>NC_136069.1:1597648556-1598113138 GCF_964261635.1 Lissotriton helveticus | reverse complement strand
GTCCACACCCAGTACATTATCTTCTATGCACAGCACTGTGTCTTCTTCTTCCTGCCTCTCTCCTCTGCTTCTTTCGGATCTTGTTCCACGTATTTCACCATGTTGCGGCCCTGCCTTCCGGCGACTTACCTTTTCGTAGTGCCCGTTAAGCCGCAGAACATGCACTTCGCTGGGAACGCTGGGCATCTCTTGTCATAGGCCTCATGGGCTTGGCTGCCACAGCGATAGCACGTGTTTCTGGCTCCTTTATTTTGCTTCCCTTGTTGTGCCGGTTTCCCAGCCATTTGTTGGGTCCTCTGCTGTTTGTCGCTGTGCTCTTGTTTCTTCCTGTGGGTACTTCATTATCTACCTTGTTCACCATAGGCCTCGTGACAGGTTCTCTCTTGGCTGCATCCGCACATCTCTTCGTCAACTCAGCCTTTTTCACGATCGCAATCACTTCCTTCAGTGAGGCTTCGCCGCACGCCCACAATTTGTCTTGCACTGTTTTGTTAGTGGTGTGCATAACTATCTGGTCCTTTATGAAATCGTCGTGCAGCACGACAAATTTGCACGTCGTCGCCAATTTCTTCAACGCTGCCACGTACTCATCAATTGACTCTCCTATTTCTTGTTTTCTCTGCTGGAAATTATACCGGTCTATAGACGTGCATACTGCTGGTCTGTAATGCTCATTGAGCTCCTCTATTGCGTGCGCGAACACATCATCATCTGCAGCTTGCCGGGGCTAGGGCACCAGGTTTTGGAAAACCCTAATCCCTTCTGGGCCTAAGTTGTATAGCAACATTCTTTTTTTCTTTTGCTCGTGAACGCTTCTTCATTCTCGTTTCCCAGGGCTTCTATGTAGTTGAGGATGTACTCTCTCCAGTCTTCCCATTTCATCAGGGGCTCCCCTGGTTTGGCAGGAATGGGATTGGTGTCGTCATTGCCGATGCTTGCGCACACATTTCTTCGTGCTTTTTTAGTGCTGTTTCCTGGCTTTTGGACTGCTTGGTGCGCTTGTCTCCTCCCCTGCTCTGGTTGGAATTGGGGGACTCTCTGCGCCCCTTGTTCTACTCCTCCTTGCCTCCGCCAGGGCCCCTGCCCGGTTCGTGGCGTCCCTTTTGGGCTACTTCCTTGGTTTATATATTGTTCCACTTGTTACTGGTTTTGCTGCAGGCGCCTGTACTTCCAGCTTCTCCTGCGTCCCTTCTTTGCCCTATGTGGGGGTACTATGGGGCCAGTTCCCGCTCCTGTTCCTTGGGGGTAGGTGCTCAGGTGCGTCTTCCTGCGCCTCTGCCACGCTCTATTGCTGTGCTCCTGCTTCACCTCTGCGTTTCTTGCCTGTTGTTTCTGCCTGTCCTGCCAACTGGTGCTGGTCTTCCTTTCTTTTCTTCCTCAAAACGGTGGATATATGGGTCCCACCCTCGTCGCCACTGTGATGTCCCTGTCCTCTATGGTAAGGAAGACAGGACTCTGGTTGGTGGTGCAGGCAAGTGTTTTATTAACTTTATATATTTTAGAGCGCCGGGCATGCTTCCTTCCTCTCCGAGCTCCGACTCCCAAATCGCGCGTTTCTAGCGTGATCCAAGATGGCCGCCGCTCACGCTACAAGGTGACGTAGCGTTAAAGAACTAGAGCGCGACTCTACAGCTACTAGTGTCTATTTATATCAAGATCACAACAAAGTGTGCTTTTTGAAATAACATATCAAACATTGTCCAAGAACAAATAACTCTTTAAGCTGTTTGTGAATTAAATTAGGTGTGTAAAATCCGTCTGGACAAAGGCCTCGGACTGGAGGTGTTACACCATCCGTGCAAGTCTTAATCAATGAATGCCTGAATACTGTAGCTAAGAGGATAAAGTCGCAGCTGCCATTTTTCCGTGAGCTGTACATGGTTTTACGTAACTTATATCCAATTTAAGGTAGAAACAAGATTATTTATCCTCAAAATGGTTTGCAGTAATGATGTTGTTGTATTAAAAAAGATCGTAGTTAAGAATGTTGAGATCAAGGGTTGAGTACTGCAAATGTTTTTATTTTAAAAGCCATTTTAGCAACAAACAAAAAAAACGCAGTACATAAAATTTAATTTCCACACTAAACAAAAAATAAAAGGTTAAGCATTGGATGTAAGTACTTTTGCACATTAAACATACAACAAGTAATCTGTGCAATGAATAAAATAGCACAGTAAATTAAACAACATCCAGAACTGCAAAAAAGGAAGTCAACAATGGATTGCCTTTTTGTTTTTTCTGGTTTGTAGAATACAACTTTATTTAATATGAGCGTACCATTTCACTCTTTTTCAATTAGCTGTTTCTGCCTGTGGCAGGATTGGACATCATTTTATAGCGTGTGAATTGTGAGGTAACACTGTTCTGAAAATAGTAATGATTTGTTATTCTAATAGTGTTTGGCTGTATGTATGGTACATCTATTTATGCTCCCCTATTATTTTGTTCTGTGAGAACTGTATAATGGCAGGTGTATTTCTTCTATGTGTCTCACCTTTGGTACCTTCCGCATTTCTTTTTCACTAGAAGGTTATTTATTTGGCTCATGCACCATTCACAGGACTCACAGCTTTGGTAGAGAGAGCAGCGCCCAGCACAGGTCTGCCTCTGGGAAACAGAAACACAGGACTCCAAAGGTCAGATATTTATGGAGCATACATGACATTTGTGTCACAAAATGAATTTCCAGTGTGTTTAACAGTATATTTCTACGCTGCAGACTCTCGGTGAAATGAAGTAACTCGGTAGTGTTGGTTTTTATTGCAGCTACACAACAGACTTTGTTATTTTTAAATAGGTATCAACAGGAAGGCTAAAGTATCTAACATGTTAACTTTAATGTGCCAACCACCAATGAGCATTTCGAAACGAAAGTTAAAGATTTTAAGCCAGTTATAAATGATGTAATATTTCAACCGCATTCCATGTAGGATGGGCCCTTCTTACCACTGTAGATGTAACAAGCAGAGTTCACTAAGATCCTCAGCAGGCCATAGCTGAAAACGTTACATTACTGGAACAGGCTGCCATCTCACATGTGTGAAACGAGGAAGATGTCTCTGACAGTTAAACCACTTTAGACTCTTTGAAATCCTGTGTACAGTTGTTACACCATGGATCCTGTCCCAGCAGGCACAGCGGTCTGCAGGAAGAGTGCTCATTGGAAGGCTGACAGGAAGTACTATGACAAGGCTAGAGTGGGTTTTAGCACAGTTTGATGTGAGGACAATGGTCTTCCTGTGTCAATAAGAACCACAAAGGTTTCATTCAGATTCTTTGACCAGTAAAGACACTTGGAGAAACATTTAGTCAGTTCCTGGCAGCTGATAACCTGAGACACTACAGGAGAGTATGACAACTTATTATATGAATTACCATGTGTGCAGCTGAGAGCTACTCACCTTGGTCAACTTGCTTACCAGTGTCCAAAAATGTTATTTAACATATATGTAACCTCACTCACTGAAAATAGTTTCATGTACTAATGAGTGGGCCACATAATACAATAATTGTATTTTCTAATTATTAACTTTATTCGAGTAATTATACTTAAATGTGAAACTCATTATTCATTCATATAGTTATAAATGCATACATGTATAGGTCAATACATTAAGAAACAAACAGGTGGTGAGTGGTAACTACAGTTGATACTAGGCATCCTCGAAGGCTAATGTATTCAGGGGAGCTGCGCCTGGAATGAACTGTCCATGCCCACAGCCTTCATGTTTTCCAGAGATGAGGAGGAGGAGTTAGAAAAAGACTTACCACAAGGTCTCACTCTGTAGTGTAGTATCAGAGAGTGAGTGCTTGGATAGTATCTGTAAACATTTTCAAAGACGTTCAGGGGAAGTGGCGTGTCAGAAACCAGACTTAGGTGTTTACTTATTTCCTCTGGTAGCACAACTCCTCTCTTCGTTACAAGGTCAACACTATGGCCCCAATTAGGGACGGCTCAGAAAAGGGTGAGATATTTATCCTAACCGATATATTATGAATACTACTAGGATCCTAAAATATAGGGTGCAATAAATAGCACCCAATTGCGATGAATTCCCAGGAAATGGGGTGGAATATGGAGATTTGCAGCAACATAATCTGCTCATATCACAATTATTCTAGCCGATGGTAATCAGGGCCCAAATCTGTGTCCACATTCATGGTTCCACAGGGGAAGAGATCCCCAGACCCTTTGTCTTCACTCCATCTTACACCATCTTACCACCACTTACTGCGATTGCGACTAAGAAGGAGACAATTGCATTTTCCAATCATTAGTGGATAGCGGCATGTTATTTTTGAGGCCCCAAAATGCAGCGAAGCTATGGTGTAGTTCCTAATAATACATAGGATCTGCGAGTTTAGATAACATAAACTAAGGGATTTGCGTCCAGACTGATACCAGACACCCCCAAAGGATATGTCAGACTTTAGTCCAGCAAGCTCAGAGTGCCACCATAAGCTCCCTAAACATGCCAAGGAGCGAATAGTTTCAACTATCGAACATGACAACTCTTGATCATTCAGGAATCGTGGAAACAGTACAGCACTTTTCGGTCAAACGTGCTCACTTAGTCTTGGCGAGATACATAGAATACACAATGGGAACATTTTCAATAAGCATTTATTGAACCAGAGCCATTCTAATATAAAACATGTTTACTGCTACAATCATTAGACAGAAACAGATATATAAGATTACAAGCACTGACAGAGTGAATAAAAGGTATACTTCTACCATAGTACTAAAACAGTAAATGTATGCATGCATATTGATACATGGCAGTAATCGAGCATACTCCTATGATGCAAACCCTATCTAAATGTACCTAAGTGTACCTAGCATGTATGTAGGTGTAAAGCCAAGAATCCTGAGGAAAGAGCCAACCCCATTACCTGATGGGGGAGAACAAAGAACGCTGTCTTGGTCTCAAGTCGCAAGGGATGTCGGACCACTGTGTGCTGGAATTTCTGCGTGCAGGGACTTCAGCAACAAATGAGGCTAGTTTTCAAAGAAAACCACACAACATCTAAGAATGCCATCATCAACATTGGAATACGATGGGGACACTGTAACACCTGGGTCTTTAAGGAGCCAGTAGTACATCAACATCCGGTGGCTCAACCGATGGAAGGGCCAGACATATGTCCACCTTACATTTGTATCCACAGAATAGGCAGCGGTTACAGGCAAGATGCAGTCAACCCAGACTGATCTGAACGAAAGGAGCAAACGCTCACTTAGCTCCCAAAGTCAAGGTGCACCCACATGAAGTACCATGCATTCGCTGCAACGTCGCACCAGAAGGGCTTTTTCCTTCTCTTTGGAAACTGGGTTGTCCATTGCGTAGCAGAAATATTAAAACAAGTATACCACTGCAAGTAGTAGGACCAGCGGAAGCCCTCCAAATTCGCTTCCCAATACGGAGTGTATAAATGATGGAATAACTCCTAAGATTGTCTGAAAGGTGCTCAATAGTCCAGGACCTATGCTCTTAAATAGGTGCACTATCCCACTTGTATCAGACATGTTAAAGATATGATGTACCATTTCTCCAAAATAGAGCAGGAAGTTTGTTGAGATTAGTGCCAGTATTTCACCCGAAGACATTGCAACCTGGAGATCAAAAGTTTCTCTGTGGGCTTTCTGTGACAGCATGGCTTTAAGTCTGCTCAAAGAATTAAACCGTATACAGGAAACATGGAATGAAGGCCATAGCGTTGCCTCCCTAACTGTGTGGGTTGGTGGAAACAATACTTGCATACAACAAGTAACCATGGAACTCACTGCGACCAGATATGCGATGCCTGGTACCATCTCGCAACAACCTTGATCATTCAACGTTAAATAACTCCCATTCAAGAGTAGTTTGAACACTGGATGAATCACAGCAGCTGGGGATCCTTTAAAGTGACACAATAGGTTTGCCACTGAAGCATTACAGGCTCCGTGAAGCAAAACATCCTGACACATAAGAGAACCATTTAAAGAATTCACAGTCTAAATCACCGAGAAAAACTTCAGTGTCCCCATTCCCACATCTAAATCTGTATGGTAATTCCCAAGATTCTTGTATGCACCCCTCTCCCAACGCTTCATACATTCCTACTTGGTGATATTGTAGACAGTACTGAAATTGAAATGTCATGACTGGCAGGGTAAGATGGCCATGGATCAACCATTCTGTGGAGGGTGACTCAGCCAAGGTAAAAAATAATTGGTCCAATTTTTCAATGTCCAGCATTGTATATTTTGCATCTCTTCGTGCAATTGTTGTCTGTCTTTCTGTTAGGTTATATGCAGAAAACAGAGACGGACTGTTGATTTACCGCCAGGGCATGTGACCAGAACGCAGTGAGTACAGGATCCAGCTCAATAATAGAATGGATCGCAGTTGCGAATGCCCATGTTAAGGAATAGGCAAATCCTGTTCTATTTCTCAATTGCAGAAGGTACAATGTTGCCCAGTGAATAAATGCTAAATGTCAGTCTGGTCATGCCATTGTCGACCATTGCCAAAGCCTTTTCCAGGTTAACCCTGTCAATCTCACGCAATCTCACAGCAGCCTCCTGCTGAGAGATTGTCCATACCTTCTGACTTGGTTTCTGGGGACCTAACAAAAAATCCTTAAGATCCATGTCATCTGAGAGTAAGGACAAGTGCTGTTTCACCTGGGACAAGGTTGAGGTTCCTAGCCACTCCAGGCATAACGTCCCAACATTGTAAGATGTCCCCACCCTGAGTGCTCTCATTGTACGTAGTGTTGGTCAGACCTATGGATACTAACCCCTTCGGTGGTACCCCTGAATCTTGACTCACACCTATTCGTGTTGATAGGCCAAACCAACCATCCCTTCCAATTGTGGTCTGATGAATTGTACAAATCATCATGTAGTATGTCATCTCTTGTATCCTCACTATTTTGAGATACGTTTTGCTATCCTTCAAAGAATGAAAGCGAGGGAATCCAAAGAATGTTAAAGTCCTTGATCTTGGCTAGACCAAGACAGGAAGTCTGTTGCACGGTGTTGTTCAGGAAGATCATTTGCTGTGGTATGAGGCGTGCTCTAAATAAGGCCTCAGTTTCCTGAACGTGCCAATCTTTTGACCCCCAGACAGATTTTGTGTCTATGGTGTCCCTCCAAATGTCAAAACCATATAAAGACAGGTGGGAAATAAAGGAAGCAGAGTATATCTGTTTCGTATCGGTGAGCATATTTTTCTTTGCAGATGTAGTACAAGCTTATAATAATAAGATATCCGGTCTGGAGTATTAAACCCAGAAAAATAAGCACAATTTGTGCAAATGTCATTCAACTACCCTTTGGCGGTGTTTGGCAATGTTCCCATTGATACTAAGAGAAAACGTTAAGTGGGATACTATCTTTGTGCTAGAAATTATGACGATAGTGTTAGAAACAATACATGATGTCAAAATCTTATGTATCATCATACAAATCATTGCTCAAAAATGCAACAGATTGTTCTAAAGCAAACAGCATAGTATTTACAGTTTTCGAAGTCCCAGTCATCAGAGAAAGTACTGGAGGTGATGATATCACTTAAAGAAATTTTAAACAAATGTAGTATTTTTTAAAGTTCAGTTGGATTATATACATCATATGAAACCCTGTCCCAAACTATTCCTTCAGGAACTGGAACTGCTGTAAGGTTCACTAAGGACAGGTCTCTTTATTCACGGTGTGATGATGCATTCGGTTTCAGCACCAAGTTCACATTCTGTACTGCGGAGCATTCTGAGAGGTAATGTTTGATCAGGAGCAGGAAAAAGACCGTAACTACACCTATTCAAAGGACTGGGATCAGTAGACCTATAGCAATCCAGAGCTGCAGCCACGGAGAAATAAGGTAGGTCTTTTTCAGTCAAAGGTAGAAGTCATAAATGTGTTGTTTGCGGGGAAACAGGTGGTGGAGATGACTCCGGTTCACTTGGATCCAGAGAGAAAGCATCTCAATCAATGAAGTAGCCAGACGCAGTTCAATCTATCTTTGGTAGCTCGGCTGGTTTTGTAGAACCGTCAGATAACTCGTTTCGAGACATATTGACATAGGTGTTGGTATTAGACTAGTTGAGATCTGTGTTTCATGTGTATTTTGTTGTTGTTCAATTTCAACAGGCACTAGTTCCATTCTATTGTTGGTAACTCCTTCACTTCAGAGAGTGGAATCTTCAAAGGTTATTAATCTTTATGTCTGAACTTCCTGCATCGTAGTGAGAGAAGATCGGCGGCTACCCAGGATCCCACATGGCCTACTATTGAGTATCGGCTACATAGTGGGGTTTGATCAGATCAACAGAGACAAATCTCTTTTCTTTCTTGCCGGCAATAGAGGGAAGAAGTACTGTTCTTGTTCCTTTGACAGCCAGGAAAGGTATGGCCCAGATTATTTCTTGTCCACAATCTTTTCTCTGACCAGATCCCCATTCATTGGGACCCAGGTAGGTCTTGCCAGCACAGCTTTCACTCCCCCAGTGGCGGTTGCGTTTTACTTGGACGTTGCTTTCTAATGCCCAGAATTAATTGAGTTCCTGTAATACAGCCAAACAATGTATTTTTTTTGTAAATTCTTTTTATTGAACAGTCATCCAGATATAAAAGAAATTACAGAGGAAGCATGTACAGTACATTCAGCAATGGTAGTGATGAGTAACAGATAGTGTCGGTGCGCAATGAGTACAGATTATGGGGTTGGGGGATCATCAGGGTCAAGTGTAATTGGGGGGTAGAGATATGTCTTCTGTAGGCGTTCCAGGGTTCCCACACCCTGGATCATTTTTTAGGGCAGCCACGAGCCGTGAAGACTATCTTTTCTCTATACATGCACCAGTCAAGATCGTCTTTCCAGGTGTTTACTTCAGGTGCCTGCGGCACCCCCACTTTTGTGCTACATTCCTTTTTGCCACCATATATCCAAGCGTGGCCCATTGTGTTTGACAAACATTTAGGTCGGTGGGCTCCCAAATATTTAAGAGGCATTGCCTTGCTTCCGGGTAAAGGACAATTGAGAGCACCACTCTCAGTACTTCGTGGATCTTGCTCCAGTAAGTTTGGATATATAAACATGCCCATAGCATGTGGAACAAGCATTAGAAATGCAATCGGGCTCGGATTTATTTGTTTTTGAGCTAATGGTATTGTAAATGGCAATGTGTTTTCGTCATGTGTGATGGAGTGTGTGCATGTGGTGTGTAGTGGTATTATGTGAGTTGTATTGTAATTTTACCAATGGTGTCATGCTGTGCTTTACATGAATATGTTTAAAAGTAAAGTGTATCATACTGCGATTGGTACAAAAGTTAATTGTGGATGCGTTAACAATTGATGCGTGCACTGATGGCTGTTGGTGTGTGTGTTTGGTGGAAGGGTGCACTGACGGCTGGTGTATGTGTGCTTAGTAAAACAGTGCACAGATGGCTGATGGTGTGTGTGTTTGGTGAAAGAGTGTACTGACGGTTGCTGGTGAGTGCGCCTTGTAAAAGAATGCACTGACGGCTGCCTGGTGTTGTACGCCTGATGGTGTTTGTGCTTGGTGAAAAAGTGCATTGATGGCTGGTGGTGTTTGGCCCTGGTGAAAGGGTGCACTGATGGCTGGTGTTATGTTGTTGTGTGTGTGTTTGTGTGTGTGTTTCTGTTTGTAGTGGTGAGTGTGTGGGGGTGAGTCTGTGGGGGTGAGTCTGTGGGGGTGAGTCTGTGGGGGTGAGTCTGTGGTAGTGAGTGTGTTGTGGTGAGTGGTGATGAGTGTGTGGTGGTGAGAGAGTGGTGTGTGTGTGGTGTGTGTGTGTTATGTGTGTATCGTGTATGATTGTGTGGTGCGTATATGGTGTGACATGCTGTTTTCAGTATTCGACTTAACTATGTCTATAGATTGTTCTAACAACACACTGATATAAGGCATAAGACAACAAATGTTTAGTTTTAAAAACATGTGAAGTTACAGAAAGTAGAAAAAACAGACTCTCAAACACTCTTGGCCTCATAAAAGTGAAGAGGACATCTGTTTTCTGTTAATTACTTCTAATCTCGTCTTGTCAGAGTAGTGTCACATTCCTGCCCTCTTCCCTGGCCTCATGCTTCATGGAGACGGGAAAACAGATTCAAAGCTTTGTTTTCCCACTAACACAACGACCCATTTAAAAAAAGCATTTACAATGCAATGGTTTCGCCTTTGGAAAAGTTAGAGTTATTGGCATTGTAAATGACAACATTTTTATTTATGTGTTGGTTTTTAAAACAGATAAATAAATGGCAGTCATTTACATTGCCATTAGCTTACTCTCTGCAGTCACTCTGCACTCTCTAGCACTCCCTACTCACTCTGCACTCTCTAGCACTCCCTAGCACTCCCTACTCACTGCACTCCCTATGCACCCCGCACTCCCTATGCACTCTGCACTCCCTATGCACTCTGCACTCCCTATGCACTCTGCACTCCCTATGCACTCTGCACTCCCTATGCACTCTAAACTCTGCACTCCCTATGCACTCTGCACTCCCTATGCACTCTGCACTCCCTATGCACTCTGCACTCCCTATGCACTCTGCACTCCCTATGCACTCTGCACTCTGCGCTCCCTATGCACTCTGCGCTCCCTATGCACTCTGCACTCCCTATGCACTCTGCACTCCCTATGCACTCTGCACTCCCTATGCACTCTGCACTCCCTATGCACTCTGCACTCACTGTGCACTCTTCACTCCCTATGCACTGTGCACTCTTCACTCCCTGTGCACTGTGCACTCTTCACTTCCTATGCACTCTGCACTCCCTATGCACTATGCACTCCCTATGCACTATGCATTCCCTATGCACTCTGCATTATGCACTCCCTATGCACTCTGCACTCCCTATGCACTCTGCACTCCCTATGCACTCTGCACTCCCAATGCACTCCCTATGCACTCCCTATGTACTCTGCACTCCCTATGCACTCTGCACTCCCAATGCACTCTGCACTCCCTATGCACTCTCTATGCACTCTGCACTCCCTATGCACTCTGCACTCCCTATGCACTCCCTATGCACTCTGCACTCCCTATGCACTCTGCACTATGCACTCCCTATGCACTCTGTACTATGCACTCCCTATGCACTCTGCACTCCCTATGCACTCTGCACTCCCTATGCACTCTGCACTCCCTATGCACTCTGCACTCCCTATGCACTCTGCACTCTGCACTCCATATGCACTCTGCACTCCCTATGCACTCTGCACTCCCTATGCACTCTGCACTCCCTATGCACTCTGCACTCCCTATGCACTGTGCACTCTGCACTCCCTATGCACTGTGCACTCTCCACTCCCTATGCACTGTGCACTCTTCACTCCCTATGCACTGTGCACTCTTCACTCCCTATGCACTCTGCACTCCCTATGCACTCTGCACTATGCACTCCCTATGCACTCTGCACTATGCACTCCCTATGCACTCTGCACTCCCTATGCACTCTGCACTCCCTATGCACTCTGCACTCCCTATGCACTATGCACTCCCTATGCACTCTGCACTCCCTATGCACTCTGCACTCCCTATGAACGCTGCACTCCCTATGCACTCTGCACTCTGCACTCCCTATGAACTCTGCACTCCCTATGCACTCTGCACTCCCTATGCACTCCCTATGCACTCAGCACTCTGCACTCCCTATGCACTCTGCATTCCCTATGCACTCTGCACTCCCTATGCACTCTCCACTCTTCATTCCCTATGCAGTCTGCACACCCTATGCACTCTGCACTCTTCACTCCCTATGCAGTCTGCACTCCCTATGCACTCTGCACTCCCTATGCACTCTGCACTCCCTATGCACTCTGCACTCCCTATGCACTATGCACTCCCTATGCACTCTGCACTCTGCACTCCCTATGCACTCTGCACTCCCTATGTACTCTGCACTCCCAATGCACTCTGCACTCTGCACTCCCTATGCACTCTGCACTCCCTATGCAATCCGCACTCCCTATGCACTCCCTATGCACTCTGCACTCCCTATGCACTCTGCACTCCCTATGCACTCTGCACTCCCTATGCACTCTGCACTCTGCACTTCCTATGCACTCTGCACTCCCTATGCACTATGCACTCCCTATGCACTCTGCACTCCCTATGCACTCTGCACTCTGTGCTCCCTATGCACTCTGCACTCCCTATGCACTCTGCACTCCCTATGCACTCTGCACTCCCTATGCACTCTGCACTCTACACTCCCTATGCAGTCTGCACTCCCCATGCACTCTGCACTATGCACTCCCTATGCACTCTGCACTATGCACTCCCTATGCACTCTGCACTCCCTATGCACTCTGCACTCCCTATGCACTCTGCACTCTGCACTCCCTATGCACTCTGCACTCCCTATGCACTCTGCACTCCCTATGCACTCTGCACTCTTCACTCCCTATGCACTCTGCACTCCCTATGCACTCTGCACTCCCTATGCACTCTGCACTATGCACTCCCTATGCACTCTGCACTATGCACTCCCTATGCACTCTGCACTCCCTATGCACTCTGCACTCCCTATGCACTCTGCACTCCCTATGCATTCTGCACTCCCTATGCCCTCTGCACTCCCTATGCACTCTGCACTCCCTATGCACTCTGCACTCTTCACTCCCTATGCACTCTGCACTCCCTATGCACTCTGCACTCTTCACTCCCTATGTACTCTGCACTCCCTATGCACTCCCTATGCACTCTGCACTCCCTATGCACTCTGCACTCCCTATGCATTCTGCACTCCCTATGCACTCTGCACTCCCTATGCACTCTGCACTCCCTATGCACTCTGCACTCTTCACTCCCTATGCACTCTGCACTTTGCACTCCCTATGGATGACTGTTCAATAAAAAGAATTTACAAAAAAAATACATTGTTTGGCTGTATTACAGGAACTCAATTAATTCTGGGCATTAGAAAGCAACGTCCAAGTAAAACGCACCGCCACTGGGGGAGTGAAAGCTGTGCTGGCAAGACCTACCTGGGTCCCAATGAATGGGGACCTGGTCAGAGAAAAGATTGTGGACAAGAAATAATCTGGGCCATACCTTTCCTGGCTGTCAAAGGAACAAGAACAGTACTTCTTCCCTCTATTGCCGGCAAGAAAGAAAAGAGATTTGTCTCTGTTGATCTGATCAAACCCCACTATGTAGCCGATACTCAATAGTAGGCCATGTGGGATCCTGGGTAGCCGCCGATCTTCTCTCACTACGATGCAGGAAGTTCAGACATAAAGATTAATAACCTTTGAAGATTCCACTCTCTGAAGTGAAGGAGTTACCAACAATGGAATGGAACTAGTGCCTGTTGAAATTGAACAACAACAAAATACACATGAAACACAGATCTCAACTAGTCTAATACCAACACCTATGTCAATATGTCTCGAAACGAGTTATCTGACGGTTCTACAAAACCAGCCGAGCTACCAAAGATAGATTGAACTGCGTCTGGCTACTTCATTGATTGAGATGCTTTCTCTCTGGATCCAAGTGAACCGGAGTAATCTCCACCACCTGTTTCCCCGCAAACAACACATTTATGACTTCTACCTTTGACTGAAAAAGACCTACCTTATTTCTCCGTGGCTACAGCTCTGGATTGCTATAGGTCTACTGATCCCAGTCCTTTGAATAGGTGTAGTTACGGTCTTTTTCCTGCTCCTGATCAAACATTACCTCTCAGAATGCTCCGCAGTACAGAATGTGAACTTGGTGCTGAAACCGAATGCATCATCACACCGTGAATAAAGAGACCTGTCCTTAGTGAACCTTACAGCAGTTCCAGTTCCTGAAGGAATAGTTTGGGACAGGGTTTCATATGATGTATATAATCCAACTGAACTTTAAAAAATACTACATTTGTTTAAAATTTCTTTAAGTGATATCATCACCTCCAGTACTTTCTCTGATGACTGGGACTTCGAAAACTGTAAATATTATGCTGTTTGCTTTAGAACAATCTGTTGCATTTTTGAGCAATGATTTGTATGATGATACATAAGATTTTGACATCATGTATTGTTTCTAACACTATCGTCATAATTTCTAGCACAAAGATAGTATCCCACTTAACGTTTTCTCTTAGTATCAATGGGAACATTGCCAAACACCGCCAAAGGGTAGTTGAATGACATTTGCACAAATTGTGCTTATTTTTCTGGGTTTAATACTCCAGACTGGATATCTTATTATTATAAGCTTGTACTACATCTGCAAAGAAAAATATGCTCACCGATACGAAACAGATATACTCTGCTTCCTTTATTTCCCACCTGTCTTTATATGGTTTTGACATTTGGAGGGACACCATAGACACAAAATCTGTCTGGGGGTCAAAAGATTGGCACGTTCAGGAAACTGAGGCCTTATTTAGAGCACACCTCATACCACAGCAAATGATCTTCCTGAACAACACCGTGCAACAGACTTCCTGTCTTGGTCTAGCCAAGATCAAAGACTTTAACATTCTTTGGATTCCCTCGCTTTCATTCTTTGAAGGATAGCAAAACGTATCTCAAAATAGTGAGGATACAAGAGATGACATACTACATGATGATTTGTACAATTCATCAGACCACAATTGGAAGGGATGGTTGGTTTGGCCTATCAACACGAATAGGTGTGAGTCAAGATTCAGGGGTACCACCGAAGGGGTTAGTATCCATAGGTCTGACCAACACTACGTACAATGAGAGCACTCAGGGTGGGGACATCTTACAATGTTGGGACGTTATGCCTGGAGTGGCTAGGAACCTCAACCTTGTCCCAGGTGAAACAGCACTTGTCCTTACTCTCAGATGACATGGATCTTAAGGATTTTTTGTTAGGTCCCCAGAAACCAAGTCAGAAGGTATGGACAATCTCTCAGCAGGAGGCTGCTGTGAGATCGCGTGAGATTGACAGGGTTAACCTGGAAAAGGCTTTGGCAATGGTCGACAATGGCATGACCAGACTGACATTTAGCATTTATTCACTGGGCAACATTGTACCTTCTGCAATTGAGAAATAGAACAGGATTTGTCTATTCCTTAACATGGGCATTCGCAACTGCGATCCATTCTATTATTGAGCTGGATCCTGTACTCACTGCGTTCTGGTCACATGCCCTGGCGGTAAATCAACAGTCCGTCTCTGTTTTCTGCATATAACCTAACAGAAAGACAGACAACAATTGCACGAAGAGATGCAAAATCTACAATGCTGGACATTGAAAAATTGGACCAATTATTTTTTACCTTGGCTGAGTCACCCTCCACAGAATGGTTGATCCATGGCCATCTTACCCTGCCAGTCATGACATTTCAATTTCAGTACTGTCTACAATATCACCTGGTAGGAATGTATGAAGCGTTGGGAGAGGGGTGCATACAAGAATCTTGGGAAATACCATACAGATTTAGATGTGGGAATGGGGACACTGAAGTTTTTCTCGGCGATTTAGACTGTGAATTCTTTAAATGGTTCTCTTATGTGTCTGGATGTTTTGATTCACGGAGCCTGTAATGCTTCAGTGGCAAACCTATTGTGTCACTTTAAAGGATCCCCAGCTGCTGTGATTCATCCAGTGTTCAAACTACTCTTGAATGGGAGTTATTTAACGTTGAATGATCAAGGTTGTTGCGAGATGGTACCAGGCATCGCATATCTGGTCACAGTGAGTTCCATGGTTACTTGTTGTATGCAAGTATTGTTTCCACCAACCCACACAGTTAGGGAGGCAACGCTATGGCCTTCATTCCATGTTTCCTGTATACGGTTTAATTCTTTGAGCAGACTTAAAGCCATGCTGTCACAGAAAGCCCACAGAGAAACTTTTGATCTCCAGGTTGCAATGTCTTCGGGTGAATTACTGGCACTAATCTCAACAAACTTCCTGCTCTATTTTGGAGAAATGGTACATCATATCTTTAACATGTCTGATACAAGTGGGATAGTGCACCTATTTAAGAGCATAGGTCCTGGACTATTGAGCACCTTTCAGACAATCTTAGGAGTTATTCCATCATTTATACACTCCGTATTGGGAAGCGAATTTGGAGGGCTTCCGCTGGTCCTACAACTTGCAGTGGTATACTTGTTTTAATATTTCTGCTACGCAATGGACAACCCAGTTTCCAAAGAGAAGGAAAAAGCCCTTCTGGTGCGACGTTGCAGCGAATGCATGGTACTTCATGTGGGTGCACCTTGACTTTGGGAGCTAAGTGAGCGTTTGCTCCTTTCGTTCAGATCAGTCTGGGTTGACTGCATCTTGCCTGTAACCGCTGCCTATTCTGTGGATACAAATGTAAGGTGGACATATGTCTGGCCCTTCCATCGGTTGAGCCACCGGATGTTGATGTACTACTGGCTCCTTAAAGACCCAGGTGTTACAGTGTCCCCATCGTATTCCAATGTTGATGATGGCATTCTTAGATGTTGTGTGGTTTTCTTTGAAAACTAGCCTCATTTGTTGCTGAAGTCCCTGCACGCAGAAATTCCAGCACACAGTGGTCCGACATCCCTTGCGACTTGAGACCAAGACAGCGTTCTTTGTTCTCCCCCATCAGGTAATGGGGTTGGCTCTTTCCTCAGGATTCTTGGCTTTACACCTACATACATGCTAGGTACACTTAGGTACATTTAGATAGGGTTTGCATCATAGGAGTATGCTCGATTACTGCCATGTATCAATATGCATGCATACATTTACTGTTTTAGTACTATGGTAGAAGTATACCTTTTATTCACTCTGTCAGTGCTTGTAATCTTATATATCTGTTTCTGTCTAATGATTGTAGCAGTAAACATGTTTTATATTAGAATAGCTCTGGTTCAATAAATGCTTATTGAAAATGTTCCCATTGTGTATTCTATGTATCTCTCCAAGACTAAGTGAGCACGTTTGACCGAAAAGTGCTGTACTGTTTCCACGATTCCTGAATGATCAAGAGTTGTCATGTTCGATAGTTGAAACTATTCGCTCCTTGGCATGTTTAGGGAGCTTATGGTGGCACTCTGAGCTTGCTGGACTAAAGTCTGACATATCCTTTGGGGGTGTCTGGTATCAGTCTGGACGAAAATCCCTTAGTTTATGTTATCTAAACTCGCAGATCCTATGTATTATTAGGAACTACACCACAGCTTCGCTGCATTTTGGGGCCTCAAAAATAACATGCCGCTATCCACTCATGATTGGAAAATGCAATTGTCTCCTTCTTAGTCGCAATCGCAGTAAGTGGTGGTAAGATGGTGTAAGATGGAGTGAAGACAAAGGGTCTGGGGATCTCTTCCCCTGTGGAACCATGAATGTGGACACAGATTTGGGCCCTGATTACCATCGGCTAGAATAATTGTGATATGAGCAGATTATGTTGCTGCAAATCTCCATATTCCACCCCATTTCCTGGGAATTCATCGCAATTGGGTGCTATTTATTGCACCCTATATTTTAGGATCCTAGTAGTATTCATAATATATCGGTTAGGATAAATATCTCACCCTTTTCTGAGCCGTCCCTAATTGGGGCCATAGTGTTGACCTTGTAACGAAGAGAGGAGTTGTGCTACCAGAGGAAATAAGTAAACACCTAACTCTGCACTCCCTATGCACTCTGCACTCTGCGCTCCCTATGCACTCTGCGCTCCCTATGCACTCTGCACTCTGTGCTCCCTATGCACTCTGCACTCTCTATGCACTCTACACTCCCTATGCACTCTGCACTCCCTATGCACTCTGCACTCTACACTCCCTATGCAGTCTGCACTCCCCATGCACTCTGCACTATGCACTCCCTATGCACTCTGCACTATGCACTCCCTATGCACTCTGCACTCCCTATGTACTCTGCACTCCCTATGCACTCTGCACTCCCTATGCACTCTGCACTATGCACTCCCTATGCACTCTGCACTCCCTATGCACTCTGCACTCCCTATGCACTCTGCACTCTTCACTCCCTATGCACTCTGCACTCCCTATGCACTCTGCACTCCCTATGCACTCTGCACTACGCACTCCCTATGCACTCTGCACTATGCACTCTCTATGCACTCTGCACTCCCTATGCACTCTGCACTCCCTATGCACTCTGCACTCCCTATGCATTCTGCACTCCCTATGCCCTCTGCACTCCCTATGCACTCTGCACTCCCTATGCACTCTGCACTCTTCACTCCCTATGCACTCTGCACTCCCTATGCACTCTGCACTCTTCACTCCCTATGTACTCTGCACTCCCTATGCACTCTGCACTATGCACTCCCTATGCACTCTGCACTCCCTATGCACTCTGCACTCCCTATGCATTCTGCACTCCCTATGCACTCTGCACTCCCTATGCACTCTACACTCCCTATGCACTCTGCACTCTTCACTCCCTATGCACTCTGCACTCCCTATGCACTCTGCACTTTGCACTCCCTATGCACTCTGCACTATGCACTCCCTATGCACTCTGCCATATGCACTCCCAATGCACACTGCACTCCCTATGCACTCTGCACTCCCTATGCACTCTGAACTCTGCGCTCCCTATGCACTCTGCACTCTGCGCTCCCTATGCACTCTGCACTTTGCGCTCCCTATGCACTCTGCACTCCCTATGCACTCTGCACTCTGCGCTCCCTATGCACTCTGCACTCCCTATGCACTCTGCACTCTGCACTCCCTATGCACTCTGCACTCTGCACTCCCTATGCACTCTGCACTCCCTATGCACTCTGCACTCCCTATGCACTGTGCACTCTGCACTCCCTATGCACTGTGCACTCTTCACTCCCTATGCACTGTGCACTCTTCACTCCCTATGCACTCCCTATGCACTATGCACTCCCTATGCACTCTAGTACTGGTAGTACTGATGGTGGTTCTACTTGTAGTACTGGTGGTGGTGGTGGTGGTACTGGTAGTGGTAGTACTGGTGGTGGTGGTACTGGTAGTGGTAGTGATAGAGCAAGATTTCGCATCGCGACTTGCTCGAGTCAAGAACCTCGAATCTGTTATAAAACTATAATACAATGTGTACGTTTTACTAATTTCTTTATTTTGATATGCGTGTATGTTAGTGATGCTTGCCTATGTGTTTTATTAATACGAATAACCCTTGTATATAATATGGCCGCTGTTTTGAATTTTGCTTCTGCGCATGCGTTAGACATACTCACGTGATGTGACGTAGTTGCAGTTCTGGAGGGAAAGGGTGCGCATGCGTAATAGCCATAAAATGGCCGCTTATGTATTAACGTGGTGAAGCTTGCGCAGATGCTCTCGTGTTATTGTGTGTTGGGCTAATCTATAACCGCATAGTATATTTTTATAATGATAAACCTGAAGTATAAAATCATGATATGTAGTACATTCATTTATTTCTATGTTTTAATTTGTTTTCGCTTACTTTTCATGTATTGCGATGACTGGGGGGTCTGAATGTACTGAGAGCCATCTTGAAGGTCCCTTCCGCGCATGCTCGCGCCGCCAGGGAAGAAATAACCTTGGACAGTGGAACTCAGCCAGCTGGCAGCCACAGCCAAGATGCTCCTGTGAAAGCCACCTCTGACCCAGGAGGATGGAGCAGAATGTGTTCTCTATCTTGTAACATTGTATTGTTCTATTGTATTCTGTGCTACTTTTCCGTGGGAACCCCAAATTTGCTAGGCGGTACCCTAGAATGTAAATTAGGTCTTGGAAAAGTGTGTTCTGATTGGTGTGTTAACCCATCCTACCTTAGGACCAAGCGAAATTGGGGATTCTGACACTTTGCAACATTGGGGGGTCGTACACTGACCCGAAAACAGTATAACTAGCCTAGGTTCACCTAGGGAATTTGTCCGACTTGTCTGAATAGCTGACCTGTCACTGACCCAACGCACTCAATAGGTGACTGAAGACAGAGGTGCTGCGGAGCACACTGTCCAAATTTGACCATAGACTCAAAGGTTTTACTAAACCTTAAGTGCTGGCGGAGCACTTTGCTGGGGAGTTCGCTAACCCAATCGGGGTCCTGACTGATAGCTGCAGAGAGGGTGGAGCGCAGGCGTTGCTTCCGAACTGCGGGTGCTGGTCGTATCCTGGTGGTGCTGTCCTGATCCTAATCTGGTTTTCCTGTCCTGTCCTGGGGTGTCCATTCTGCACCTGCTGTCCCATTGATGACTGTCCTTCCTTGGGGTATTTCCTGTCCTTAACTGACCCGTGGCCAGGGTTGGTTTTTACACCATTCTAGGTAAATATATTTGCAAGAAATCTATACTGCACCTTTCTATTTTCTGTCTTTGCTTCAATAAAGACATACCTTTGCATACGTTAATTTTCCGTGCTTTCTGCAACCACCATTTTGAAAGTCATTTGCATTAAAATTCATAGCGTGTTCCTATGTTACCCTACCTTTTAGAAATCATTTTCTCCATTGTAGTTTGCAATTTCCTGATGTGGTCTATAATCTTCTCTCATAAAACTGACTAAAGTAAATTTTTGATTTATAGCCTGTTACACTTTTGCTCTTTCTATAGCTGTTTAGGATTCCAAATAATCCAAATTAGTGTAATCTTATACTTGCATGAGTTTGCCCATTTATAGATGTCCATTTGAATCTTAATCTTACTCTACTTAAGCGTGTTCCCTGTTGTACTATTATTTAGAAAACCCAAATGCCTGCCCTTACATTGTTCCTTTATGGTTATATGTTTGGGTAGGCCAGGCGGCCAACAAATTGGTACCGGAGAAAAAAATGTCCAGAAATAGAAGCACTCCTTCAGCCCCTTGGTATACTGAAGAGCTTAAAAAATTGAAACAGCACTGCCGAAATAAAGAAAGAAAATGGAGGAAAAAATATGATTGTCAGGATAAGATAGCCTACAAAGAACTCTTAACTCAATATAAACATCTAATAATAGAGACCAAAAAGAAGTATTACACAGAGCAAATCGAAAGCGCAAAAAACTCGAACAAAAAGTTGTTCGAAATAACTAAACATCTAGCGGGATGCGCCCCAGATCTTAATCCTCCTTGCTCGCAAGAGTTCTGTGATTCATTAGCAACATTTTTCTTCACCAAAGTAAATGACATATTTTCAGTATTTAACCAAGGTGAAGATCAATGGATCAGGAAAATAAAAACCTCTCCTCCAAGCAATACCCTTTCTTGCTTCACAGAGGTAACAGAGGCCAATATCCAAGACATTGTGAAATCAATTAAATCTGGATCAGCCTTGGATCCCTGCCCCTTAAACACTTTAAGGTCATTAATAGACACCATAATCCCAGTCATCACCCAAATAACCAACCTCATGTTCCGCACAGGAATCTTTCCTAACCAGTTGAAAAAAACTCTTCTTAAACCACTCCTGAAGAAACCTGGCTTGGACAAAACAGAACTAAAAAACTATAGGCCTATAGCTAACCTGCCCTTGATTGCTAAGGTCGTGGAAAAAGCCATGAATATTCAACTTGCGGGATTCATCGAGCAATACCATCTGCTTGATGAAACACAATTTGGGTTCCGTAGGTATCATGGGACGGAAACAGCCCTTATAAAGGCAGCTGACGACATCCGCTTAATTAGAGACCAAGGTGGAACTGCCTTGCTGGTGCTATTAGACTTATCGGCTGCCTTCGACACGGTTGACCACAAGATTCTAGTCAACCGTGTCGAAAGGATGGGAGTGCAAGGCCTAGCAAAAGACTTAATATCGTCTTTTCTAGCAGAAAGATCCCAGGCAGTCATACTGGGCCAGTATGAATCGGCTGAACTGTCACTGCCGTGTGGGGTACCACAAGGTTCATCCCTTAGTCCGACACTTTTTAACATCTATGTGTCGGACCTCGCTAATACCATCAAAGCGCATGGGATGAACCTTACCTCATATGCAGATGACACTCAGCTGATATTGGCTGTCAGAAATGACGGGGAAACAGTGGCGGAAAATTTCAAGACAGGTATGCTGGCCATCGGTAAATGGATGTCGGATAACTGCTTGAAATTAAATTCCGATAAAACTGAGGTGGTCACGTTTGGCCACCTCAGCCCAAGCTGGTCCCCCACTTGGTGGCCATCATCTTTCGGAGCTGTACCTGAACCAGTCACGAAAGTGAGAAATTTGGGTGTCATCTTTGATGATAACCTAAACTTCATGGCTCATGCCAACCAGACAGCCTCCAATGCCTTCTACAAGTTACGATTGGTGAGGAAGATTCTTCCGTTTCTCCCTACCAATGTGGGAAAGACATTGGTTAGCGCAATGGTCCTTTCAGCGCTGGATTATTGTAATGGCTTGTTTGCAAACGCCCAAGTTAAGACAATCAAAAAATTGCAAACAATCCAAAATGCAGCAGCAAGACTTCTCCTCAACATCCCTAAATTCAAACCTATATCGGAATCATTGAGGAGTCTTCACTGGCTACCTGTTAGGAACCGAATTAAGTTTAAGACACTATGTATCGTCTATAAGGCACTACATCATCAAGCGCCTCAGTTCCTCTGTGATCATCTTGTTCTGTACATTCCCACTCGAATGTTACGGTCGGCAGGACAAAATGACCTGATAGTGCCTCGAACCAGACGGGTCAACTGGGGAGACAGACGTTTTTTAGCTGCCGCCCCAAGATTATGGAACACACTCCCACAAAATATAAGAACGAGTTCAAATCTACTGTCCTTCAGGAAGAAACTCAAAACGTGGCTATTTAACCTCTGAATAACAGTTTAGATCTTACAGGAGGTATAACAGTACAGCGCCGAGACGCCTGCGGGCAATTGTTCGCGCTTAATAAATGCCAAAAAATAAATAAATAAATAAATATGATTTTCGTCATTTTGATTATTGACTGCCTTTTAACTGTAAGCCTAATGCTCTTAGAAAACGAATTCTAGATAAACCTTTTAAAACTTCTCAGTTGTCCGTGGTCATTTTATGAAAATTCAAAGTTTATAAAGTTGGGTTTGTATTTTTGTGTCTACCTTCCTTCACAGCTAGCTCCCTGATTCATCGTGTCATAGGTACCCGTAACAGTGGATGGTAAGTCGGGTACACTAGGAATAATCGAAAGGACTCATGGTTATTGATAGTAGATTGTAAGGTCATCTGATTAATGTAGATGGTGAATTAAAAGTATATGGGCCCGAAACCTAAGTGGTGAAATTATTGGTCGGGTGACCTACGATCTCTATCAGTAATTTACTGGTAGCACAGAGGATGGTTAGGGAATAGTTAAAGGTTAGGTAGGACTAGTTAAACTAGCTAGGTTGGATGCTGCTAAGTAACGAACCTTGTTGCTGCTACGAGGGTAGGCAGTTCAGGTGATTTGATCACTCACTTGAAATGTTTGCTCTGAAAAATTATGAAATGTTTTAAAATCGTTATTCTTGTTATTTTACTGATATATGTAATGATCTATTCGTTTGCAAAACGTCTTCTATGTTGTTGGAATCCCCGGGGAAATTGAATAGCGAGTGGTGAAGAGAATCCATTTGCTTTGAGGTCACTGGCTTTTAGGAAAGTTGGTGCAGGTTAGGCAGAACTGGAAGCACTAACTAGGGTTTTTCTGAATGTTTAAATGTTAGCAACGATGTTCATTGGCAAAATTCCTATTGTGGCATAACCTAGTGAGGGTCACACCGGAAGAGTAGCAGGTTCAATCGGAGCTTGGGTGAAAGCAAAAGGGTTCGCTGGTGAAACTTTAGACTTAGATATATCCCGGAAAAGTGGATGAATCTGGGGAAGTAACAGGTTCTCTAATGCTTGAGTGAAGGGTAGGCAGAAGAGATCTATCCGTAGTGTGTGAAAAGTAAATGGAAGTAGTTTACTTGCAGTGAAACAAATTCTTTCCTGTCTAGACACTTGAGTACAGTGGCGCATGTGTATTCGTTGTTAAATATCCAAGCACTAGCACTTTAGAGAGAAAGAAAGTTTCCGTTACCTTGTAAAGGAGGGAGTCAGTCGCGAAGCTGCTCTGGGATTGGTAGACGCAGCGGGTGTGTAGTGGAGCTGGAATTGTAAAGGAGGGGTGAGTGCCGAAGCGTGAGAACCTGTCTCGCGAAAAGGCCGCGCACCCATTGGTCGAGAATATTTGAATTCGTGCATCTTATTGGTTGCACGAAAATAAAAAACGCATTTAGATTGGAAGTGATTTTTGTAAACAAAGTCGCTTGCAGGAAATTGTATGTGGCACACGTACATGCCAGAGACTAGACCGGATCCCAGGTATCTAGGTTTCGAGAAAGATCAGTGGAAAGGTTACAACTCCAGCATTATGTACGGAAATAAGAGAAAATTGTCTCTTGTAAATAAAGTAAAGAATTACTTCAAAAAGGACAAGCCGATTAAAACTAGAGAAGGTGTTGTCATACCGCCACCCAACACTCCCGCATCTTTCATGATGTTCGATAAAGGGTACAACACATGTGTATGGTTGGAAAACTGGGCGGAATACACAAAGGATGACGGGATTTTGGCTTTCCCGTTAGAAGGTACCTTTAATGGCAGGATTCTATTCAATTTGAGAACCCGAATGAATGATTTACATCCCAGACCTAGATTAACGCAGTACGAAGCACTAGAGGAATGGGAGATTGAAGCTTTTGAAAGAGACAGACCCAGATTAGACAAAGGGTTAACAAAATTTTATCCGAGAGTAAAGCAAGAAACCCGAAATAAAAGAATGAAACAATGGAGACAGAATATGATTGTAGAGGGACTGTTTCCAATGATGCCAGCATGTGGTCCTCCTGGGGGGGAAAAGAAAACAGAAAAATGTAAACATTGGGTGCCCATTGGGGAATCGGATGATGAATTGTTAGATGACATGTTTATAAGAAGTCCACCTCCTTATAATGAGGGGCACCGACCATCTAGTGAAGGGGAAAATTCTCGAAGACCTCCGCCCCAGGATGAGGCCAGATCTGCAAGTGTGGGAGGGGGTTACCAAATACCTCCCTATACCGAGAGTTTAGGTCCCGTAGATACAAGAGATATTTACCCAAGGATTCCAGCTAGTGGAGATGTGAGATACTCCCGCGAAAGAGACTTTTGCTCTAGACCTCCCTACGAAGGTGAGGCAAGACCATCGAGTTCAGGAATGCCGTTCTTTCAACCTCAGGGTGAGGAAGGACCCAGATCCCTAGGCACAGGAAGTTTGTTCCCAAGACCTAATTATGGTGAAGGACCAAGTGAGATGCATCCCACTGCCCCGAGTTATGCTCCCACTCTAACCCCGCAGGTGTTACATGACAAATCCTTAGACAGGTTATTAGAAGAAAAGGAGCGAGAGGCACTAGCAAAGCAGAGAGCTGAAATAGTTCAGAAAATCTCCCAGTTAAATACAAATCCTGAAGCCTTGACAATCCCAGTAACTATCGGACCAGTGGTTCCGTTGTATGGGGACCGGCAAGGGAGTCCGAAAACTCCAGTTATTACCCCAGTCATAGCACAGCCAAGACCAGAACCCTTAATCGTAGATGATCAAACGAGTGAGTGCGAGTCTGAGGTCTCACTACTGGATCTGCCCATTAGGAGCACAGGGAAAAGGATGCAGAAAAGACATAATCCTTTCAACACGAGGGAGATTCAAATGGAATCGACTTCGGGTACTAAGAGTGTCACGTTGGTGACTCCTGAAGAAATCGAAAGATGGAGTCAAGAAATTGATAAACAAACTCCGCCAACGAAACCTTTAGATCTCTACAAATTGAGAGTAGAAATAGAAGAACTAATGGCAGGAAACGTAGGATTAGACAGGTTAAATACCTACTCTGAAGAAGAGCTGCTGTTTATTTGCAAAAGTCTCACCCGAAATACCCGAGTACTTCATGAAAAATTGACAGACACTGCTGCTAGCATGGGAATAGATATCTCAAAATCGCAACCATTGCAAAAACCCTACAGAGCAGATTTCTCAGATAAAGATTTGGAAAACCTGAATGTGTCAGGGAAAAAAGGCACAGGTCAAAGAATTATTGACAGTGTTACAGAAATGGGGAGATGTAGAGAGATGGAAAGCCAGATGGGCCAAGAAGAAGGATGAGGCCAGGTCTAAGCAGGTAACTCCCGAATTCGTTCTAAAGGAAGCTGACAAACCAGAACAGTTATACCCCATGCGCGAAGTGCCAGGTGGAAAATATGTGCACGTTCCATGGTCTAGACAGGATATTGTGTCCTTTACCAATGACTTCCCGAAATTACGAGAGAAACCTGTGGATTGGTACAGGCAGGTGGAAAGGTTTGCAAAAGTGCAGAAATGCTTATGGAAGGACCTGGATGGGTTCTTTGACATTGTGGTCCCGGTAGATCTATGGACCGAGTGTAAAGTAGCCATAGCTTGGCCTAGTGAGGAATACCCGAGGGACCCTATCACAGGCGCACCCTCTAATGAAGTGATGAAGAAATATGACCAGGTAATATTACACCTGAAGGGAAAAGTGCCTGCAAAAGAAACTGATTGGACCAAGATAGATAGAACCACGCAGGAAAGGGACGAGACTGTGCACTCCTTTTATGAAAGGTTATTACAGGTGTTTAAAACATACAGTGGTATAGATAACATCGAGATGAAGGATATGACCCACTTCATTTACAGGTTTGTAAACGGTTTAAGACCCGAGATTTGCCAGTGGATAAAAGATAACAAAATTTGTTGGCAGTCCAAGAAAATGGATGAAGTCCTACGGTACGCAAAGTACTGTGAGGACGAAATGGCAGAAAAGCGAAAGGCTTTAAAGGAGAAAGTCATGTGGGCACAGGTAAAATTAGCTGAACAGCAGGAAAAGCAATTGAATAAGTTAAATAAGACTACTCAGAACCAAGGCCCTGGGGGTGGGGGAAAGCCCCGTGCAAAAATGAGGAGAGAGGAAGCTAAAAAGAAATTTCCCTGTCACCAGTGCGGAGAAATTGGGCATTGGCGAGACGAGTGTCCATATTTACAGCATGATAATACCCAAACCCCTGATTTAATTCCACAGACGCAGAATGAAAAACCAAGAAAGACCCAGCCTCAGGTAAAAACAATCCAAGTGCCCCGAGCGCCAAAACCTAGTTTTAAGGGAAAATCACCGCAGGGTGACGACATAGAGATCTGGGGAGGCAATGAGAACAGAAATGCAGCAACTTTGCAGTTTTTGTTGAATGACACTTTTCTCTGTAACGACCAGTACTGACGGGGCCTGAGAGGGGAGGACGAGGAGTGTGTACTTGGCGCCTCCTTGCCGGTAGACCAGTCAGGGCCACACATTGAAGGAAAGGTTGATGGAAATGATGTCACCTTTCTGTTGGACACTGGTGCTACCCACTCTACTGTGAGAACAGCAGACGTTCCAAACCTACCCCTCTCGGGAGAAGCAATCCAAGTAGTGGGTGTATCTAATCAATTGATTAGTACACCTGTTACCGGGCCCATGGAGATCTCAATAGGGAATTTTAAAGAAATGCACAGATTTGTCGTTTGTGATACCAGTCCAGTGAACTTACTGGGACGTGATTTGCTGTGCAAAATGAACTGCACTATCTTTTGCACACCAAAGGGCGTCGAAATTCAAACCCCAGACGAAGATGGTATCTACAAATTAATGTTAATCAGACCTGACTCAGAAATCAAACAAATGACCATACAGGACTTGCCTGAAGAGCTCCAAAAGACAGTGAAACAAGAAGTATGGGACTTTACTGGAATAGATGTAGGATTGATGACAAATGTAGATCCAATTCAAATAACAATGAAAGAAAATGCAGTTTACCCCAATACCAAGCCCTACAGAATGAGTGCTGAAGTAAGAGCAGGAGTGGCCATTGAAATACAGAAATTGCTAGAAGCAAATATCATACAAGAAGTGATGAGCAGTCCGTGTAACTCACCCATTATGGGCATCAAAAAGCCTAGTGGCAAATACAGAGTAGTACAGGACCTGAGAAAGGTAAATAAAATCGTGGTTCCTTGTTGTCCTATTGTCCCGAACCCAGCAGTGATTTTGTATCAGATTCCCTGGGATGCTGAATGTTTTACTGTGATAGACCTATGTCACGCATTCTTTTCGATCCCATTGCATCCAGACAGCAAATTTATTTTCTCATTTGCTTTCAACAGTCACGTGTATGTTTGGAATCGTGTTCCCCAGGGGTACACAGAAAGCCCCTCTATCTTTAATCAGATCTTGAAAAAATGCCTTGAATCTTTAGTCTTACCTGGAAAGTCTGTTCCGGTGCAATACATTGACGACCTATTGGTGGCGTCCAAAAGTCAAAGAGATTGCGTGATTGACACCATTGCCTTACTGAACCACCTAGGTGAAAAGGGACATAAAGTGGCCCCTGAAAAACTACAGTTCTGTTCAAAATCAGTAAAATATCTGGGGCACCAGATAGAGAAAGGCGTCAGAAAAGTCACCTCAGAGAGAGTCAGAATAATTCAAAATATGCAGTTACCCCGTACTCAGAAAGAAGTCAGAATGTTCCTTGGAGTTGTAGGTTACTGCAGGCAATGGATTGTGGGATTCGCAGTCCTGGCAAAGCTAAAAAGAAATTTCCCTGTCACCAGTGCGGAGAAATTGGGCATTGGCGAGACGAGTGTCCATATTTACAGCATGATAATACCCAAACCCCTGATTTAATTCCACAGACGCAGAATGAAAAACCAAGAAAGACCCAGCCTCAGGTAAAAACAATCCAAGTGCCCCGAGCGCCAAAACCTAGTTTTAAGGGAAAATCACCGCAGGGTGACGACATAGAGATCTGGGGAGGCAATGAGAACAGAAATGCAGCAACTTTGCAGTTTTTGTTGAATGACACTTTTCTCTGTAACGACCAGTACTGACGGGGCCTGAGAGGGGAGGACGAGGAGTGTGTACTTGGCGCCTCCTTGCCGGTAGACCAGTCAGGGCCACACATTGAAGGAAAGGTTGATGGAAATGATGTCACCTTTCTGTTGGACACTGGTGCTACCCACTCTACTGTGAGAACAGCAGACGTTCCAAACCTACCCCTCTCGGGAGAAGCAATCCAAGTAGTGGGTGTATCTAATCAATTGATTAGTACACCTGTTACCGAGCCCATGGAGATCTCAATAGGGAATTTTAAAGAAATGCACAGATTTGTCGTTTGTGATACCAGTCCAGTGAACTTACTGGGCCGTGATTTGCTGTGCAAAATGAACTGCACTATCTTTTGCACACCAAAGGGCGTCGAAATTCAAACCCCAGACGAAGATGGTATCTACAAATTAATGTTAATCAGACCTGACTCAGAAATCAAACAAATGACCATACAGGACTTGCCTGAAGAACTCCAAAAGACAGTGAAACAAGAAGTATGGGACTTTACTGGAATAGATGTAGTTTTGATGACAAATGTAGATCCAATCCAAATAACAATGAAAGAAAATGCAGTTTACCCCAATACCAAGCCCTACAGAATGAGTGCTGAAGTAAGAGCAGGAGTGGCCATTGAAATACAGAAATTGCTAGAAGCAAATATCATACAAGAAGTGATGAGCAGTCCGTGTAACTCACCCATTATGGGCATCAAAAAGCCTAGTGGCAAATACAGAGTAGTACAGGACCTGAGAAAGGTAAATAAAATCGTGGTTCCTTGTTGTCCTATTGTCCCGAACCCAGCAGTGATTTTGTATCAGATTCCCTGGGATGCTGAATGGTTTACTGTGATAGACCTATGTCACGCATTCTTTTCGATCCCATTGCATCCAGACAGCAAATTTATTTTCTCATTTGCTTTCAACGGTCACGTGTATGTTTGGAATCGTGTTCCCCAGGGGTACACAGAAAGCCCCTCTATCTTTAATCAGATCTTGAAAAAATGCCTTGAATCTTTAGTCTTACCTGGAAAGTCTGTTCTGGTGCAATACATTGACGACCTATTGGTGGCGTCCAAAAGTCATAGAGATTGCGTGATTGACACCATTGCCTTACTGAACCACCTAGGTGAAAAGGGACATAAAGTGGCCCCTGAAAAACTACAGTTCTGTTCAAAATCAGTAAAATATCTGGGGCACCAGATAGAGAAAGGCGTCAGAAAAGTCACCTCAGAGAGAGTCAGAATAATTCAAAATATGCAGTTACCCCGTACTCAGAAAGAAGTCAGAATGTTCCTTGGAGTTGTAGGTTACTGCAGGCAATGGATTGTGGGATTCGCAGTCCTGGCAAAGCCTCTGATAAAAATGACAAAGAAAGGAGCACAGGACCCAGTGGAATGGGATGATGAAAGCTTAACAGCATTCACTAAATTGCGAGATTGCCTGTGTACAGCCCCTGCTTTAGGGATGCCTGACTATTCTAAGGAGTTTGCCCTATTCTGTGACACTCGTGATAATTGTGCATTGTCAGTCCTAACTCAGGAGCATGGCTTGACCAGACGTCCCGTGGCATATTTTTCTGCCACTTTGGATCCAGTGGCTGCTGGATTACCTGGATGTCTGAAAGCAGTAGCTGCAACTTGCACGAGTCTAGAACAGAGTGAATCCATTGTTATGGGACATCCTGGAACTGTGTATGTTCCACATGCAGTTGTGATTTTACTGACCAGAACCAAGACCCAGTATCTCACCCCTAGTCGGCTGACTAAATACGAGAGGATTCTCGTGGGTGCTGCAAATATAGTCATCACTCGGTGTAATATTTTGAACCCCGCCACTCTACTCCCTGACTCAATGGTAATGGAAGCTGAGGGAGAGAATGAGCATGACTGCATTAACCTGACAGAATTCAGTACTAAACCCCGCCCAGACATTAAGGAAACACCTTTGCCTGAACATGATGAGGAATGGTTTGTGGATGGCTCATGTATGAGACATGAATTGGTGGGCCTAAGTGCTGCATATGCTGTGGTCGCAGTGGACAAAATTAAAGAAGCATCTTGTCTATTTGGAATAAAGTCTGCACAAGTAGCCGAATTAATTGCATTGGTAAGAGCTTGCAAATTGGGAAAAGACAAAAGAATAACAGTGTATACTGACAGTCAGTACTGTTATGGGGTTGTGCATGACTTTGGCCAATTATGGCTGCAAAGAGAATTTGACTTCCTCAGGTACCCCCATTCTAAATGGAAGGGTTGTACAAGACCTTTTAGAAGCAATCCAATTACCAAAAGAATTGGCAGTGGTCAAATGTGTTGCTCATAAAAAGGGCATTGACGCTGTGTCTTTGGGAAATAATTTTGCGGAACGAGTGGCAAAACAATGTGCTAGGGATCGCATGTCAATCAATATCAAACTGGGAGGGACTGGAAACAGCTGCCAACTTATGGTGTTTGAAGAAGTGCCTACCTGGGATGAGGTGAGAGATTGGCAGTATGCTGTGCCAGCGAAAGAGCAAGAGAAGTGGAGGACACTTGGTTGTCGACCAAGACGTGAGGATGGTGTCATTGTGGGCCCAAATGGTTTGCCTGTGTTACCCAGACACCTACTCGCCTCTATGGCAAGGTTGATACATGGAAATTCACACATTGGTAGGGACGCCATGGTTCTGGTGTTTCAACAGACCTGGTATAACCCGAAGTTCAGGAAGGTGGCAGAGGCGCTTACCCAGAGGTGCTTGACATGTCAACAGTTCAACGCAGGCAAAGGAACAGTAGTTGAACTGGGGAAAATTGGCAAGTCAGGGGGTCCCTTTGTGAGAATACAGATTGATTTCATCACCATGCCTCATTGCGAAGGGAAAAGATATGTCCTTGTCATTGTCTGCCTATTTTCAAAATGGGTGGAAGCTTACCCCGCCACACAGAATGATGCCATAACCGTAGCCAAACTGTTGCTAAAAGAATTGGTACCTAGGTTCGGGGTTCCAGTCACTATTGAATCAGATAGAGGCGGACATTTTCAGAATGAGATAATGGGTCAACTCTGTAAAGCATTTGGAATCACACAAAAGCTGCACTGTGCACATTGTCCAGAGGCTTCTGGAGTAGTAGAGCAAATAAATGGCACTATAAAATCAAGATTAGCAAAAATGTGTGACTCTACTGGAATGAACTGGATAACTGCCTTACCTCTTGTACTGATGGGACTTAGAAGCATTCCAGACCAAAAAACAGGCCTGAGCCCCCATGAAATCCTGATGGGAAGAGTGATGAGACAAGCATGGGTACCAGGGTACAAACTGTTAAGCATTACTGATGATTTGGTACTTGAGTACTGCAAGCAACTGGGTGACCAAGTGCGTTCTATCTCTCGCCAGATTGGGGAAGACGCCGTCGCCAACCCGACTACTCCAGTTCACAAGTTGGTTCCTGGTGACTGGGTTAGGATCAAGAAGCATACTCGTTCGAGTTGCCTTGCACCGAGGTGGGGAGAAAAACGCCAGATAATACTGGTAACCACGACAGCAGTGAAGTGTGCTGGCGTTCCAAAGTGGATTCATGCCAGCCATACACAGAAGGTAATTCCGGATAAGGAGCCTGGAGCTGAAGGTTGTCCAGCTGAGGGGTCTGCAGACGTCGGTCCTGAAGTAGCTGATGACGAACAGCCGAGCACCAGCCAAGATGAATGGATACCCATAATCGATCTAACTGAAGACCCAATCAGAACAAGAGAGCGAATCTACAGAGATAGAGAGTGGAATAGAGAGGTCGAGATAGGCACAGGCGAAGACACCCAGATCATTGAGATTCACGTCAAATCTGAGGACGAAGAGGAAGATCAGACAGGGACAGAGCAAGTGATTGACACACCTCCTCAAACTCCTGAAATTGAAAAGGGTCAGACTAGAACTAGTGTAAAAGTTCGAGCAGAAGAAAATCAAGAGATCGAAGTGCTTACACAGGATCAGATAGAATTAGAAGAACGTGTTCAGGACACAGAAACAGAAACATTTGAAAGCCAAAACCAAAATTTACCTGAACCAGGCCAGCTTAGTAACCAGGCAGAAGAAATAGATACAAGACCTGGGACTAGGCAGATAGGAAGGGAAGAGAAAGAAGAAGAAGTGCCACAAACAAATGAAAATAAGAGAGCATTAGAAGAAAGCCAACTCACAGTGCCAGCCAAAAGACTCAAGAAAAAGAAAAATATCGAACCAAGATATATTAAGAGACTAAGACTGAGAATAAAAACAGTAGAAGGAAAACTTGCTGACAGAAGGAAAAGTCTACGAATAGCAGAGCAAGCTGGAGAAAGTTCCAAAAGAAGGAGTGACCGAATAAAAAGACTGAACGAAAAATACCAGGATCCTGAGTGGACCTATTTAATTTTGGAAAATTTTGAGGATCTTGATATCTCTGACGAGAGTGACGAAGAACAAGCTGCTGATTTGTCTGCCGAAGAAAACGAGCTCACCGGAAATTACACGGAGTAAGCCACCTGTGTAAAGTTACAAAGAGGGGTTGGAGAACTTCTTCTGAGCAAAATGTCTGATTCAAGAGTGAATGGAAGGCCTAAAAGCAGTTGTTGCAAAACATGCTGCAAAGTATGTATATGTAGTATAGCTATAGTAATAATAATTTGGATAGGATTAACAGTTTTCATTCCTTTTATGGTAAACAAAAATACTAATATTGACCCTACGCAGACTACTGACACAGAAGAACTGACAACACAAAGTGTAGAAAGACGTGAAAAGGCACTCAGACAAACAAAACGAGACTTAGAAGCATCAGATGAGGAAGGACTACATTACCACGGAGTTAAAAACCAGACTCATTTAAATGTTTTCACAAACCTGTTAGTACACTATGTAGAAACTATGGAGATAGAAGACTGCTATGTCTGCATGAAGCTACCTACTTCTGTAGCTGAAGGCGTGACTTATCATCACCTACCCCTGACATATGGAATTTCCTGTAGCATTTTAGCAAGCTTATTTTACCGTTACAGTACTATTACTCTAACAATGACGTGATCTTTTCTGAACTTCCCATACGTGGAAACTTGAACCCTGTACATACTAAAAGTGACGTTACCCGTTATATGGGAGAATACTTTCTGACTATAGGTAATATAGACTTAAATGAAGCACACAGAGATAACTTGACCTGTTCATTACATGAACAAGAAAAAATGTTTTTAAACATGGTAGAGAAAAGAAGGGAGAGTTTCCAAAGAAAGGCAAATGACAAAAGACAGAAAACTCCAAAATGGGCTGCGGACATGGAAAGCACCTCAAATGGTGGGGCAGGGCCTGCTTTGTTGCTGGATTTCGAAAGGAAAGGTAAACTCTGTCTTCACCGCGAGAGGACTAGTTATTATAATAACATTTTCATTGGTTCCAGTCAATGTGAACACAATTACAAGGTAATTGGAGGTTGGGGTTTCAAAAATGGGTCAGAACCTGTGTTTCCTGGAATTTATTATATATGTGGAAACATGGCTTATTTCAAATTACCGGATCACTGGTATGGAAGCTGCTACTTTGGCATTGTCTTCCCGAAAATTTACCATGTGAGTGAAATTGCTGGAAGCAGTGAAAACACTAATGGCTTAGCACGTAGTAAAAGAGAAAGCATAGGTGAAATAATGGGTAGTATTTTTAGTGCACTGATACCTGGAGTGGGAGTGGTTCTGAACACACACAGAATTTGCAAATTATCCACAATAGTGGATGTGCTGTCTACTGACACAGCTCATGGATTTCTGTTGGTCAATACCGAAATGGTTGCGATCAGATCAATGGTTTTGCAGAACAGACTTGCTCTTGACACCTTATTAGCAAAAGAGGGCGGAGTCTGCCGAATGCTGAAGGCGCAACATTGTTGCACTTACATTCCGGACAAAAGTGTACAGATCAAAAGATATGTGAAAAACATTACTAATTTGGAAAAAGAACTCAAACCACTGGAGGTTGACAGTGCCTGGAAGAGACTTGTTGATGGTCTCTCCAATGTAGGTCATTGGTTTGCTAGCTTAGGTAAAAGCTTATTGTTTAAAATACTGATGCCAATTGGAGTGATACGTTTCATCATTTTTCTCATATTTGTCTGCTGCAAGTGTCGTAAACACACAAAGAAATACACTGTGAATAAAAGAGGTGTGAAACGAAGTGTGGATGAACTTGAATTGGAAGAAATGAATAATCAGATTTACAAAAGGGTGAAAAATTCTCACCCTACCAAAGATGCGAAAGAAAAATTGAATCGCCTGTTAGAAGAAATAGAGTTGTACAAGGTGTGAAAGAAAGTTGGCATCTGGTTCCGTTATTTTGTGATGATAGTAAATATCATCAAAGAGGGGATTGATAGAGCAAGATTTTGCATCGTGACTTGCTCGAGTCAAGAACCTCGAATCTGTTATAAAACTATAATACAATGTGTACGTTTTACTAATTTCTTTATTTTGATATGCGTGTATGTTAGTGATGCTTGCCTATGTATTTTATTAATACGAATAACCCTTGTATATAATATGGCCGCTGTTTTGAATTTTGCTTCTGCGCATGCGTTAGACATACTCACGTGATGTGACGTAGTTGCAGTTCTGGAGGGAAAGGGTGCGCATGCGTAATAGCCATAAAATGGCCGCTTATGTATTAACGTGGTGAAGCTTGCGCAGATGCTCTCGTGTTATTGTGTGTTGCGCTAATCTATAACCACATAGTATATTTTTATAATGATAAACCTGAAGTATAAAATCATGATATGTAGTACATTCATTTATTTCTATGTTTTAATTTGTTTTCGCTTATTTTTCATGTATTGCGATGACTGGGGGTCTGAATGTACTGAGAGCCATCTTGAAGGTCCCTTCCGCGCATGCTCGCGCCGCCAGGGAAGAAATAACCTTGGACAGTGGAACTCAGCCAGCTGGCAGCCACAGTCAAGATGCTCCTGTGAAAGCCGCCTCTGACCCAGGAGAATGGAGCAGAATGTGTTCTCTATCTTGTAACATTGTATTGTTCTATTGTATTCTGTGCTACTTTTCCGTGGGAACCTCAAATTTGCTAGGCGGTACCCTAGAATGTAAATTAGGTCTTGGAAAAGTCTGTTCTGATTGGTGTGTTAACCCATCCTACATTAGGACCAATCGAAATTGGGGATTCTGACACTTTGCAACATTGGGGGGTGGTACACTGACCCAAAAACAGTATAACTAGCCTAGGTTCACCTAGGGAATTTGTCCGACTTGTCTGAATAGCTGACCTGTCACTGACCCAACGCACTCAATAGGTGACTGAAGACAGAGGTGCTGCGGAGCACACTGTCCAAATTTGACCATAGACTCAAAGGTTTTACTAAACCTTAAGTGCTGGCGAAGCACTTTGCTGGGGAGTTCGCTAACCCAATCGGGGTCCTGACTGATAGCTGCAGAGAGGGTGGAGCGCAGGCGTTGCTTCCGAACTGCGGGTGCTGGTCGTATCCTGGTGGTCCTGTCCTGATCCTAATCTGGTTTTCCTGTCCTGTCCTGGGGTGTCCATTCTGCACCTGCTGTCCCATTGATGACTGTCCTTCCTTGGGGTATTTCCTGTCCTTAACTGACCCGTGGCCAGGGTTGGTTTTCACACCATTCTAGGTAAATATATTTGCAAGAAATCTATACTGCACCTTTCTATTTTCTGTCTTTGCTTCAATAAAGACATACCTTTGCATACGTTAATTTTCCATGCTTTCTGCAACCACCATTTTGAAAGTCATTTGCATTAAAATTCATAGCGTGTTCCTATGTTACCCTACCTTTTAGAAATCATTTTCTCCATTGCAGTTTGCAATTTCCTGATGTGGTCTATAATCTTCTCTCATAAAACTGACTAAAGTAAATATTTGATTTATAGCGTGTTACACTTTTGCTCTTTCTATAGCTGTTTAGGATTCCAAATAATCCAAATTAGTGTAATCTTATACTTGCATGAGTTTGCCCATTTATAGATGTCCATTTGAATCTTAATCTTACTCTACTTAAGCGTGTTCCCTGTTGTACTATTATTTAGAAAACCCAAATGCCTGCCCTTACATTGTTCCTTTATGGTTATATGATTTTCGTCATTTTGATTATTGACTGCCTTTTAACTGTAAGCCTAATGCTCTTAGAAAACAAATTCTAGATAAACCTTTTAAAACTTCTCAGTTGTCTGTGGTCATTTTATGAAAATTCAAAGTTTATAAAGTTGGGTTTGTATTTTTGTGTCTACCTTCCTTCACAGCTAGCTCCCTGATTCATCGTGTCATAGGTACCCGTAACAGTGGATGGTAAGTCGGGTACACTAGGAATAATCGAAAGGACTCATGGTTATTGGTAGTAGATTGTAAGGTTATCTGATTAATGTAGATGGTGAATTAAAAGTATATGGGCCCGAAACCTAAGTGGTGAAATTATTGGTCGGGTGACCTATGATCTCTATCAGTAGTACTGATGGTGGTAGTACTGGTAGTACTGATGATGGTAGTACTGGTAGTACTGGTGGTGGTGGTACTGGTGGTGGTAGTACTGGTGGTAGTAGTGGTACTGGTAATGGTAGTACTGGTAGTGGTAGTACTGGTAGTGGTAGTACTGGTGGTCGTGGTACTGGTGGTCGTGGTACTGGTAATACTGGTGGCTGTAGTACTGGTAGTACTGGTGGTGGTGGTGGTACTGGTAGTGGTAGTACTGGTGGTGGTGGTACTGGTAGTGGTAGTACTGGTGGTGGTAGTACTGGCAGTACTGATGGTGGTAGTACTGGTAGTACTGGTGGTGGTGGTACTGGTGGTGGTAGTACTGGTGGTGGTAGTGGTACTGGTAGTGGTAGTACTGGTAGTGGTAGTACTGGTGGTCGTGGTACTGGTAGTACTGGTGGTGGTGGTAGTGGTAGTACTGGTGGTTGTAGTACTGGTAGTACGGGTGGTGGTGGTGGTACTGGTAGTGTTAGTACTGGTGGTGGTGGTGGTACTGGTAGTACTGGTGGTGGTAGTACTGGTGGTGGTGGTACTGGTGGTGGTGGTAGTGGTACTGGTAGTACTGGTTGTGGTAGTACTGGTGGTGGTGGTACTGGTATTACTGGTGGTGGTGGTAGTACTGGTGGTGGTGGTAGTGGTATTACTGGTGGCTGTAGTAGTGGTAGTACTGGTGGCTGTAGTAGTGGTAGTACTGGTGGTGGTAGTACTGGTAGTACTGATGGTGTTAGTACTGGTGGTGGTGGTGGTACTGGTACTGGTAGTGGTAGTACTGGTGGTGGTGGTACTGGTAGTGGTAGTACTGGTGGTGGTGTTACTGGTAGTACTGGTGGTGGTGGTACTGGTAGTGGTAGTAGTGGTAGTACTGGAGGTGGTGGTACTGGTAGTGGTAGTACTGGTGGTGGTAGTAGTGGTGGTGGTAGTACTGGTAGTGGTGGTACTGGTAGTGGTAGTACTGGTGGTGGTATCCAAAGTACGTGTTGCTATTAAAGAGAAATACATATCTGACAGCGCTTCAAAGGAAATAAGCGAACACCATGTATTTGTAATCGGGAACACTTCCTTGCAAACACACATTTTTCCGAGCAATGATAAATCACATAAAAGTTCAATACAATAGACGTCCACATTTCTCAGCCCAAAAAACGCTGCAGACGAACGCGCGCCCTATACATGCAATGCAGAATGGTGAACGCGCTCCCACCATCTGGATTGCATTACAAGGGCACTCTGACAGCTCCTAATTAAAATTAATGGTCTGCCGTGCGCGAAACCGCACAGAAAATGCTAAAAATGGCCGACCAACATTACATATGCCCTATCGCATCAAGACTACTAAAAAAAACGCACCGCAACGACCAATCACCATTCAGATAATAAAATAGCGCACTGAAAATGCACGAGCAAAGAAGAATTTATCCAGCACGAACGAGAAACCCGCTACAATACGGCTCGCAGCTCCTCCCCACTTCTGACGAAGTGGTGGCGTCGCCGAGCCCGTAAAAATGACCCTTCTCGTCCACACCCCCTCCAACAATCATCCGAGCTGGATCTACCCATCCCGACTAGAATTGGCCCTGGGATGTAGACTTTGTGCAGAATTTTAAGTTGTACTAGTCTAAGCCTCGCTGAAATGGCCACAACTCTAGGTGAGGACACCGCCTCCTGCCAATCCTCATCGTCTAATTCAAGGCCATCTCACACCCATTTCTCACCTAGCGGTCCCAGTGTGTCTGTCATAATATTTATTCATTTTTTGTAGGTTAATGATATGGCCTTGTCGGGTAAGTGTCCGTCCAGCAATCTGTCTTCTAATGGGGAAGGTGCTGGAGGGGAGCCGCCGGCAGGGAATTGGGATTAAAGTGCGTGACAAATTTGTGTATCTCTGAAACGTTCTAAGTTAGCCAATTCATACTGCTGCTGCAGAGAGGTAAAGGACTTCACTTCGCCCTTGTCCCATATATCTTTAATCAATGAGATTCCGATAAGATCCCACTTGTCAAACCCCTTTGATTCCCATAAGCTGCCTAATGCTCAGAGTCTCATAGGGGGGGTTGCCATTGTAAGTCTTCGCTCCCAGCCCAGATTTTTGTTCACCATGTGCCAGATGTGGACAGAGTGGTAACATTTAGGCTTGGAATATATTGGCCGATTGAAAAACCCACCGGGAAAGTCCATCTGTCCATGGGAAAGCCAGGGTCATCAAATTGACCAAAGGTGCCCTGATTAATGGCTACGAGGTGTGCCGCCCAATAATATTTCTTAATAACTGGAGCCTGATTCCCCCGTCATACCAGTTAAGCGTGAGTTTAGTCAAAGTGATACAAGGCTTCCCGTCTCAAAGCAGGTCTCTCTGCAGGCTCTCGACCCCCCTAAAATCACCCACTGGGACTGGATCCATGGCGTTCTGTAAGATGTAAAGGAAGCGGAGCAGTGACATCATCTTGAAAAGGGCTGCTTTGCCTAACAGTGAAAGTGGGAGGGTTTTCCAAGTGGCTATATCGCGTTTAATCCTTTCCAAAGGTGGTAGAAGGTTTTGGGTATAGCAAAGTTTGGGATCCAATGTAATATAAATACCCAGATATTTAAGTCCACAGTATTAACTGGAATCGGGCAATTGCTCTCCGTAGGAGGAGGGTCTCCCACTAGGACATAAATGAGGGATTTTTTCCAGTTAATAGAGAATCCGGAATATCTACCGCATATTGCTATGATATTGAAGACACACACTAACGATTTCTTCGGAGAGGCAAGGTATAAAAGGATGTCATCGGCATAAAGGGTGATACGGTCCTCCCACCCAGGGGACCAGCGCAGGCCTCTAATCATTGGGTCTTGACAACCCATGCCGCCAGTGGTTCAATGGCAAGGGCAAAGAGGAGGTGAGAGGGGGACACCCTTTCCGAGCACCCAGGCTTAGTATGAATGGGGCTGATTTCTTGTTGTTGACCACAACCTGTGTGTGGGGTTCCGAATACAAGACCAACACACAACAAATAAATTCAGGGCCAAAGCCTAGGTTTGCGAGTACACCAAACAGGTAAGGCCACTCAATGGTGTCAAATGCCATAGTGGTGTCTAGTGCCACAACAAGGCCATCTTCGTGGATAGTGGCTACTCTGCCCAGAACACCATGTAGTCTGCGCAGGTTCAACGAGGTGCTGCGGTGCAGCATAAAACATGACTGATCAGGATGTACTAGTCCTCCAATCACCTTGATCAGGCGGTTTGCTAAGAGTCTGGCCAGGATTTTAGGTTCAGCATTTAGCAATGAGATTGGTCTGTATGAGGCGCAATCTGTTTTGGGTCGACACTCTTTAAGGATAGTGACTAATGTGGCTATCCTCTGGTCTTTCAGTAGTGTTCCCAACTCTTTACTTTCATCGAACATGGATTTTAGATATAGAGCTAATTTGTCTGATTTAAGTTTAAAGAGCTCAATGGGCAGAACATTTGGGCCCAGAGCGCAAAGCTCTAATGGCCTGTGCAATTTCATCCTTTGTTAAGGCACTGTCTAGGAAGTGGCGGTCATCTGTGGACAGGGTTGGAAGCCTAATGTCTCGCAGCAGGTCCTGCGCTTCTTCCTCTGTGTGGGATGAGCTGGAGGCATAGACCTCCTGGTAGTGGGTGACAAACTGATTTGCAATGGCCTGAGGGTCGGTAATGGATTTTGCATCAGCACCTATGAGTTTGGGCACCAGTCGTTCTGCCAACTCCTACCTGTCAAGCCAAGCAATCAGTTTCCCTGCCTTGTCTCCCAGTTCGTATATTCTTCCCAGTTTTTCCTTCCCGAAGCACTTGGCCCTGTCTGTCACTAGAGCTTTATATTCATCTTGTTTGAGATGCAGTGTGTGAAGTTTTTCTTGTGTGACCTCGTCCTCTAAGTTGGTTTCCAACCTGCCTAGTGCCACCTCTAGGTCAACAATCTCATCTTTCTCTGTTTTTTTTGGGCGCAAGATATGAGTGATAGCGCTTGAACCCGAATCACGGATTTGAAGGCTTCCCAAAGGGTCTGGGAAAAATCTACTGTTCCTTCATTTTCATGGAAGTATGAGTCGATAACTATTGACAATGCTTTTCGGATTTTAGGGTTTCGGAGATGCCATGGGTTAATGGGGACGATGCATCCCACTCGTGCCTGGCCAAGTACCATCTGGAGCCATATTGGAGAGCGGTCTGAGATACCTCTGGCTAGATGTATAACGTTTCGGATATATGCTGCCTGTGAAGCAGGGGTCAGGACATAGTCAATGCGGGAAAGGCTATGATGGGCTCCGGAGTGGAAGGTATATTGGATGTTTCCTGGATGGTATGTTCTCCATCCATCAACAAGCCCCAATGTATCTAGAAAATAAGGCAGCCACTTGCGGGAAGACCCAAGTATCTCCGGTAGGTATCTATCCAGTGTACCCGATACAACTGAATTAAAGTCTCCCCCGACCACCAATAGTCCTTCCGGAAGAGTGAGCAGAAGAGAGCCTAAACTTGGAAAATTTTATTTTGTAGGACTGGTGGTATATAGACTGACAGTAGTGTGAGCGTGTAACCCTCCCAGAAGCCTGTGACCCCTATGTATCTATTATTATTAATATTATTATTTAAGAAGCTTATAAAGCGCGCAGCTACCCCCAGAGGGGGTGTCCAGGCGCTACAGAATACAAGCCAGCAGAGAAGAAGAAAAACAGGAAAATTGCTTTAAGAGGTGGTGAACATCCAAGTCTTAAGTTTGCGGCGGAACACAAGCTCCGACTCCACCTCTGTCATCAGACCAGGTTGATTGAACTGCCAGAGGGAAGGAATTCTTCACTAGGATGCCTACTCCCCATGAGTTAGTAGTGAAGCCTGGAGTGAGCTAATAGTTTGTAGCCCCATCTATGAAGTGCTTTGCAGGAGGTGCCCACCAGGTGTGTTTTTTGTAGTAGCACGACATCCAGGGCATGGCTTTTAATGTATTGCAGGACAACACTTCGATTGATTTTATCCCTAAGCCCATTGACATTCCAGCTAAGGATGTTAATACTTTTGTCCATTGTGTACCCATTGTGCAAAAGATAAAATATGTGTTCCTCTGTATAAATAGCAGGACTGACCATTGATGTTCTTGCAACCAAAACAAACATATGTCACAATAACAACCCACCAACCCACCACCAAGTCCCATTTCTGGTTCCACAACAATAGGAAAAGGTAAAACAATACAAAATAAACTCCTCAGAATATCCCTTCCCTCCCTGCTACCCTGCTATGTAGGCTCAAAACTACCCACATCCCCAACTAGCAGAGCGCCTGTCGCCCCAATGAACTGAAACTACTACAAGGGGGTAGCTCTGTTGTAAGCCCACCAGAGCCCAACCTCAGCCCCAATGAGGAAGGAGGCCTTGTTACATATCGCTAGTGGCACAGTGTCCCGCACACTCAGTGTCCGTAGCCCCCCATAAAAATAAAGAAAAAACAATCATATACATTACAAAATGAAGTGGAGAGTCCCAATTGCCTTTGCTAATCAAGGGGAGATAAGTATCCACCAGTCGCAGATAAAGCCGGGCTCATGGATTGGGATCTCCAGGACAACAGGCTCCTTTTATCCGAATCTGCTATGCCCTTGTGGGAGCTGGGTGGAGTCTTGCGGAACTTCCGCCAATTACCGGTGTTCGTAGGCCTCATCCTATTCGCACCCCCTCTGTCCAGCCATGATTGTACATCCAATGGGGTCGTGAAGAACCATGTTTTGCCATTTAACATAATTGTAAGCTTTGCATGGAAGAACAAGATGTATTTGATGCCCCTGTCCCGGAGAGCTTGTTTCACTGCTTTGAAGGAGCAGCCTTCTTGTTGAATCTTGAGGGTAAAGTCTGTAAAGAACCTGATAGTTGCACCTTCGTATTTAAGATCTCTATGGAGACGGGCCGCCTGTAGTATTGCGTCCCGATCCCTGTAGTTGATGATTTTGGCAATTATTGTCCTGGGGGCTTGCCCCGGTTTTGTTCGGGGGATCGGGACCCTGTTAGATCACTCCACAGTGAAGATGGTAGAGAGGCGTTTAGATTTGAGGTGGTTTAATATAAGGTCTTCTAGGAAGAGGTCTACACTCGGTCCTTCCGCCCCCTCCGGGACCCTGACCAAACGGATGTTGCTGCGGCGGGCTCGCCCTTCCTGGTCCTCCATCTTGAGAGCCATCTGACGTTGTTGGTGAACCAACTGTTGTACTCTTTCTTCCAGCGTTCGGGTTTTGGTCTGGAGTTCTGCGACATTTAGTTCAGTCTGTGTAACAAGTTCTGTTGTTTTATTCATATCAGTCCTAAGGAGGTTCATTTCAACTGAGATTTTGTCAATCTTTGTTTCAAGTGTGGTTCCCAGTACTTGAATCACTGACATTATGGAGCTCAGTGGAGGTTCAGAGTCACTAGCAGTGCCACTCGCAGCCCCATCTTCTTGTATGAGGTGCTTGGGAACTGCATTTCATCCAACTTGTTAGATTTTACCGGTGGTTCTCCCTTAAGCTTCATTGTGATACTGAGCTGGGATGGAGACCCACCAATCCACACTTAGAGTGTATGTCCATTAGGCGCTGGGTGGCGGGCTATTGAAGGAGCCACCTCTGCAGCAGCGCACAAAGTTCTCTCCATAAACAAAGAGGCGTAGTGCAGGAGTGATATCTGTCACAGCCAAGCAGAAGGATAAGGCATCCAGCGGAGGGGCAAGCATATCCACTTTAGGGTGGGCAGTAGCAGAGTCAAAACGGCCCTGGTGTGAGTCACTGTACCTGCAAAGACAGAGAGGCTGTGTGCCACCCTTACCGCTCAGCACAGGGGTCCGCCAGCTCAAAGTTCAAAAGGAGTGAGGTAAGTCTCAGGAAGGGAGCGGGGCAGGAAGTCCAAGCAGCAAACTCTAAGTAGATGAAACCAGCGGGGACAAAGTGCGCCACAGAAGATGGCCTCCATTCACCGGTGCAAGGTGAAGGATAGCGCTCAATCAATCAATTAAAGACATTTATAGAGCGCACTACTCACCCGGAGGGTCTCAAGGCGCTAGGGGGGGGGGAGCTGCTACTGCTCGAACAGCCAGGTCTTGAGCTTCTTCCTGAAGGAGAGGTGGTCCTGGGTCAGGCGGAGGTGGGTCGGAAGGGAGTTCCAGGTCTTGGCGGCCAGGTAGGAGAAGGACCTTCCTCCTGTTGTCGCTCTTCGGATGAGGGGGACGGCGGCGAGGGCGTGGTTGGTCGATCGGAGGTGGCGTTTGGGAGCGTAGAAGTTGAGGCGGCTGTTGAGGTATCCTGGGCCTTGGTTGTATAGGGCTTTGTGTGCGTGGGTGAGGAGCCGGAAGGTGATTCTTTTGTTGATCGGGAGCCAGTGCAGGTCTCTCAGGTGTCTGGAGATGTGGCATCGTCTGGGGACGTCGAGGATGAGTCTCGCCGAGGCGTTCTGGATACGCTGGAGTCTCTTCTGGAGCTTGGCGGTGGTTCCGGTGTAGAGGGCATTGCCGTAGTCCAGATGGCTGGTGACGAGGGCCTGGGTGACCGTCTTCCTGGTCTCGGTGGGGATCCACCGGAAGATCTTACGTAGCATGCGCAGGATGTTGAAACAGGACGAGGAGACGGCGTTGACTTGTCTGGTCATGGAGAGGGAGGAGTCCAGGATGAAGCCCAGGTTGCGTGCGTGGTCTGTCGGTTTGGGTGCGGTGCCCAGGGCGGGGGGCCACCAGGAGTCGTCCCAGGCAGAGGGCGAGGAGCCCAGGATGAGGACTTCCGTCTTGTCTGAGTTCAGTTTCAGGCGGCTGGTTGTCATCCACTCGGCTACGTCTTTCATCCCTTCGTGAAGGTTGGCTCTGGCGGTGGCGGGGTCGTTGGTGAGGGAGAGAATCAGCTGGGTGTCGTCGGCGTAGGAGATGATGTTGAGGTTGTGTTGGCGTGCGATGGCCGCGAGGGGGCTCATGTAGACGTTGAAGAGGGTGGGGCTCAGCAAGGATCCTTGAGGGACGCCGCAGATGACTCCGGTGGCCTCTGACTTGTACGGTGGTAGACGGACTCTCTGTGTTCTTCCGTCGAGGAAGGAGATGATCCATTCCAGTGCCTTCTCATGGATTCCGACGTTGCTGAGGCGCTGCACTAGGGTGCGGTGGCAGACAGTGTCGAAAGCCGTGGAGAGGTCTAGGAGGATGAGGGCTGCTGTTTCTCCGTTGTCCATCAGGGCTCGGATGTCATCAGTGGCAGCGATGAGGGCGGTCTCGGTGCTGTGGTTGGCTCGGAAGCCAGACTGTGAGGGGTCGAGGGATCCATTTGTCTCGAGGAAGGTGGCCAGCTGTTTGTTGACGATCTTCTCGATGACTTTGGCTGGAAACGGGAGGAGCGAGATGGGGCGGTAATTCTTGAGTTCGGTGGGGTCCGCTGTAGGTTTCTTGAGTAGGGCGCTGAGTTCGGCGTGCTTCCAGCTCTCCGGGAAGGTGGCGGTGTCGAAGGAGGTGTTGATGATGTCTCGCAGGTGGGGTGCGATGACAGCGTCGGCCTTGTTGAAGACGTGGTGAGGGCAGGGGTCGGTTGGAGATCCGGAGTGGATGGAGTTCATCATGCGGACGGTGTCTTCGGTGCTGATCGGAGTCCAGGCGCGGAGGGTGGTGTTGGGGGGCGGTGGTTCGGTCGTGGTGTGCGTCGGTTGAGTGCTGAAGCTGTTGTGTATGTCCGCGATCTTGTTGTGGAAGTAGGAGGCGAGGGAATTGCAGAGGTCTTGCGAAGGGGTGATGTCGTTGTTTCCGGCGTTGGGGTTGGAGAGCTCTTTCACGATGTTGAAGAGTTCCTTGCAGTTGTGTGCGTTGTTGTCCAGCCGGTCCTTGAATGCAGTTTTCTTGGTGTCGCGGATCAGTTGGTGGTGCTTCCGGGTGGCAAGCTTGAGGGTGGTCATGTTGTCCGGAGTTGGTTCCCTTCTCCATTCTTTCTCGAGGGCTCGGCAGTTCTTCTTGGAGCTCATGAGTTCGTCGGTGAACCATGGGGCCTTCTTGCTTCCCGGTCTGTTGGGCGGGGTCCTCAGTGGGGCGAGTTCGTCCGCGCAGTTGCTGATCCACTTCGTGAGGTTGTCGGCGGCCTGGCTGGGGTTCGCTGAGCTGGCGGGAGGGTGCTGGCTCAGGGAAGCGGCGAGCTGGTCGGCTGTGATCTTGTTCCAGCTTCTTCGAGCAACCTGTTGCTGGTGGTGGTGGATCGTCGTTCTTCTGAAGGTGAAGTGGACGCAGCTGTGGTCCGTCCAGTGGAGTCCGGTGGTGTGGCTGAAGGTGATGTCTTTGCTGGATGAGAAGACGGCGTCGAGTGTGTGTCCGGCGAGGTGGGTGGGGGTGGACACCAGCTGCTTGAGACCGAGGTTGGCGAGGTTGTCGAGCAGGGTGATGGTGTTGCGGTCGTTGTTGTTCTCCAGGTGGAAGTTGATGTCCCCCAGGAGGATGTAGTCGGCGGAGGGGAGGGCGTGCGGGCTGATGAAGTCGGCGATGTCCTCGCTGAATTGTGTGCGTGGTCCCGGGGGTCGGTAGATCAGGGTGCCTCTGAGGGTGGTTTTGGGGTTCGTGTGGATCTGGAAGTGCAGGTGTTCGGCGGTTGTCAGGGTGTCGTCGGTGTTGGTCTTGATGCGGATGGTGTCCCTGTAGATGATGGCGAGGCCTCCTCCAGTCTGGTTGTCGCGGTCTCTTCGGGTGATCTTGTAACCCTCTGGGATGGCGATGGCGATGTCGGGTGCTGAGGAGTCGTTCATCCAGGTTTCCGTGAGGAAGGCGACGTCAGGGGCTGTGGTGTCGAGCAGGTTCCAGAGCTCGACGGCGTGTCTGTGGACGGAGCGGGTGTTGATCAGGATGCACTTCAGGTGGGTGGTGCTGGTGTTCGGCTTGGTGGGTGCTGGTGTGGCGTGGGTCCGGTTGCAGGTGAGCTTACAGGAGTGGCAGCTGAAGGATCCGTGGGTGCGTCTCGGTGTGGCTCGGTAGCAGCCCGGGGTTCGGCCGGTGTTGAGTGAGTTGAGTTCGGTGGCGTCGTAGGTCCGGCGGGTCGGCTTCCGTCGGTGGGGGCCAGGGGTCCTGGCACTGGGCGCGGTCCAGGCGTGGACGGGCGCAGACGGGCTTACCTTTGGCGCACCTTCGGCGCTCAATCGGTGCTCCCGCTGCACGCGTCCGCTGCACGGTCGCTCCGGGGGCGTCATAAGAAGGGAGCCGGTAGGGAGGGTCTGCGGGGAGGCGGGAGCGGGCCGACCAATCGGCTGGCGGGGGGGCGGGGCCGCGGGCTGGCAGCGGCGGGAAAACGGGAGGCCGAGGCTCGGAGGGCGGCCCTGCGGCGACTGGGGCAGCGTCAGCGGCGAGGATCAGGTGCAGCGGGCAGCAGGTAAGCAGGTAGGCAGAGGGGGCGACCAGGCCAGCAATTAGGCAGCTCCTCCGGTAGGGTTTAGTAGCAGAATATGAGGGGAGCAGGAGAGGCAATTCCTTACCCCAGGTATGAGGCAGTGGCATCCTTAGGGCCTCCAGTCCGTCTTCTCAAGTCGGGCCAGGCGGGAGGCAGAGATAGCAAATGGCGGCAGGAGCAGAGCATGTCCCACTCCCCACGAGGGCTGCCAGTCTTCGCCACAGCCCCACCTCCGAGTGTTGGTGCAGGTCAAATGCCGCGGACGGCGGCAGACTTGCGAGGCCCAGTTGTTCAGTGGACAGATCAGCCCAAGATGAGGCATAGGTTCGAGCGCCGCCCCTCTCCGCCATGCCCCGTCTCAGTTCCATCTCAGCATATGTCACAGGAGAAAGGGTGGAAACCGAGGACAACTGCGCTCGGGAGACCCGCTGTTCGATGCAACGGGGGTTCCGCAGTCACCAGAGACACTCTAGCCTCGTTCGATACGGAGGATGTCAGGATGTCAGGGGCTTTTGTCACGGCTCTGGCGGAGCTCTTCTTTTAGGCCGCCATCTTCCTCTGTGCTAAGCCATGCCCACCCACCCAAACGATTATTGATGACAAATGGTTTTTCATCTGCCACTGCGCTGCCACAATCGAGGTCTGGTACCCACATTCTAGTCCCAAACAGGACTTCATATGGAGTACAGCCCCTAGGGAATTTTTGGGCATGTTATTAAGTGCCCTCTGAACCCTATATATGTGACTGACCCAACTGGCCACCCAAGCCTAATAACCTTGCAGTTAAGGATTGCTTTAAGTCCCGTTTTTTTCTTTCCACAATTGAATTTCCCTCGGGATGATATGGAGAGGAGTACAGCAAGACCCCAATCATACACCGTGCGGTAACAGCGCGCTTTATAAATGGTATAAATAAAATAAAATAAATAAAAATACTTCCCATGGCTTCTTTGTAAGCCTGTGAGCTAAACGCAAGGCCACGGTCCGAATGTAATGTGTCAATTGCATATGTCCCTTTAAAGACTCGCAAATCCTTCATAACAGTTTAAGCGTCAGCAGAGCGCTGGGATCAAATCCACAGGAATCTACAGCATGAATCCACTGCCACCAGGACATACATGTATTGTAAGGGGCCGCAGTGGTTCAAATAGAAATTTGCAAGTGGTCTGTCCGATATCAGTAGTGGTGTTTCTGGCAGACGTGCTACGGTGGAACCCTTCATCTGATGACAGATGTCGCTCTTAAGGACTAAGCCTTTGGTCTGTTTGGTAAGACCTGGCCACCAATAATGTTGTTTCAGTAGTGAAACCGTTGCAGTAATGCATGAGTTGGCTGAAACCATACCCTTGTCTGAAGCTAGAATTAAACCTAATCTGTGATCCATGTTTCATATTACTTTATCCCCGACTCCTGGAATTTGAGCATATGAATGTTTTGCACCTCTAACTTGTGGGAGTACTTGGTGGAAAACCTTTTGGCAAGGCTGTTATGTTATGTTATGTTATGTTAAAAGAATTTATTTAGCGCAACTAACACCATTAGGTTTCTTGGCGCTTATGCTGAGGGAGCGGTGAAGGGAACGTGAGGCAGAATCTAAATATAGGACTCATTGAAGAGGAGGGTTTTAAGGAGTGATCTGAACCCGGAATATGAGGGTGACAGCCTAAGAGAAAAGGGAAGGAAATTCCAGAAAGATTGAGCCAGAAATGAAAAGCTGACGCCACCACAGGCTCAGCTGTTGTTGCGCACAGCTATCATTATCTGTCCATCTATCATTATCAGATATCATTATATGGCTATCATTATCTGTCCATCTACCTTTGTACTACAACGAGTGATCGCAGCAACAGCAGCAGTTCTCACTGTCGCCGTATACGCCAACACACTGATGACTCGATGTGTGAATTACATGAGCCCGTGACAAGACTTTTTTCAGCTCTACCACTTGTTCCCGAAGCAATTTGTGCTTTATTGTGCAACCTTTGGGATCTCTAAACCCACTCTGTCCCCAATATTGTAGATATTCTTTGTATGGTTGTACAAAGTAAAATGAATCGCACACACTAAGGGGCCGATTATGATGGCGGACGGCCCTGAGTCCGTCCACCACCATAGAGTAGGAGGGACCGTCCGCAGGGGCAGCGGCGGTCCCTCCGTGCAAATTAGGATGGGACCGCCACCCTGGCGGTCACATCCTGTACTTTTATCATTGCGGTGGGTGCTGCTTGAAGCAGCACCCGCCGCAATGATAAAAATGTAAGTTGTGCATTTGCATGCACAAAGCGGCAGGCACTGCGCAGTGCCTGCCGCTTTGCGCAGGCAAATGCAGGGGGGTACCATAGGTACCCCCCATGTGCACCCCCACCCCCTTTACCTCCTGGGGGCCCGCAACGGGCCCCCAAACAAAAATCCGTATGCCTTTGCACGGCGGAAATGCCGAAGGCATGTTCCTCCAGACATCCTAATATGACTGGCGGTGTCTGATAGACACCGCCAGCCATGTTAGTGCTTTTCCGCCGCGGACGGGAGGCGACCGCGGCGGAAAAGCTGCGGTCTGAAAAACGATCCCCCAGCCATCCTAATCAGGCGGGGGGTCTTTTTCAGTCCGCTGCGGTTTTCCCGCATCCTCCGGGCCGGCGGTGGCTTCCCACGGCCCGGAGGATGCGGGAAAACCGCCATCGTAATCGGGCCCTAAGTGTGGGGAAATCCTGATCTGTATTTTTTAGTGCCATTATCAGGGCTTTAAGCTGTGCCATCTGTACAATCTCCTAGAGACTGCGTCTGCGTATTGCTAGGACCCAACTTACCATCCCGCATAAGTCCCTTCACAATCGCACACGCTGCGCTGTATTGCTGGGCAGATCCATCAGTGTAAATTATATATTCATACTGATCTAGAGGCATTATTTAATTCGGAATTGGATAGTCTTGATTGTACTGCAGGAATGGTTGTGTTTTTAATGTAGAATCAAATTTGTATTCTACATCTATTGCAGTGAGAGAATCAGCTCATTGTATCCACCGCGGATGCTGTGCTTTTGCATTTGAAATGCTTGCTTTTGTAACAGCCTCTAAGGTTGGTACTGGAGTCACGACAGTCATTTGTTTCCCCTGAGCTAGTGTCCTTTCTCTCACTACAGGAGTCTGTACTGCTGTCAGTATTTTTTCTCTGGATGCAAAATGCATTTAAGCGTTTGTATACAAATGAGATTTTCTGCAATGGGTACCACTTTGTCTTCCTTGAAGGTTAGGTACGTGTATCCTGATTGATCTGCTATTACACGGATCACTATGTGCGTAGTGTTCACACATGCGTGGAAGTGTTTAGAAGCTATCATGTCTGCTTGTAAGGAACGGAGAATATCTCTGTGTTCCTGTGTCCAATGCCGAACTAAAAAATCAGGTCTAATTAAGTCATAGAAAGTTTTTACTTTTTCTGCGTAATCCAAAATGTATGTTCTGGCATAATTTAGGTGTCCTAAAATGGATTTCAAGTTTTAAAGTCTTTGGAGGTTAGAGCAGTGCACATCTTTCTAAAAAAATTAGCTGCCAGGCTTTTTTCCTTAAATTGAGAGCTCACAACCTAGAAAGAGGACATTGAGGTGGACAATTTTTGATTTTTTAAAGTTAAATGTGTTGCTCTCAGCGGCAAACCCAAGAATTATGTTGTTCACCCTGTGCAAGTAGTCCAATAATTCATCGTCGATCAGGTAAATATCATCTACTTAGGGCAATGCCTCCGCATCCAATTTTTAAGTAACTCTGTCATTCCAGATGAGAACAACCGGGGCAATTTTTATATCCATGGGGAAGTCTACAGAATTGGCCCTGAGAGCCGAGGGTTGAAAATGCTGTCAAATGTCTGCTTTCAGGCACTATATTTAGGCAGAAGAACCCATTTGAGATATCTAATGTTGTTCTGTATTTCTTCCACACAATGTTATTCATTAATGCGGCAGTGTGTGTATTCTGTACTGCAAATGTTTTCATGCATGAAGTTTGCGGAATTCAGGAACTCCGCACTCCGTGTGCAACACGGAGTTCCCTAATTAATTTCGCGCGGACAGGGGGTTTCTGCACTACTAGTGTTGTGTTGTGTTACAGTGTGCAGTTACTTCCTTTTCTATGATTATTTAAGACTTTGAAGACAGGGTTTGGACAGAAGCTGTCACACCTGCGCACTGATCATGGTGTGAGCAGCATGGGTTGAAACTGAAACTACATGAGTATTCAACTTCCTTTGTACGGCGAGCAGAGGTAGCAGAGCTCAAGGCACTTCAGAAACCGGTCCGTCACCCCAGGCAGTTTATACTAACTTGGCACTCCCTCTCTCTGAAGAAGCATCCACAACCAGTCCTCTCCCCCTCAGCATTGTGGGGTGGTGGTATTATGCAGATGCCATGGAAATTAAGTCCTGACAGAGTTGTGGTGGTGTCGAACCAGGGCTGAAAATGAAAACCAGTGAATGCTGTCCATGCCCAGGAGACAATGACAGAGAAGAGGACCCTGAGAAGATGACGATTAAAGAAATTAAGCGCCACACTATCTTGAGGTTGGGAAGAACACAGAGCCTGCATTGTGTGACTTCACAACACACCGGTTCTGGAACGCTGCTACTACTTAATGGCGTCGTTACACTGCAGCACATCCATCCTGCCCCTCCACTGCTGCCCAGCGTCATCCTGTGAATTGTTTAATAGGGGGTTACTACATTTGCATGATGACGCGAAAACTAGGCCTTTTTGCCCTCGTAATTACAGACTGGCACATGTAGTCAGAGATGTAGCTAGCAGTAGTGCAGCAGCTGTAGCGACACTGGGGGCCATGAGCTTGAGGGGGGTTTACGTCACTCCAATTAGTGTCTGTTTTTCATTGCAAGACTAAGTGATGGGCACCATGCACATTTGTTGCCTTTGGTGTCCCCATGTCGAATTAGTGCTCCATGCACACACATTGCTTTTGGTGGATATGTGTCGATTAAGTGAACCGTTCACATATGTTAGTTACCTTCGATATACACTCTGTGTAGGACTTTAGTCAAGTAACGGTAGGTATTTCCTCTGATTCACCCTTGGACCCTCTTCTCCATAGGTTTTGGAAAGCGCTAGGCTCTGAACTGTCCCCTTTGTTATGACAGTTATGTAGAAAAGATTTTACCTTTTGGACTACGAGATAAAATTGTAAATCAAATCCATGCACACCCCACTCATTTACTTGGAACAACTCCAAAAGCGGTACACTGCTAGTATTACAAAAATGTATTTCATCCAAAACAATTAGTGTTTAAAAAGGGGTTTTCAACCACAAGTCATTACATTTCAATATTAAAAATGAGCATCCAAAATCATCGCAACAGAAACTAAAACAGTTAAAAAATTCATAATTCTCAAGGAATAGAACATGAAATAGCAGCAATATCACAACAATAAAAGATACACCATACGAAAAGAAAAACTGAATGAGGCAGCAACAATCAGCCTTTACGGTGTTAATCTGTGGAAAACGAAAGACACAGCATGAGACAATGAATCGGTCAATATGCTACTTGTCCTGTTTCAGATTAAACAATGGGATTAGCGTTGACGCGTTTCGGTAGAGCTATATCGTTACTTCCACCATCTTGAGGACAAGTAATAAAGAAATCCTTCCTCTTGTGCTTCCTTTATCAATTTCTTAATAGGGGATCTCTAAGCTTTGTGTAGGCAGTATTCACCTTTCCGCCTACTTTGTACAGAACCTTCTCCTCCACTTAATGAGTTCCAGACTCAAAATATGGCTTCATATAAGATTGGCCTCTTTTATGGTGTTAGTCTCGAGCAGTTAAAAGTAGTTTCGCAGTGGGTGATCTGCCTCAAACTTTGTGGGTTAAACTTGCCACTTGGATGAAAATCGGGCATACCTAGGCCCCCCCACAGAGGCTATTTTCACGAAGGGGTGGCTGTAAATTTAACCCACAAAGCGTGAGGAAGTAACCATATAGCTCCACCGAAACACGTTGACGCTAATCCCATTGTTTAATCTGAAACAGGACAAATAGCATAGTGGCCGATTCTTTGTCTCATGCAGTGCAAAATGAGATGCAGCGCGCGCTATGAAATGTGTTTTATTAAATCAATTGTTTTCTTACCTTCAATTATCCATATTCCAATGTTTAGTACCCACCACCCTGCCCCTCCCCTGCCCCACCTCTCTGCCCCACCGAACTCCCTCCACGGGCTGAGGCTGATCTAGGTTTATTATCTCTTTGTGTAGTGGTGGTAAGTCTTCTGCTGGCAATGTATCAATCTCTGGATAGGGTGTGTAAGCAGCTAAAACCAGCCAAGTAGCTCCATCTCTGCTGAGTGGACCAAGTCTTTCTTTTTCTGTAGTATGGGGAAGGGTACCTTTAAGTCAATTTATATTTTCTTGGTAAGCTAATAGGACTTCTATGTCCTCGTACGGACAGTATTCATCCGGTATTTCATCTGGGATGTAACTATGGAATACTTGTTTTTGTGCATTTGCAGATAGGAATCTAACCCAAGAATAGAACATCTCTGTCCTGAATGCCTCGTGTGCCCCAATCATGAAGGTAACGTCCTCCCTAATGATGAGAGTCCATATTTTGCTAACTTTTCTGCGATTTTCTGAAATGTTCAGAGCTCCTTCAAGCTCTGCTTCATCTGCCCCAGCACCACTCATACCAGCGTCTCCATTCAGAGACATTATGAGAGGAAGTATTTATAATAAAGAGATAAGGGTGATGCACAATGTAGGAAACTATAATCCTTCAAGCTTGAAGAAACCTACAGCCAATATATAAGATATACCTACTAAACTGCGGCAGATTTTTCCCTTCCCACCCCAGATGTCTCTGGGTAAATGTGAGTAGTGGTCTTTGAGAAGGCACGACTGAACTACTCAGATTAGACTGTTAATTAAAAAACAAATCAACATTGGTGGTGCCATATCGTGTACTTCCTAATAATACATATGATCTGCGCGTTTAGATAATATAAACTAAGTCATTGGTGTCCACACTAATTCCAGACAGCCCCGAAGGATATGTTAGCCTTTAGACCAGCTAGATCACAGTGCCACCATAAGCTCACTAACCTTATCAAGGAGCGAACAGTTTCTGACAACTATCGAACATGACAACCTTTAATCCTTCAGGGATCGTGGAAACAGTACAGAACTTTTCACTCAGTCAAACATGCTCACTTAGTCTCAGAGAGATACACAGAATACACAATGGGAACATTTTCAATCAGCATTTATTGAACCAGCATAATTCTAGTATAAAACATGTTTGCTGCGACAATCATTAGGCAGAAACAGATATATAAAATTACAAGCACTGACAGTGTATAAAAGGTAGAATCCTACCATGGTGCTAAAACAGTAAATATATGCAGGCATATCGATACATGGCAGTAATCGAGCGTACTCCTATGATGCAAACCCTATCTAAATGTACCTATGTGTACCTAGCATATATGGGAGTGTAAAGCGAAGAATCCCCTAGGAAAGAGCCAACCCCATTACCTTATGGGAGAGAACGAAGGACCCCATCTTGGTCTCGAGTTGGACACCCCGCAAGGGATATCAGACCTGTGGTAAATAAATAAATAATTACCGGTACTATTTTTCTATGCATTAACTGAAAAGGATAGCTCAATAAATAAGTGGCAGAATCCGTGGTATCTGAGTCAAACGGGGTTTAATCAGATGGCTCGAGCCAGTGGACCATCGGGTTCCATCACCTGCAAAGGTTCAGGAAGGGACAGACACAAGAAAAAAAGGAATGGCAACTGCAGCATCTCATTAACATCATACAGTATATATAGTAAAACAGTACAATTGCATTGAATACAGTAGGCGTAACAAGTGACAAACGAAAGATAAGAACATATGGGCGTAACAAGAAGGCGTGCACAGGGCGTGCACGGAGGCATGTGATGTAAACGTCACAGAAGTGTCATAAATGGGTGGATATATGGAGGGGGCTACCTGGGCAGCTGGAACCTTTAACCTACTGGTGCGCGCAAACGGGCCATGACGTGTAACTGGGGAGAGCTGGGGGCTCTGACTTCTGGCACTAGAAGAGGAGACTAGAGTCTGGGATGTCAGGACGACATGTACCTATAGCATATCTGATATCTCGTGTTTTGGAGAACATGTTGATAGAATCTAAAAGTCATCAGGGCAAAGGCTACTTGTCACTAAGGCTAGTGCATGCTTATATTTCTACATGTATTGCGTGTGTTATGAATCTTCTATGGATATTAATTCAGTAATTCTCTTGCCTGGAGACAGAAAGACTAGACTATAGATGAAGATGTTTATGCAGTTCGTTAGCTAGGAATGTGAAGCCGGGGAGCTGAACAGATAACTAGAGGCATAACATATTCTTGGCAGACAGGCAGGCAGGCCAGGCCGGGCACCGCGCGGCTTCGCAGAAAGTAAGTGAAGGGTCAGGGATGCGGGAGGGGCTGCATCACTCCTCGGAGTGGTTTCAGGAGACTTGAGACTCGAATCTGGTGTCCGGGCCCTGTGAGGCCTAGAAACAGGGACAACTCGATGAATTAACGTGCACAATGTAAAGACGTTGGCAACATAGGCCTAATACTTGTTGCTTTCAGGAGGGACTGGATAACTGACATACTAACGTTGGACACAACTGTAATTGCGTCTTTATTCGGACAAGAGGGTAAATATGCATATCGATCATGCACATATAACATACGATGGGGAACACGTAGGGACACATGACAGGGCAAAATTCAATTTTCCTCATTCCCTCCTTGTTCCCTACGTTTCCTTCAAGAAACATCAATATTCATGATACCATCTATCTGTTCATACAGCATCATTTGCTCGTCTCTTATCTTCTGGGAATGGGCCTTTGGACTTGGAATACAAGAGGTAGCGCACAAGCCGCAAATCGCAGGGCCACATTGTAAACAGAGACAACAACTGAATATGATCATTACTACTATTCCTAGGAATGACAGTACTTTCCATCCCCAGGCAGATATTATATTCCAGAGCCAACCGGACCATGTCCAGGTGCCTGGATTCTGGTGTAGCTGATGGGCTATTTTATGAAGTCTTGTTATAGCTGAATATACAGACGGTGCGTTATTAGGAATGAAAATGCAACAACTAGATCCGATGACTCTACAAGCTCCGCCCCTATCGGCCAGTATGACGTCAAGAACAAGGCGGTTCTGAAGAACGACAATTCTCATAGCAGATTGCTCTTCTGTTAAGTTACCTAGAGCGGAAGTAGTCTCATTCACTACTGCTTCAAGGGTTCTGGTTAACCTACGTATTAGCTTACTATTCTGGATAGGTCCTATGAAGAAAAAGAAACCTTTATTGAAATCTGTATACTGTTCTAAGGCAGTTTCAGTCTAATCGACAATTGGGGACTCGATCTCCCTTCTATGTCTGATGTGTACTAGATGTGTATTTCTGTGATAATCAGATGGGGCTAGAAAAACTGGTGGCAGTAGGAAGGCAATGTAACATGTTCCATCCCAATCTAGGGGCAGACGTACATATGCGGTCTGACCACACACAAAATATGAATGACGTGAGGCTTTGAAAGTAGATTTCCCACTGTCACTATACTCGACCACAGTAGTACAATCACTGTGTCCTAGATGTACCGAACCATTCTTTCTAACACATAACTCGCCTTTCACTGGTAGAACTGTAATAGCAGGCAAATCTGGAGTAGTCTCGGACTGAACATTCAAAACCATGAAATTCGAGGAGAAATTACCTAGATCGTATACTTCATTTTCGAGATCTAACCCTGTCCTATGGGAAAGACCTTCCTTGTCTGGGAAACATGTTCTATTCAGAAGGGACTTATCGTCTAAGGATGATGTTATCGTAAACCATGCTCCACACGAACCATTGTGTGAAAACGGATAGGGAAAGAGTGGCAGAACTCCCTTCGGTGTCTGGAAAAGGGGGAGTCGACCAAACACCCAACAATTAGTGGCATTGCTGGTCTGGTGTGAATAGTGTAACATTCGAATAAAAGTATTGTTGCGCATGGCAAGTCGATAGGACAACTCGTGAGGGGGTAGTTCACTAAAAGTGTGCTCTACTGTATCATTAGAGGAAAGATGTACATGCGAATCAAGAGGAGGAAAAATACATGTAAAACATAACTTATACATGTGATCGTAAGACTCAGAAATAACATAAACAACAACGTAATAACGCATCTGCTGCGCAGATTCTTACAATAACGTATTTTCTTGGAGTTTCGTCTAACTCTCTCACTATGGGGGTCTATCTCATACATGTCAGGAACCTGTCTAACCGCTTCACCCGAGAGGGACTTAAACAATTAAACTGTCTGACTTGCTAGACCGTAATTTGATTTTATACTCCTGCTGCGGAGTTTTCTCTAACAGGGGAAGTTTAGAGTCAGTATCGGGGCAGTCCTTGAAAAAAGTCTTTGAACGGAGTCCATGAAAACGCTTGATGTGGCTGGAGTGAAGCCAGCCCTTGCGTCCCTCCAGCTTCACAGCGGTCCTTGTGGTCATCAGAACAAGTTTCGGCTCTTTCCAGCGGGGCTCCAGCGGACGTGAACGATCAAAGTTCCTTACAAGAACGAAGTCGCCTGGATTGACCTCGTGCGGTTTCACTTGGGTGTTGTCTGGAAAGGCAGCCGCGACCTGTGAACGACAAGAGAGTAGTGCAGACATCAAGGAAGCTAGGTAATCTGTCAGCATATTACTGTCAACATCGGTAATTTTACGTGGCATAGGTGTACCCCACATGTTCGGGGGACGACCGAATACAACTTCATACGGTGACAGACCTGATCGGGAGTGAGCGACCATTCTCATATAAAAAAGGGCGACTGGCAGGGCTACCATCCAATCTACGCCTTTCTCGGCACAGACCTTCGCTATACGTATTTTCAGAGTCTGATTGTGTCTCTCGACGAGGCCAGCTGCCTCGGGGTGTCGTACACAGTGGAACTTCCACTGGTACCCTAACAGAAGAGATACTTGTTTCATGAGTTCGAATGAGAATGGCTGGCCGTTGTCTGAATACACGACCCTGGGCAAACCATAGCGGGGGAAAAACTCACGAACCAACTGCCTGGCAGTGGTCGCGGCAGTGTAATCTGGGACTGGATATGCTTCTGTCCATCTGGACAAAGCGCATACAACTACGAGGACATACTTGAAACCTCGACATCGATCCATCTGAATATAATCCATCTGGAGGACTTCAAAAGGGTGGTCAGGAGGATGGAATCCACCTTGTTCCACCGGAACACCTTTACCTGGATTGAACTGACAACAGATCATGCAGGTACGCACTTTCTGCTTCGCTGCTGCTCGCAAATGCTTGTTAAACCAGAGGTTCTGGATGCTGTCTAACATGGCTTTTTCTCCTAAATGTGCTGGACTATGTGCGGTGTTAATAATGACTTGAACCATAGAGTCGGGGAGAAACCATGTGGCTTTTCCCTTCGTCAACCATCCCTGATCTGTCTGGACCCCTCCTTGTTCAGACCATTTCTTGGTTTCGTCTGGGGTAGCATGTGACTGTATGTCAAGTACGTCTTGTGTAGGGTCCTTAACTGTCATACAAGTCGTCTGGACTGGAACAACTGTCTTTGTCGTGTTAACTGGAATGTCTGGGGTCTGAGCTGTAAGCTTGGCTGTTCGATCTGCCAGATCGTTACCTTGGGAAATGGTGTCAGTGACTTTCGTATGTGCTTTGCACTTCATAATGGCAATGGCTGTCGGTAAATGTATTGCTTCTAACAGAGCTTGAATGAGGGGGCCATGCTGAATCTTGGCTCCATGAGAGGTCATGAAACCTCTTTCTTGCCAGAGTACTCCAAAGTCGTGTACGACTCCGAATGCATAACGTGAATCTGTATATATGTTTACTTTCAGGTTTTTGGCTCGTATGCAGGCTTGGGTCAGAGCGATGAGCTCTGCTGCTTGAGCAGACAGGGTGTCAATACGATGTGTTTCTATAACTTCAGTTTCAGTAGTCACTGCATACGCGGCTACTAACTCTCCTGTACTTGTTCTCATACATGAACCATCCACGTAAAGTGTCAGGTCTGGATCAGATAATGCTGTGTCTGTCAAGTCTTGTCTTGGCTTGGTCATAGTGTTAATGACTTCCACGCAGTCATGTGTGGCAGGATTTGATGTAATCGAGGGTAACAGTGTAGCAGGGTTTAATATGTTGCAGCGTCTGATTTCTATGTGTGGCTGAAACAGTGTCAGTTCATATCCTGTCAAACGTGCAATTGTCAAGTGCTGAGTCTGTGTTCGGTTTAAAAGAACTTCCACGGAGTGTGGAACTTGTACTGTCAGGGGGTGTCCTAACACTATGGAATCACTTTGTCTGATAGCTAGAGCTGTGGCTGCAACTGACTTGAGGCACGCAGGCAAAGCCTGGGCTACTGGATCTAATGTGCTTGAAAAATAGGCACAAGGCTTGTGTTGTCCTGCTTGATCTTGTGTAAGAACAGATAATGCTGTACCATCACGTTCAGTGACAAAGAGTGTAAAAGGCTTACTGTAGTTTGGTGTCGCTAAAACAGGTGCATTACATAAAGCTTTCTTTAACTCATTGAAAACAAGTGTATGTTCCTGGGTCCAAGGGAGGACAGTCGATGTGGCTGCCTCCTGTGTTGTCAACTGTATCAGTGGCTTGGCTAGATATGCGTACTGGGGAATCCATTGTCTGCAGTAAGAAGTGAGGCCGATAAAAGCTCGTACCTCCTTCTGTGTCTTGGGCTGTGGAAGATGTGCTATTAACTGGATACGGTCAGGTGTCAACTGTCTACCCCTCTTGGACAGCAAGCGTCCTAGGTATACCACTTGCTGGACACAGAATTGCAGTTTCGAAGGGGACACCTTGTGCCCCATCTCTGCCAGGAAATACAAGACTGTCAGTGATGCACATTCGCAGTCACGTTCTGCACGGACTGTGATCAATAAGTCATCGACATACTGGAGCAGGGCAGTGTCAGTTGGCATGTGAATACTGTCTAGTTGTCTTTTAAGTGCTTGACTGTAAATACTAGGACTTTCTGTGAAACCTTGAGGTGCACGTGTGAATTTATAGCTTCTTCCATTCAAACAGAACCCGAAAAGAAACTGGCTGTCTGGATGAATGGGGACACTAAAGAATGCGTTCTTGAGATCAATAACAGTAAAGAACGTAGCTTCAGAATCAATGGCAGTCAATAGGGAAGAGATATCTGGAACCACTGGGTACTGGGGTATGATACATTTATTAAGTTCTCGGAGGTCAATCACTAATCGATAAACTGGAGGTGCATTTGGGTCAGTACGTTTAGGAATCGGAATGATAGGAGAATTACATACATTGGAGTCAGTTTCTACAACTATTCCTTGAGCAATGAGCTTGTCAATGATTTTCGATAAGGCTGCTACAGCCTCAGGTGGCAATTTGTATTGTCGGATTCGTGGTAATACAACACCTTGTTTCAGAGTGACACGATATGGTGTAATATGCATACAACCTACATCAGTTGGACCTTGCGCCCATAAATGCTGTGGTACGTTCAATAATCTTGGATCAAAATCACGTAACACATAATGACCTTTAAAATCACGTAAAAACAATCTCACTCCTTCCGGAGAACAGCATATTACAGCTCCTAATTCTTTCAATGTTTTAATACCAAGTAAATTTTCAGGACATGATTTCGTAAGTAACAAGTCTGTAGTTCGGGACAATGGACCAACTTCTAGGGAAACTGGTTTCGATATTTCATTAACAATAGGCTTTCCTGAAAATCCCAGGGAAACATTTCTTGAGCCTGAGAGTGGAGCCCCTGGAACCTCGTCATGACTGATGGTAGTCCTACTTGCCCCTGTATCAATCAGAAACTTTCTGTCTTTCCCTAATACTTGACTGTGTACATAGGGACCCTCTTGATCTACAGGAACCTCGATGAGAGGCAAGCCAACCTCCCTCTCTAGGCTCTTTCATGAATACTGCTGATATTCTGGATAATCTGACTGTGCGTACTGGTACATCTGTTGTGTAACGTGTTGTGTGGCAGCTATAGGCTGCGGTACTGTAACTGTCTGTTTTGCATTCTGCGGTGGTTGCGGATTCTGCGGAACGTGTTCTTGTCTAGGAGGACGCGGTCTCTCTTTCGTCTTACCAGTAGCTATGTTGTGTTTCAGAACTGCGTATTCGTTTATGTAGTGACCTGGCTGTTTACAGTAATTGCATGTCCCTTTAACGGGAGCTGCAAAATGAGTAGTCTGATTCGTACCCCTCTTCTGACTATCTGCTGGAACAGACTGTGCAACTAGTACTATCATTTTTGTATCCTTCATACGTCTCCTTTCGTGTTCTTGCTCTTCCCTAATTCTGTTCTGGTGATACTGTAACATCTGTAGCATTTGGGACGGGGTATTAGCTTGCCATGTACTCTCGACTTTTAATACTCGATTTTTAACTTGTGGTAAAGAATTCTCAACTAGTTTAGAAACAAAAAGATGTGGATACGACTCACTACTTGTTTTCAAACCGATATTAATAATGAAACATTTCTCAAATCTGGAATAAAAATCACTAGTGTCTTCGTCTTGTTTCTGTTTACAGGCTGAGATGGCATCCCAATCTTCCTTTTTCGTGGCTAGTAATCTTGGCAAGACTTGTATTAACAGTTCGGGCAATTCTCTAGCTTTATCCCCAAGACCAGTACCTGGGACTCGTGTATTATCTTCGTTCTCTAACGCGGTCCAATCAATCTTTTTCTCCCCCACCTCCCATTCTTTTTCTTTAAGTTTTTCATATATGCCCGCAGGCAACAGGACCTTTAACATTTTGATGATATCAGGATACGTGTATTCTCCCATACGGAGCATGTCTTTTAATTCAAGGTGGAACCCTGCTGGATCTTTATCGTGACAGGGCACTAACTTTTTCATTTCTAGTAGTTCTATTTTCGTTATAGGGGTGTAAACAAATACTCGTTCGAGCTCACCCCCCGTTCCCTTAACTGGATGTACTTCTCGCAACGGATTCTGTCTATCTATGTAGAATGGGGGTGAAACAGGAACAAAATGCGCAGTCAGGAACGTTCTGTATTTATGGCGTTGTTCTAAAATGACACTAATTAAATCGGTACCTAGACCTTTCCATCTGTTTAGGAGTAACTCGTTCAATACATTATATAAAGGACCTGGATCAGAATGCTGACTCTCGTACAGTGTAATGAGGTGCTGGATCATGTACATACCCACCAGTCGCTGTTCGTCTGGGGGCAGTTTCAGAAACATTTGAGCCACTACTTCGTCTGAAAACGTGGTAGAATCTCTAATCCATCGAACTGCTGATCGGGCTAGTTCTTGTTCATGCATGGTACTAAGCTCACTGTAACCTATTCTTAGTTTTAGAACTTTATCGGTAGCCTGGAATAATTGTTCAAGAGAACACTGTTCTGGTACGGGAGGAGGAAAAACTTTCTTGTAGTCTAGGCGTGTGTGTCTATCAGAAGGTCTCGTCCTACCTACATACGCTATTCTGGTGGGATTCTCGTTGTCTGTCTCTTCGTCTGAAGAGTCATTCTCTTTCTCTGCTATTATTCTTGCTTTCTCACTCTCGTGTATGCCTATAATTTCTTTACGGATCTTTCTGTACATGGTTTCTATACTATTCTGTGTCTTGTGTTTTCCGTCTGCTATATTGTCACTCCATCTTATCAGGACTTTCATCTCTTCTGGATTTTTATCAGGATGATCCTGTTCTCTTATTAAACAATTTATTAAAAATTGCAAAATCATGCCTTGAGTCTCGACTTTCCTATGTGCCATGGCTTCGTGAATACTTTCTGGTTTCTCCCCTATTCGGATAAAATGATATATTCTGTCTAAATGTTCTTTCATATCTGATATGGTGATCAAGAAGTTTGCAACTCGTCGTAAACGTACGGAATATAATATCATGTGATCTTCGCCTGGCACTGGGTCATATCTACAATCAGTAAGGTACTTTTTGAGGGCTTCGTACGTAGCCACTTTTGGCGTATGCTGTAACGCTGCATCTCTCAGCGTCAGGCGCTTTGTTTGAGGCGGGGTGATAGGAATACCTCCCCCTGCTCCTCCTGAACTAGAATCGTCAATTAATACTGAATGTGCGGCTGCTGGTAACGTGACTGGTAAAGTAGGTGTGCGTAATGTGGGTTGGTCCTGGGGTACTGGCATATGGACAGGATTCCCGGGACCCACGGCTGGAGGTACAGTAATTACATTATTAACGGGAGGTGGAAGTTGAACAGGCGGAGGAGGATTCGTATTAGCATATTCTGGGACAGTGTCGTCTAAATAGGAAGAAAGAAAGATTTCAGCTGCAGTCGGTTTATGACGCAGCTTAGTCGGAACCAATGGTGGCGGTAAATTACAGAGTGCTTCCGGGGTCGCCTTCGGCAAACCCTCGGCGAGAAGGGGATACATACCTTTAATAAGGGCATTCCTCTGTCTGTCTGACTGTTCTGCTCTAACTCGTTCACCTTCTTCTAGTAATTCCCTTTCTTGGGCTTTTTCGGAGGATTCCCTACTTAATTCTGCTTTTCTGAATTCTTTTTCCGTTCTTTTATGCGATTCTTTACGCCATAATTCTATGGCATCTTTCTGGGATTGTCTGGCTTTCTTTTTCCATAATGCTTCTTCTACTCTCATGATGCACTCGGCATCCCATGTTCCTGAAACAGGCCATCTATATTTCTCTTCGAGATCTTTGGTGTAGTCCACCCATAAATCTAGATACAGTATGGCATCTAAGCCATGCTTATGATACATGAAATGTCCAGGACTGTCCCTGGGAGGGACAGGAACTGATTCTTCGAGTAACCCTTTTCTGGTTTTTATCTGACGTAACTTTGAGAACAGAGGCATATTTGAACCGTACTTGAACTTGAACACAATACACAATGAACACAGTAATGAATAGCAAAACAATCACTCATACCACGACATCAAAAACACATTAATAACAGTTCGAACAGATACTACCTAATACATTGAAAACATAATACTTGAATTTCTCGAGAACAGACTTACTAGAATTTCTGGATGCACTGCTAAAACAGTACAGAACATACCGGTCTCCTAAAGAGACACGTCATACCGTATCCACCTAGGTGAACACGTCGGACCGGATCTGTGTACCCAAACCCGTCGGACCGGGCACAAATTAATGAACCCGTCTAGATACGTTCCCAGCAACGGTACTCACCGGGAAGCAAAACTGAAAGCCTCGGACTGGACTGGACAGCTACGACGTCTGGTTACTGCTACGCACTACGCATGCGCCTCGGGCTTCGGAAACAGGTGGGCCTCCGGATACCTCGGACCTTGCTCTCTCGGCTTGGGCTCTGGTCGGGACGATCCGCCTTCCTCACCGCCTCGTCTGGATGCCGGACCGCAGTCTCCGTCTCCTCCGTGGGCCTGAGGGAGACTTGAAGCAGAAATATCTGCACGTGCACAGTAGGGGTCCGTCACGGCTGTAGAAGGGTCAGGGGGCCTGCGTTACATCGCCGGCGCGTGGGGAAGGGGCTCATCCCTGTTCGGGCGCCATTTATGTGGTAAATAAATAAATAATTACCAGTACTATTTTTCTATGCATTAACTGAAAAGGATAGCTCAATAAATAAGAGGTAGAATCCGTGGTATCTGAGTCAAACGGGGTTTAATCAGATGGCTCGAGCCAGTGGACCATCGGGTTCCATCACCTGCAAAGGTTCAGGGAGGGACAGACACAAGAAAAAAAGGAATGGCAGCTGCAGCATCTCATTAACATCATACAGTATATATAGTAAAACAGTACAATTGCATTGAATACAGTAGGCGTAACAAGTGACAAACGAAAGATAAGAACATATGGGCGTAACAAGAAGGCGTGCACAGGGCGTGCACGGAGGCATGTGATGTAAACGTCACAGAAGTGTCATAAATGGGTGGATACATGGAGGGGGCTACCTGGGCAGCTGGAACCTTTAACCTACTGGTGCGCGCAAACGGGCCATGACGTGTAACTGGGGAGAGCTGGGGGCTCTGACTTCTGGCACTAGAAGAGGAGACTAGAGTCTGGGATGTCAGGACGACATGTACCTATAGCATATCTGATATCTCGTGTTTTGGAGAACATGTTGATAGAATCTAAAAGTCATCAGGGCAAAGGCTACTTGTCACTAAGGCTAGTGCATGCTTATATTTCTACATGTATTGCGTGTGTTATGAATCTTCTATGGATATTAATTCAGTAATTCTCTTGCCTGGAGACAGAAAGACTAGACTATAGATGAAGATGTTTATGCAGTTCGTTAGCTAGGAATGTGAAGCCGGGGAGCTGAACAGATAACTAGAGGCATAACATATTCTTGGCAGACAGGCAGGCAGGCCAGGCCGGGCACCGCGCGGCTTGGCAGAAAGTAAGTGAAGGGTCAGGGATGCGGGAGGGGCTGCATCGCTCCTCGGAGTGGTTTCAGGAGACTTGAGACTCGAATCTGGTGTCCGGGCCCTGTGAGGTCTAGAAACAGGGACAACTCGATGAATTAACGTGCACAATGTAAAGACGTTGGCAACATAGGCCTAATACTTGTTGCTTTCAGGAGGGACTGGATAACTGACATACTAACGTTGGACACAACTGTAATTGCGTCTTTATTCGGACAAGAGGGTAAATATGCATATCGATCATGCACATATAACATACGATGGGGAACACGTAGGGACACATGACAGGGCAAAATTCAATTTTCCTCAGACCCCTGCATGCTTGTGTTTTTGTGTGCAGGGACTTCAGTGTCTCGTTTCAGTGTGGAAGCTCCTCCTCTGGTTGCTCAGTGAAGATGTGGTTCTTTTAAACCCGAAAGGTACCCTCAGGGATTCTACTTGAATGTCTAATGGTACTGTGGGTCTGTCATTCAAGGATGACGATAGCGGTGAATTTTGAATGGAGCTATTATACACGAGGTGGTAATCCTGCTGCGAATGTCCTAGGCAGGGGATTAAGATATGATACTAAGAATCCTCATGCATATTAAGTGAGGCTAGTTTTTGAAGTACACCACATGACATTTATTCACACATAACTAGGTACAAAGTCAGTGCCAGAACCGTTTTGTAGGGCAAGGTAAGACAAATGTAGGTAAAAGGTGGCGCAGCTACCTAGGCTTACATTGGGGCTCATAACCAACCACATTTACATTCTCCTTGTAAGATGGATGGGTTAAATTAGCTCTAAAAGGCCACCAAGGCTGTGTTTCTGTCAAACATGGCTCACCATCAAATGGGCTGAGCGAGGAAGTTGGATAAAGTGGTAATGTTTCTTTTGGAATATGTTGTAACTATGAGAATGCCTAATCTTTTTTGAAAATCAGTAATGTTAGTGTGACGTATGGTAACACCAAAAATGATCTAACAATTATCTTTCTAAAACCACATCCTTCTAAATAGGTTGTGGGTGTGTCATCTTCATTGTTTTTATATAGCTTAAATCACATTGCTGATTACGTACTACAATATATTTGGACATAATCAACAATTAATGAACCCAGAAACTATTGTCTTAGAGAAATCAAAAATACATTTAAATTAACCCTGGGCTTAAAACTACGGAGTATGCAAAGTTTGTACTAATTCACAGTTTGCAAATTGCACGTAGTACAGTACCAAAACTGTGCTTAATCAGGTAGCAGCATGTAAATCAACAATACCCTCAGATGCTTTGAAAAAGCAATTTTACATGCTTGAAAGCATATAATCAATTCACAAAAATGAACTTTTACAATGAAAACATTGGGCAATGAGAGAGCTGATGATTTTGGGGTCCCCCCTAACCTAGGGGGAGGACCAAGCAGATGCCTTGAACACAAAGAGCATAAACAAAAAGCACATTTTGTTGAACTTCAGTGGTGGTCCCATCATTTTACGACCACCCCAAGCACAGTTATTGGCAAAAAAACAATCCCAACCAAAGGCCCTGCAAAGCATTATGGGACGAGATTAGCAGTGGGCAGTGAATATTATAGTATCCAATATCAAAATAATTCTACAAAGAGCTGCAGTTCACCTAGTTGTTACTAGATGTCCCTCACGAGTCTGCATCGTTTCACATTAATGCATATTTTACAAGCAGTTAATTAATAGAGAAAATCTTTAGAACGCCAGCTGAATCATCAAAAATCCACTGAAGAGAAGGATGACAGGGAAAGTGTTGTGACCTCCTGGAGCTGTGAATACAAAATTATGAATTATGTATGGCTAATTTAAATGATACAGACAGAACTTTCACAAAAGTGCTTTATCAACAATGTACAAGTCTATAATGTGAGTCTCCTCATCTTTTAACATTAAAGAATACAATAACATACTTCTGATTCACAATTAGAGGCCACATATGAGATAAGTCACATGATTGGTTTTTAAGTAGCATCTTCATCTAGCCATTCTGTGATCCACCCTCAGAGACTCCACCCACTTACCTGATTACAAATGTCATTATGTTAATCAAAGTATGTTTATTTCTAAGGTTTTGGTATTTTGGAACTCCACTGGACTAGCAGGGCCTTGTATTACATTTCCTACCTTTTTCTTACTATCCTGGTCTCTGTAGTAGTTAAGAAATGTAAAATTGAAATGTTTCCCTGGATGATGGTGATCTCACAAGGTCATTTACAGAATGCAGTTCTCAAGTGTACTTTCTCCAACATAGGCTTGCCTGCCTCTTCTCAGATTATCATTATTTTTTTTTTCTATATTTAAAATTGTATATAGTGCGACATGACCCAAGCGGATATCAGAGCACTTCACATAAGGGTTTTGGAAGACATAGGTAGATAGTTGTGGGAGAAAAGTAAAGCAATATTCATCAGGAACAAAAATGACATATTGCCTGGCGACAATGGGCAGTAACAGAGGCCAGGTGGTAGCTAAATCAGCTAAACAGGATAGGCGAAAAAAGGAGACAAGCATCTAGATCAGTGCAGTGTTCATAAGTAGAGCTTTCACTTCCCTTTTGAAGGCCACTGATGAGGGAATCAGTCTTGTTTCCACAGGTAGGGAGTTCCAGATTCTCAGGGCAATGCCAGAGAATGTGCGCTTGTAGGTTTTAAGTTTTTTTAATTTCTTCGGTTTCAGGAGTATTGTCTTGGTGATCCTTGAGGGCCGGGAGCCACCTCAAAGTTCAAGCTTATTAGTAGGGTAGAGAGGGGTATTGAAGTGTAGTTTTCTATGTGTAATACAAACAATTTTTAACTGGATCCTTGCCTCAAATGGAAGCCAGTTGAGCGATTTCAGGTCCAGCAAGAAGATGTGGTTGTATTTCTTGGAACCAGTGACGAGTCTAGTCGCAGCATTCGGGGATGCTCTGAGGGAGGCTAGACTGAGTTTCGGAAGTCCGCAGAGAGTAGCACTGCTGTATTCAAGTCTTGAGATGACCAGTGCTTGCACCGACGATTTGAAGTCATCTTGTGGAAGGTAGGGTTTAAGTTTTCTTAGGATACTTAGTTGGAAGTTCACACCTTTGGTAGATGCTCTGATATGGTCTTGCATGTTTCGGTTCTTATCTAGCACAACTCCCAGGTATTTTGTGGAGTCAATGATGTGTGGTGTGCAGTTGAGAGCGGTGAGGTTTCTTAGATATTTCACCACAGTGGGGGTTTGCTTAGAAGGTGAGAACGGATGAAGAGGAATTGTGTTTTAAGGGCGTTTAGTTTGAGATGGTTGGAGGTTAGCCAATTATGTCTCTAGGATCTGTCTGCACGGTCGGCCGAATTGAGGCCATCAATGAGACGCAGTCCCGGGCATTTTGCTAGAGCTTTATGGCTTTGCTATCCTTGATCTTGCCTGAGTCCTTTTAAGGTGGGCAACTGACACTGGCTACCTCTTAAGCATGGAGCTTGACTGCTCCTCTACTTTCTATGGACTGCTCCTTTAGATGTTTATATCATTGCCCTATTGCAGCGGCAATTCACTCTATCCAGACATCCCTCTCAGTTTGACATTACATAGAAGTTTCTTCAATGGAAGGATGATTATCTTCATTTTTATTTCCTTTATTTGCTTCTTCTTAACCCCTTCGACGCTGATGACGAGCTGGGCTCGTCATGAGGTAGCCTCCTCGCACGCTCATGACGAGCCCAGCTCGTCATGAAACATGGGAATCAACAAATCTCAGCACAGGAGGGGAATACCATCAGCATTGATGTGGTTAAAACCAGCTTTGTGAACATTGCTGTGAGCCCCTTTTCAAATTGTAATTTTTCATTGAATAAGTCTCGCGTTGATGGCAGTTGCTACTGATTGATTCTAAAAATATACAGACAGCGCCCTGATGAAGGTTGTGCTACACATGTTCAACCTTCTGTAACTTCCGAAACGCGAGTCGGCGCAATTCTGTCTAACTATATTCATCTTTTTTTATTTTTTATTGTATTAAAATTGTCTTTTTAAGATATTATAATTTTGAGAACTCCTTGATGTTTTTTCATATAAGTGTTTAGTAAGTTTCCTTGTATGTGAATGTTTAAAAAAAAAATCTTTACTGTTTTGTAGTTAGTCATCTGTGTAACTGCGTTCACTGTATATACATTAATCTTTTATTTGTTAATCTTTGTGGTACTCACTATTTTTATCAATATATGTAGATTACAAATCACTGTTTGATAAATGAAAAAATTAAAAAAGAACATTTTGTATCTAAGATTAATATATTATTAATTCGACTGGTCTGTTATATGGTGTTTTCATATTGCTACTTGCAAGGTCGGACTGGCCTGTAAGGTAATCAGGCAGTGCATGAAGGGCTGGTCTGACAGATCTGGCTTTTTTTTATGGCCAGGTGGGCTGGTTTGTATAACTGATTTTCCTGATATCACACCTTGCAAAACACCCATAAAGTGTGTCTTTACAAGTTCAAAGCTGGCCTAATTTGCAAATGTGGGACACTTTTTTAGCTATCTGGGTTTCTAATGCAGCCACATTTAATTTGGTGCACGGAATTATGTTTTGTCCCAGCCCCACCAAGGAACTCTGAACCCCCGTTGCTTTTGAAAAGTCTTTCTTCACTTTAAGAACAGGGACGAAATAGGGAAGAAGCTAGATCTGCAATTTGCGGAAACTAGGGATTTAAATCCCTTGCAAAGAATATATCCTGTGTGCCTCAGTATCTCTGCTGCGCACATGGTTAACAAAGATACCAACATATATAAAATGTAAACTATGACCAGAGAAAAGGCTAAAGAAATATTGGCGCACACACAAAGACTTAACACATTAGAATACTGACTGTGGTGTGTCTAATGCCCAAGGAAGTTGGCCACCTGAAGCTGAGTGTCTGCTCCCCACACTAATATAGAAAGAGATTACCACACAAATAAAGCTTGACCTAACCAACAACTGTGGGTGACACTCTTCAAAGAAATACCGAGCACCCTACCTGCATAACATTAATGGGGCAAGCAAGCACATCCGCATAGGAGAAACAGTCTGGAAAAAATGAACTGGTTTATGGCTAAAATTACCACCGATGGGTGATGGTTGTGGCACCCTACCTTCTGTGTCCAAGGTCCTCAATCTCACTAAAGAGACAAATTTACTGGTGAACCACTTCTCAACCATTTCTCGAAAGGATATAATTATAAACCAACCCCCAGATTCATCAAGAACACATTTTGCTATTCCTTAATAGCGCAAAATACCGAATCGCTATTAAGGAATAGCAAAATGCTATTCATCAAGAAATCACTGACAAAATAGCGATTTCTAATAATTCCTTAATTGCGACTCGCAAATTGCGAGTCACAATTAAGGAATATCTCCCCATTCATTCCTATGGGCCTAGAGGCCTATACGAATAATTGGGAAGACAATGTCAATTTGCTAATCGCAATTAGCGATTCGCAAATTGAGATTGCGATTTCAAGGGTGCAGGGGTGTCCAAAGGACACCCTGTTGCTCCCCTGAAATTGATGTGTGCACATATGTTGCGCACACACATGCCCTTAGGGCATGTGTGTGCACAACATGAAAGTTTGAAAAATGCACTTTAGTGCATTTTTCAAAGTTTTTGCTATTTACCACGTAGTTAGACTTCGCGGTAAATAGCGGCCCTAGATTGCGAATTCGCAATTTTAAAATGGTTCATGAATTGCATTTAAGGAATCTCAAATTGAGATTCCTTAAATACAATTAATCGCAATTTAGCGATTTCTAGAATTGCGATTTTTACATTTGGGATGATGAATCTCAAATGCAAATAAAGTGCTCGCAAAGGGCCAGATTCTCAGAATCTGGACCTTTGCGAGCCGATTTTAGTTTGATGAATCTGGCTGTTATAGTCTATCCACACCCAGCCACTGCAGGCATGCACATGCAAGTAGCAACTCTGAGTCTAGAGTCTGGTGATGTTTACACGTTTGGTGAAAAATGACTAGAGTGAAACCTAACCCCAGTGCTTCTAGCATGTCCTAATTAGGAAAGAACCCACCTCTCAACTGTATGCAGTAGGTGACAATGGTCAGCAGACTCTCACTATGCTGCTTGGCAGAGAATCAGTGTCATTCATTTAAGTGGGGCCCACTGGCATTCCTATTCCATATGCTCTACACAAGTTCTACACAGGTGAGTCCCAATTTGATGTAGCACTGAGACAAACAGGGTAACTGTGTGAGAATACGGCTGTGGAAGTTCTCTAACAGTTGTATGCTGAGTTGTTCCTCCTACATGGCTCAGAGATGTCCCACCCTCTGTGGCACATGTGTTCAAAACAGCTGAGCCAGAAGGAGCTAAACACAAACAGGCCTGACTTGCGGCATTTGCATACGACTGTAGCATCACTGGACACTAACCCGAGGTGGCTGTCCTATACCGGTGTACCTAGCAATATAATGTACACTGAAGAACTAGACTTCACAAACAGCCATAGTAAGATGCATATGATAATGGACACATGATACAAATACAATTTCTGCATTAAGGGGCAACAGCAGATTTATGGGGTTGTATTTATTTATGCGTTTTTATATAGCGCAGACTTTACCCGAAGGTGTCAGAGCGCTTCACAATAGGAACAGAACTGATACATGAGAACATTACAAGTGAACAAACTACAAAAGCAAACGTTACATTACATGCGGCAAAAGTGACAATCGTGAGCCAACAAAATACAAAAGGTAGTAAACGGTGCATTACAGGAGAAAAAGGTGACATGTGTGCAGGTTACAAAAGCGTACAAAGTAAACATAGCGGTATAATACTGCAATATATGGAGGACACTCAAACACATGAACAAACATTACGTAGGCAATCGAAAGCAAACAAAATGCAAGAGGTAGCAAACAGTGTGTTACAAGAGAAAAGTGACGTGACAAACACCTGATCTCAATAATACGGACCAGCACCATATAAATAGACTCACTGGCATGGTACACCAAATTAGGAGTTATAGCTGTACAAACTACGGAAACTACGCAAGCAACACAAGCAGGGTTTAAACATGACAATCTACAATAACTACAGTGTTTTGGAAGGATCTAGACTAGAGTAACTACCACCACCTAACACGAACTCGCTTTGCACGATTATCAACATCAAACTATCAAGCCCTCACAATCATGGCATACACGAAGAAGAAGAAGGGCAAAGAGGCAAAGGAATGCAAAACTGGCCAAAAAAGCACAAAACCTACCTGTACCAGACTCTCCTATTATTAAAAAATCTCACCCGAATGCTAATATGATACTAATTCCATAAAGCCTGGCAACACTGTACAACCTTGTGCAAGGTAAAAAGTCTAAAACAGATCCATACTAATATAATAAAGAGAGAGCCCAAACCTTTGAGGCGGGTAATCTCAGGAACCACAACACCAGTCACAACACCCAATACAGCGTTGGAAAGGGCAGTTGCAGCAGAAGGACATAGGCTATGCAGACGCCCACCATATACATTTAAACGGTAAAAGAACCGTGCCGTCAAAGTAGTCCCTTGTGGGCGTGTCTGCGTTGTGCTGTGGGCGTGTGCTGGGGGCGTGACAAACGCTGGGGGCGTGTGGTACGTTCTGCCCTTCATGCCATGTCTCCTATTGTGTGCTGTGGGTAGGGGTGTGTGCTGGGGGAGTGGGCGTGTGCGGGGAGCGTGATTACAGAAAAAAAAGCGAGCGTTGTGCACAATATTTCATTGTTTTTTCTTCCCAGGTTCTGTACATTCCAGCTCCGGGTGTCCACCCTGCTCCCTTTTAATACCCCTGCACCCCATAATCATAACCCACCCTTACTCCTTAAAATACCCCAACACCCTTAAACAGTAACCCATCTTAACCCTATAAATATACCCTGTACCCCAAAACCCAAACCTATCCCTAAACCCTAAAAATACCCCTGTACCCCAAAACCCAAACCTAGCCCTGAACCCTATAAATACCCCTGTACCTCAAAACCCAAACCTACCCCTGAACCCTAAAAATACCCCTGTACCCCAAAACCCAAACCTAGCCCTGAACCCTAAAAAAAACCTGTACCCCAAAACCCAAACCTACGCCTGAACCCTAAAATACCCCTGAACCCCAAAACCCAAACCTAGCCCTGAACCCTTAAAATAGCCCTGTACCTCAAAACCCAAACCTACCCCTGAACCCTAAAAATATCCCTGTACCCCAAAACCCAAACCTAGCCCTGAACCATAAAAATAACCTTGTACCCCAAAACCCAAACCTACCCCTGAACCCTAAAATACCCCTGTACCCCAAAACCCAAACCTAGCCCTGAACCCTTAAAATACCCCTTTACCCCAAAATCCAAACCTACCCCTGAACCCTAAAAATACCCCTATAACCCAAAACCCAAACCTAGCCCTGAACCCTAAAAATACCCCTGTACCCCAAAACCCATGCCTATCCATAAACACTAAAACTACCCCTGTACCCCATAACCCAAAACTATATCTGAACCCTTAAAATACCCAAACACCCCAAAACATATACCTCAGAACCCCAAAACATATACCCCTATACCCATACTTCCCTTATTTCGTTGTAAATGTATGTGTGGTAAAAGCATATAAAATGTAATGCCATGAGTTATAATGGCATTGCGGAGTCATGGCACTTTCGTAATGAAAGTATGCGAAGTGATGGTATGCGGAAAGAAAGTTGCGGAATAATGGGTGATTACCCTCCCCCGGTAAGTACATTGGTGGCACGGCGGCCCACATCTCCAGCAACATACTCATATTTTTTCACCACCGATTTGAAAAATGCACAGGTCTCTCTCATTGATGGCCAGCACCGACATACACTTTTAGACACACCTCCCGTCACAAGTTCTAGAATTGCAAACTTTAGAGCTAGGGAGCTACGTTCGAATCTCGGCATCAGCTCAACATCCTGTGATTCCAGGCAAATCGCTTTGTCTCCACGTGCCTACCACAAATGAATGTATTCTTCTGTAATGTAAATTGTGCTCATGCCATGTTGTCGAGTTCGTGCTATATAATATTGCAAGGAAAAATAAAGTAGGGAAACTCGAGTTCACACACTACTGAACGCGCACTCTTAAGTGCATCAGCAGTGCACTGTGAATCGAAGCGTTTCACAGGCCTGTAAGAGATAAGAAATGCTATCAAAACGAAATCCTACAAAACAATATACTACTGGCCGGCAGCAATTCATACCCGGACAACGTCGGGACGGGCTGCGAGTATTATATAAAGTAAAAGCAGAGCATAAGGAAGGATTTCATGGCACTTGCAAAAGGAATCTCAGAACAAGCGAATATGATAAGGCACCTGGAGGATTAAAAGACTCAAAGGCACAAACAAACAGGGGCTTTATCATATAGAAAGAGGGAAAAGCCTCTCAGGATTGTTTTCGTACACGAAGGTGCCCCTATATGCACAAAACCAATCCTGCCTACGACACATGCACCCTTGCCTAATTGAGCAAGGGTGTCTACGTTGGCACTATTATTTATTATTTATTTATTTATATAGCGCCAGAATCGGAAGAGAAGGCCGACGGCACAGAGGAGTTAAATTTATTGAAGGGAAGTAGCAGCTGTGTATCCTCGGCGTAAGAGATGGGAATGAAACCCCAGGTTCTAAGGAGATTGTCCAAGGGAGCCACATAGATATTAAATAAAGTGGGGCTCAGACACGAGCCCTGGGGAACTCTCTTGGTCACCCCCATAGACACACTAGGCTCCCAAAACAGTACTAGTGCAAAGGAGAAGGACAGGAATGTACTGTACTAGATTTTTTATCCTCTCTGCCAAAGTCAAATGGGAAACTATTGACATCTTTTAAAATCAGGAGGGGTGTCCAACAGGGGTGCGTATTAGTCCTCTTTTTATTTTCTCTAAACATAAACTGGGTAAACGAAAACAGTGCGGACACTGCAGGCCGATGCCCCAGATGTTGCTGGCTGCCAGATACCCTACGCAGATAGTGCAGTCCTCCTATCAAGGACAGTGGTCGGACTACAAATATTAATGGACTCTTTTACAGATTTCATGGATTTTAGAAAGCTGAAAAGAAAAAGTCAAAGACATTTACAATAACCTGGGGGAACATTTCCAAGAAGGTTAGACCATTTTCTCTTGAGGGTGTCTAGATAACAAAGATTACTTAATTTTTAGGTCTTGGCTTTAGATGGCGAGCATGTGCTATCTCGAACCAAGACCTGGTGTATCTGTTTGTGGAATTCAGACCCCCACACAGGCTTGCCATTTGCTGAAATTAGCATTGCTCTGCTATTTGTTCTCCTCATTCATCCATGGCATGCATACGTCATGCCTTTTTCATGCTTTGGCCCTCCTGAGCGTACCGTCCAACTACCCCTAAACATATGCTGTGTCCATTTTAAGCCATTGTTTTGGCACAACTTTTTTATATTTTAACTTTAAGCGAGGGCTCCTTTTTTACTCGATTTTAGGTCGAGCATTAGCGATGACCTGTTGTATCTCTGTGTGGGGCTTTGGGAATCCATCACATTGCCATTGGCTGTTAGCTACAGCATTCAGAAATGCTGGCTTCTTATTGGTCCATTTCTGACAAAGTCCCTCCTTTGTTTATTCAGTTCTCTTTCTGGCGAATTCACTCTGAGAACATTTTAGTTTGCCATCACACTGTACAGAGTGTGATGGCCTCTTTTTCGTCCTCCCATCCGCCTATTGCAGGTCAGGCCTTTTTTTTGTTTGTTGCTATTTTAAATAGTGTGAACTCGACCCAAAGGTATTGCAGTGCTTTAAAAGAGCACCAGTTATGTTACAGACAGATACATTCATTTTTGGATAGGCACGGGGAGATTTGCCCAGAATTCCGATGTTGAGCTGACACAGAGGTTCGTTTCTATGCAGATTTTCACTTGTTTTTTCCAGCTGTCTCTTATTTACTGTCGCTAAACAGACATTTGTTTATCACCAATATCAATGGGCCCCATGCCTTTTTTATGGTTGTTTAATTTAAAATAGTGGAGCGGGGATAGGAGATTTATTCCCAGCAAGCGTGGTGATTGATGTGACCGTGCACCGCTCTGCAGAAGTCAGAATGTCAAATATTGTTCACTAATAACATTTCTGTCTGCTTTCTTTTTTTTACAGCGCTCTTCCAAAGTGAGCTTTCCTTTTCTCCAGTGAGCATGGTGCTTCATCTATCGATTTCTTCACACACGCACCTCTTTACTGCGTGAGGCTACTTCGGCGCTCTTCCAAAATGAGCCTTCCTTGTCCTCAGTGAGCGCGGTGCTCATCTGACCCCCCGATTTCTTCACACATGGTACTTCTTTTCCTGCACAAGGCTACTTGTGGATATCACGCCCCTTGCTCCACGGTGAACATTCAAAATATCGATTTTTAAATATCAAAGTACATTTATACTGAATTTTAAATATCTTAGGGACAGAATATTGACATCAAGAATATCGACAACCAGAATATCGAACTTAAGGTAAGAAATATTGATGTTGCAAATATCGATAGTAAAATTATCGATGTTAATAATATCAATATTTATATTAATGTTATGTATTTTAGTATGTATTTTATATGTATGTGTTGTATTTTTTTGTTAAGTATTGTACTATTAAAAAAAATATTTGCATACATTTTTTAGAAATTAGTAATTTGTTTTAAAGTAAATTATGCGTTTTAGTAGCGTAGCGGGTTGTGGGTTCATAGGGGAATAAGGTGGGAAGTAATTTGATTATAGTAAATTAAATAATAATTTTTAGGAATTGTGAATTATTTTTAGTTACATTTTGTGTTTTAGTTCTGTACGGGTTGTGGGTTTATAGGGGAATAAGGTGGGAAGTATTGTAATTTTTAATTAAGTAATTGTGCATTCTTAATTATTGGTATTAATAATTAATATATTGTTAATTGATTATTAGTTGTTAATTAATTATTATTAATTGATAATTGTATTATTGGTATTAATTTATTATTGGAGTGGGGTTTGGGTTTATAGGGGAATAGGGTGGGAAGTAATTTATTTGTAATTAAGTAAATAATTTTAAAAAATGGGTATTGATAATTATTTGTTTGTTACTTAATTATTAATTGGTTATTAATGTGTATTACATATTATTTATTTATATTGATAATTAATTTATTGTTAATGAATTATTAATTGCAAATTATTTTTTATTAATTGATTAATTAAAATTAAACTAATTATGTGACATTTTATGTGGAGTGTGTTGTGTGTTTATTGGGGCTATAAGGTGGGAAGTATTTAATTTTATTACAGTAATTATTAATGTTGATATATTTGTAGCTTTTATTTTATTTATTGTTCATTTATTAAGAAATAATTATTTAATTACAATATTTATTTGATTTATAAGTATTTTATTTTTAACACATATTCTATCCAATGCTTTCCCTACTGTTGCACTCGCTGGAGTGGGAATAGTAATGTTTACCCCTACGCTATCCAACGCTTTCCCTACTGTTGAACTCACTGGAGTGGGAATAGTAATTTTTACCCCTACGCTATCCAACGCTTTCCCTACTGTTGCACTCTCTGGAGTGGAAATAGTAATTTTTACCCCAACGCTATCCAGCGATTTCCCTACTGTTGCACTCTCTGGGGTGGGAATAGTAATTTTTACCCCTATGCTATCCAATGCTTTCCCTACTGTGGAGTAAGTATATATATATTAATTTATATGTATATGTTTTATTTATTTTAACATTATATGTATTAGATATTATTTTTAAATATGTTTTAATATTTTTAACTATCTTTTTTAATTATATATATTATTTAATTAATTTTTCATTATTATTAAAACATTTTAAAAAACTATATTTTTAACATCGATTTTTTTGAACATTATATATATTTTTTTATATTTTTGTACTTACCATTATGTAGATTGGACTTCGATATTTTTGTGTCGATATTTTTGTAGGTCGATTTTCTGTCTGTCGATATTCTGTCAGACATTCTTCTTCCACACCTGTATGAACCTGCCTGAGTCCGCTGGAGTACAGGACGATGTGCTGCCAACAACTAAATTACTAAAAGTAAGTTGAGTTTTTGATGGTTTATGTTGCACATTGCATATGCTTCTTTTAAACCCTTTTCCAGAATGATAATGGGGCTTTGGTTTCTTTTTGGCTTTTTCTAGTAGCCCCTGATGAATAATTGGGGTTCTTTTCTAAGGGGTTGTGCTTGTTTCAGTCACCCTCCCACCATGCACCCACCCGTAACCCCTTCCTTCCTTTTGTGGATAGCGTTTTTCTCCACACAACTTACACTGCAGGCAAAATGCACTTTTTAATCCACTCCTGAGATATTGGTTTTCAGATTGTACAGAGCTTTGCAGCGGAGGTTAGCTCTTTGAGACTGCTCCCGTGCTGCCAATGACAGCACCTCTCTTGATGGAGCCCGACAATGTGCAAGACAGCTGCAGCTTGACCTAATCAACTGTCATTTATAGTTGAGTAGGTTGTTAGTCTTCATTTTAACCTCATCGATGCTGGTGACGGAACCACTCCGTCACCAGCCACGGACGCGTTGTGCTGATGACAGAGTGGTTCCGTCACGGCCCGGCCGCTGCGCCTGCGCGGCGCTGATTTCGCGGATGCGCGGCGCGTTCTACTGAGCAGGCGGGGCGGTGACGGAACCACTCCGTCACAAGCACAGCGCACCCGATGCTCATGACGGAGTGGTTCCGTAACGAGCATGGCGGCGTGCGCGGCACCCCTAGCGCTGCGGCGGAATTACCGCCGCAGCCAAGGGGTTAAATGTAGCCAATGTATTAAACTGGGCTGATCAGGTTGCAGCCTGTGCTTTCCTGCTGTTGCTCGTAGCAGATCTAGATCAGGAGAAGCCTTCATGACACCGCGCTTTTTGAGAAAAGTTCCTTCATGGCGGAAATGTCACTTCACCTCAAAATAAACAATGGGGCTTATTTACAAGCTCTTTGCGCCACTTTTACGTCATTTTTAACATGGGAAAAGTGACGTACGGGTGGCGCAAGGGGCTTGTAAATAAGGACCAAGGATTTTACACAGTGACATGTGTAAGCGTCAAACAGCCTCCTCCAGTTTCCGTTTGAGCTTGTTTAGGATGCAATCACTAGGCGAGAAGGAAGGTTAGAACGTGTTCACAGAGACATACATGCCAGCTTCCCGATTTCAAACCGAGTCTTCCGCCTCTCACTTCCTACCTACAAAAACCTGATTCCTCAGGGGTTTCAGCTGACAGGTCCTGCCTAGTACTGCCTAGTATTGTGTAATGTGGTATATGCACTGCCAGCAACCTGCAGGCCAGTGCACAACACTTGTATCACACAGTGCACAACACTTGTATCACACTCTCTCTGCCTGCCATTGCGCTTTCTCCGTGCTTATAAAACGTAAGAACAAAATGTGCATTTGTATTTCAAATATCCAATCATGCAGCATCACACTTGCAAAGCCCATGCATGACAGTAACCTGATTCAAGCCCCATTCTCCCGGTTTATATTTTTAGAAATCTCCCACTGATGTGTTGGCATGTATCCAAAGATGTTGCCACGTCAATGGCAAAAAATGCACTTAACTGCTCCTGCCAAGTGCTTACAAATACACAGCATTTGTTGATGAAATGAGTGTGAGCTACCACTTTAGTCTCCATCGCTGGCGCGAGCATTGCCCACCATCTCAGAGGCTTCCTTTCATATCGGAGTATCCCAGGGTGCAGTAAATAGTGCCCAGCGATGCCTTTTGTTTTTGCCTTTAGAAAGGAAGTTGTCATTCAGCAGATGTGTTTAGTGAGCTCACAAGCGAACGCAATCTTTTACCCCATAGTGATTAGGCTGCCCACTTACCTGGGATCTGGGCTATCCATAATTAAATGTGAATGCAACTTCACATGTAATCTCTCCCTCCCCCAAACTCCACTCTTTTCCTTTGCTCCTCCTCTTTCGTTATCCCCCCACAGCCAATACAGAACTCCAAGATTGTGAATGCTAGAAAACGCCGGCCATCGCTCTTGAAATTAAAGTGATTTGCACCACTTTGCTAATTAGGGACAGTATATAACATTTATACTCACATGTCTGCAGACGCCTTCCTACACAATGGCTATTTTGTATTTTCTAGTTCAGTGTTCGAATATAGTATGCATACACTTACAGTTTTGTTATCAGAAGTATGTTTAAAAATGCACACTCTGGAGCCCTTTCACGGCAAAGCCTCAGCAAATCCGTTTACGCCCAGGGATTTGCAAATTTAGAAAGGCTGCATTGAATTCAAGATGGGTCAAGAGGCAAAAAAGAGTAGGAGTCACTGCATTTTGATTAAGGGTCAGCAGGCAACATGGAATGCAGGATGTAGAATCAAACTGTAGTTAACTAGCGTTTGCAATGCAATCGGTCTCGCATTTGCTAGAGTTTGAGCTATTTGCATTGTAAATGACAATGTCTTTTACCCATGTGTTTTGAAAACCTGCAAGCAGTGCGTAAACCTGCACTTTGTACTTCTAGTCATTGCTTACGAGATGCAAGGCTGGCAGTAAAAGGGATGCATTTTTAAACTTGGTAAGACAATCCACACAAATACACTCCACACCATGTCACATAATTCCAACCACCATCATTTCACTCAGCGCCACACACTTCCACGCCACACAATTCAATTCTACACATTGCCATTCAATATCACTTTTTTCAACTCAACAACACAATTACACAACACACCACATACATTCAATCCACACCGCAGAATTCCGCATCATGCCACATAATTCAACAGCACACCGCATAATTAAACTCCACAAAATACCACAATATGCTATTCCACATAATTACACTCAGACACACAATCCCACTCGACATATTTACAGTACACTCAATACTACATAATTACTATCCACATTTCCATTACACACCATGCCACACAATTCCAATACACAAATCCATTCAACAGAATTCCACCACACACCATTCCACAACTAACAGTTCCATCGCACATAAATCCACTCCACACCACATACATCCTCTCCAATCCAAAACACATGGGTAAAAGAATTTTAAATATCTCCTGTTTTACTCGTTTTTAGGTTGAGGCCGAGCCAACGCACAAGCGCTGCTCTGGTGAAGATCTGTTGGTGTGCAGTACAGGAGAGAAGCCCTGCCCACTCCCCCACCCTTATTTTTCATTGGCTTGTGTCTTTGTCCTTTGTAAATGCAGGCGTATGATTCCTTAACAGGCTTATTAATCCATCCTTAGTACGGCCATGTCATCATTTGTAACCTCCCATGGTTACTGGCCCCTTTACTTTGTTGTTACACGGTATGTGGGTTATTTTCTTTATTGAGTTTTCCTACCTCAAGCATGACGACGGCCTGTCGAGGCCCAGGAGGCGGGGCGGGCCAGACCCGGAAGGCGGCAGCTCTCCTCCTCAGCTCTCGAGCCTCCTGTCGTCAGAGCAGCAGTGGAGTCTCGAGAATGCTGCCCGTCCCCATCGCAAAAGGTCCAGACTTCATGGTGGTATTCTCGGTTCTCTGAGACATCTTCACGGTCGGCATTTTCAACACAGGCCTGTGAGTGTATCCCCAGATCCCCCTCACCCGCGAGGCCCCAGAGCGCGCTCAGTTTCTGCGTTGATGTGTCCAGGCCAGTGCCACCCTCTCTGTACCGGGCTCACGTAGCGCCTGCAGCCGGAGGATGAGAGAGGGTTTCCTTGCCTGGTAACAAGCCTCTCACCGGTGAAGATGTTTGAGTGCATACAGACCCCGAGGATGACCTCAATTTGCAATCAATTTAGTTTTCGGATTCCTTTCAAAGTTTTCACCATAAAAGCACAATTGGATAGACAAATCCTCTGTTTACCTATTCGTTATTTAAAGTGGAAACACACTTACCCCTAGTTCCTGCACACACCAGCCATACTTAGCAGTCAATGCCCAATTATGCTTCAGAATAATTTAACAAAAACAAGATAAATAGACACATTTTGTTTACCAAAGGTAATAGTGTTTATCGTTGTTTATTAATGTGAGATCGGGCTATGATGGGGAAAACTGTGAATGGAAGGCTCTCATATATCTTTACAGTTCATCACCTTCATGGGCTTTGAAGACTGGGTTTGCTTTTGGCTTCTTTCAATGGTACATGCGCTTGTTTGGGTGGGTGTTATTTTCCGATTTTAGTCCTGGGAAAGTCAACAGGACACGGAAGTGAGGCGGCTGGTGAGTAGAGTCTGGCAGAGCGGCTTAGACCCTCAGCGGCTGCAGCTCCTGTTGCAAGAGAGTCCCCTTTTCACTGCTTTCTGACCACAGGCATCCTGGGCCCTTCCTTGTCACTGCGTGCCCCGCCTTATTTGACCCCTTCTATCACCCTCTCCATGGGACCATGCCAGTAGCACCCCCTCTATCCTGCCCCTAGGTAAGGGTTCATGGACCCTAAAAGTGCCAGATTCTATGAGGGAATGCCAGACATAAACTACTTTGAATAAAACATGCCTTCTTTCTCTGTCCAACCCAAAAACATAAACCATAGATTTTCATTTATGGGTTGCCCTGCAATGTATTTTGTTACTATTGAACTGCGTTTATGCCAAGCTGTTTACAGCGAAATGGAATACTTTAATTGCGCTCCCCTGCTGTGGTGCTCTATGCAAAGATAGCTGGTACATTTGGCTACTGGCAGTGCAAACATATAAAATATGTTTAAAGTGAGGTTTCATACTCTCTTCATAACTTTACAGTATATTTTCTTGCTCTAAGGCCTCCATTTCATTGGGTGTCCAACACAAACGTAGTTGCATAACTAAATATGTATGAAAGCGTCAAGGCAACATTATAAAATAAATAAATAAACAAACAAAATATAAGCGCCACTTAACACAAAACAAATGTTACAATATTTTATTGTCGTACGTGTGCACCTCAAAGCATTCTTTAATCGCTTAACCGCTGCGGCAATTCCGCCATGGTGCGGCAGTTTAAAGGAGTGGGCGGGGCCGCGTCAGCCAACGGACGTGCGCAGCACTACAAAGGTAGTGCTCGCTACAACCGTTGGGCGACGCAGGCATGGAAGGGGTTAAATTGAAGTATTTATGAAATATGATTATAGTCATCAGCCTAAATTAGAGGGATTTACTCTGCGCTTATATTTTAGACAATTACTAATGTGAACACAGCCACAAGGGAACTAGGATTAGAACTATATATGTATTATGGTTAACCGTCAGCACCAAAATTATCTATGGGAATGTTTCAGTGTAATACGATGTGAGTAATTCCACAATTATTACTGTAAATCTATTAGCGCCACCTGGGTTTGCATAACTGAAGCGCTGTCCTAAAGAAAACAGATTAGCTCTATCACATGTGTCTGTCACCACCCTGCTGCCAACCACTTTCCTGATGTGTGCAGGTTTTTTTATATGTATTTTTTATTAAATATTAGGTAGCCCCTGTTACCTGCTATTTTAATATAATGTGTTTGTATTTTTATCCATCTATTTGCACCCCTTTACTTTGACATATCCATAGCTTTACCGCACAGTTGCCATCAACCTTATAATATGCAGTTTTTTTCTTTAAATAATCCCTCCAATGCAAATAAAAAACATAAATAAAAAACCTTGCCATTTACACTGCCATACCTCCAACTCCAACAAATGCAAGACCTATTGCATTGCAAATGCTCGTTTTTTTCTCAGCCCGTACAGGCTCACTATTATGAAAAACAATTTTCCGCATGTTTTGGCACACAAACATAATAAAGTCTTCTCTGCTGGAGCTGAAGGCAGGCAGAACGCTGTAAAACCAGGCCACGCACCTTGGTGTTGTATAATGGGATGCATTGATGTGGGGGCATGGGACATGTGTGTTTGTGTTTGGAGTGGAGGGTCTGGTTGCTGCTTGCAAGCACTGTCAATGTGTATTTGTCACGGTATAACAACCATGGAACTTGGAAGATGAAAGAAATGTGGAGCTGGTCCTCAGGGAATGTGAACTCATAATGTGCAGGGCATGTTGAGATGAAAATGTTTTTTTTACCTTTGCTTGCGCATTATTCTATGTAAGTTAGCATTCGCCTAACCATTTTATGTTTGGCCGCCATTTTGTACCACAATCGAAACTAATGCCTGTCCCTCTTAAAAACGGTTTCTGGTGATGTTCATTTCTCCAAGGCCTTGATCTGCTAATGAATACACTGTTCTTATTAGCGCATACCTTTCTGACTAGATAGAGGCCTTCTCCCACCAGTCTAGTGGCGGGCATGGACAGAGTGACCTTGGGAAGTACATAGTGTGTGTCCGGCCTCAGAGTCGAAACCTTTCCTACTGTACTTCTTTGTTTAGCTGCATCTGCCTGGAAAATTCCATTATGGGCATGCCTTCATTGGTTCTGAAATGTACATAATGTATCTCTATGTTTGCTGATGTCAGTCCCTCTGCAGCACTTCTAAGAGACTGGGCAGATCGGGCTCCGCTCGAGTGTATCTGAATAAACCTTTATTGGTTTGTATTCTCTACTGTCTGACCGACTCTTCATACAGATGTTAACAGCGGCTATTTAACTTACGGAGCCATCTAGCAAGCCCTATGACTAAACAAGCATTTGCAATGCAATGGGTCTCGCATTCATGCGAGTTTGAGCTATTGGCATTGTAAATGACAATGCCTTTTATTTATGTTTTGGGTTTTAAAACATAAGTAAAAGGCATTGTCCTTTACAATACTAATAGCTTAAACTCTCGCAAATGCCAGACCTATTGAATTGCAATAATGGGCCTTCTCGACTGCTTGTTAGAATGTAAATATCAGAGGAAGAGACCGGCCTGCGACGACCGGCCTGCGACGTCTTCGAAGTAGTGATAAATAGAGCTGTGAAGAAAATGTATAAGTGTTGTAAATTGCACAGACACAAAGGGGCCGATTCAGATCCGGTAAAATTCTCGTCCGTACGATTCGCATCCGGAGCAGTCTCCGTACGACTCGTACACACACCGTACGACTCGACGAGTACGATCCGGACCAGGGTATCAGGACACGATTCGTACGGTCCACGTCAGGTAAGGGCGATTCGTACGGAAAAGCGCACATTCACATACACACCGTACGGTGCGTACCCCCCTGCGATCATGGGGGGTATGCACCATACACCCAGCGGACATGGGGAATGCACCGTACACCCAGCGTACATGGGATACGGTGCGTACACCCCAAGATCGCAGGGTACGGTGCATACACCCCGTGATCGCAGGGGTACGCACCATACCCCTGCGATCATGGGGTGTACGCACCGTACCCGGGGGGGGGGGGCTTTCCGTACCTGTTTTGAGGCGAACTCTGCTTTTACGGCTGTTTTCAGCTCCCGTAGAAAAAGGATCGTACGGTGCGTACCCAACACGAATCGTACTTGCCGGTTCGGAAAAAGCAGCCGCGAACCGTACAGATGTCGCGTACAGCGGGTTCCGAGGGAGAATCGTACAGAGATTAGAGTTGCATGATCTCTGTACGACTCGTACGGAGTACGGCTCCTGGTACGAATCGTACTTCGTCGTACGTACGGGGAACGTTGCAGTGTACGATTTGTACGGGAAAAACGCTCCGAACGGCAATTCGGAGCGCTTTTTACCGGATCGGAATCGACCCCAAAGTGTGAAGTGAGAGTTACTTATGATCCGAGCTATAAACACAAATAAAGTGCTCCAGCAACTTTCACTCTGTGATTACACTGTTGCTGCTCAGGAGGAAGAGCGGGAGGGGGGCTATGTCCTGCCTTCGTCTTGATTTGAGTGTACAGTGTGGCATTGCGTAATGTCATTGCTTTCTTTGGCCTAATAAAAACACTCCAGCTGGACGGGCTGTGCTTTATGGCAGGCATGGAGGGAGAGAGGGATGGTCTCTGCTGCAGCTCGGCCTGGTACTGCACCCCTGCTATTACTAGTGAGTGAGAGGCTCTGAGGTGGTGGCATTGGGGATATTGGTATTGGTGGTGGTATTGGTATTGGTGGTCCTGGTATTGGTGGTATTGTTGGTGCTAGTATTGGTGGTATTGGTGGTGGTGGTGGCATTGGTGTTATTGGTGGCGGTATTCACATTGGTATTGATGGTGGTGGTATTGGTGGTAGTATTGGTATTGGTGGTGGTGGTTTTGGTGGTGGTATTCAGGGTATTGGTGGTATTATTGGTATTGGTGGTGGTATTGGTATTAGTGGTGGTATTGGTATTGATGGTGGTATTGGTTGTGGTGGAATTGATGGTGGTGGTATTGGTATTGTTGGTATTGGAGGTGGTGGTATTGGTAATGGTGGTATTGGTGGTGGTGGTGGCATTGCTGGCAATGGTGGTATTGGTGGTGGTATTGGTGGTGGTGGTGGGATTGGTGGTGGCAGTATTGATAGCAGTATTGGTGTTGGTGGTGGTGGTTTTGTTGGTGGTATTGGATGTATTTGTAGTTTTGTTGATATTGGTGGTATTGTGGTTGGTGGTGGCATTGTTGGTGGTATTGGTGGTGGGGTACTGGTGGTGGTAGTGGTGGGGTATTGGTGGTGGTACTGGTAGTTGTATTGGTATCCTTGGTATTGGTGTTGTTGGTGGTATTGGTGGTGGTGGTGGCATTGTTGGTATTGGTGGTGGTGATATTGGTGGTGGTATTTGTATTGGTGGTGGTATTTGGGGAATTGGTGGTATTATTGGTATTGGTGGTGGCATGTTATTTATGGCAGGCATAGAGGGAGAGAGGGGTGGTTTTTGCTGCAGCTGGGGCCTGGTACTGCACCCCTGCTATTACTAGTGAGTGGGAGGCTCTGAGGTGTTGGTATTGGTGGTGTTGGTATTGGTGGTGTTGGTATTGGTGTTGGTATTGGTGGTGGTATTGGGGTATTGGTGGTGCTGGTATTGGTGGTATTGGTGGTGGTGGTGGTGGTGGCATTGGTGGTATTGGTGGTGGTATTCACATTGGCATTGGTGGTGGTATTGGTGGTAGTATTGGTATTGCTGGTGGTGGTTTTGGTGGTGGTATTCGGGGTATTGGTGGTATTTTTGGTATTGGTGGTGGTGGTGGCATTGGTATTGGTATTGGTGGTGGTATTGGTATTGATGGTGGTATTGGTTGTGGTGGAATTCATGGTGGTGGTATTGGCATTGTTGGTATTGGAGGTGGTGGTATTGGTGGTATTGTTGGTGCTAGTATTGGTTGTATTGGTGGTGGTGGTGGCATTGGTGTTATTGTTGGTGGTATTCTCATTGGTATTGGTGGTGGTGGTATTGGTGGTAGTATTGGTATTGGTGGTGGTGGTTTTGGTGGGGGTATTCAGGGTATTGGTGGTATTATTGGTATTGGTGGTGGTGGCATTGGTATTGGTATTGGTGGTGGTATTGGTATTGATGGTGGTATTGGTTGTGGTGAAATTGATGGTGGTGGTATTGCTATTGTTGGTATTGGAGGTGGTGGTATTGGTAATGGTGGTATTGGTGGTGGCGGTGGCATTGCTAGCCATGGTGGTATTGGTGGTGGGATTGGTGGTGGTGGTGGGATTGGTGGTGGCGGTATTGGTGGCAGTATTGGTATTGGTGGTGGTGGTTTTGTTGGTGGTATTGGAGGTATTGGTAGTTTTGTTGATATTGGTGGTATTGTGGTTGGTGGTGGCATTGTTGGTGGTATTGGTGGTGGTAGTGGTGGGGTATTGGTGGTGGTACTGGTGGTGGTATTGATATCATTGGTATTGGTGGTGGTGGTATTGGTGGTGGTAGTATTGGTGGTGGCATTGATGGTATTGGTGGTGGTGATATTGGTGGTGGTATTGGTATTGGTGGTGGTATTTGGGGAATTGGTGGTATTATTGGTATTGGTGGTGGTATTGGTGGTGGTATGTGATTTATGGCAGTCATAGAGGGAGAGAGGGGTGGTCTCTGCTGCAGCTCAGGCCTGGTACTGCACCCCTGCTATTACTAGTGAGTGGGAGGCTCCGAGGTGGTGGTATTGGTGGTGTTGGTATTGGTGGTGGTCTTGGTGGTGGTATTGGTTTTGGGGGTATTGGTGGTGCTGGTAATGGTGGTATTGGCGGTGGTGGTGGCATTGGTGGTATTGGCAGTGGTATTCACATTGGTATTGGTGGTGGTATTGGTGGTAGTATTGGTATTGGTGGTGGTGGTTTTGGTGGTGGTATTCGGGGTATTGGTGGTATTATTGGTATTGGTGGTGGTGGTGGCATTAGTATTGGTATTGGTTGTGGTATTGGTATTGATGGTGGTATTGGTTGTGATGGAATTGATGGTGGTGGTATTGGTATTGTTGGTATTGGAGGTGATGGTATTGGTAATGGTGGTATTGGTGGTGGTGGTGGCATTGCTGGCATTGGTGGTATTGGTGGTGGTGGGATTGGTGGTGGCGGTATTGGTAGCAGTATTGGTGTTGGTGGTGGTGGTTTTGTTGGTGGTATTGGAGGTATTGGTAGTTTTGTTGATATTGGTGGTATTGTGGTTGGTGGTATTGTTGTTGGTGGTATTGGTGGTGGGGTATTAGTGGTGGTGGTAGTGGTGTGGTATTGGCGGTGTATTGGTATTGGTGGTGGTACCTGTGGTGGTATTGGTATCGTTGGTATTGGTGGTGGTATTGGTGGCGGTAGTATTGGTGGTGGTGGTGGTGGTGGTGGTGGTGTTGGTATTGGTGGTGGCATTAGTGGTGGTATTGGTGGTGGCAGTGGCGTTGATGGTGGTGGTTTTGGTGGTGGTATTGGTGGTATTATTGGTATTGGTGGTGGTGGCATTGGTATTGGTGGTGGTATTGGTATTGGTGGTGGTATTGGTTGTGGTGGAATTGATGGTGGTGGTGATAGAGCAAGATTTCACATCGCGACTTGCTCGATTCAAGAACCTCAAATCTGTTATAATCTCTTAATCAAATGTACGTTTTACTAATCTTTTTGGTATACGTGTGAAGTAGAGAAGCTTGCCTATGTGTTTTACTAATATAAATAACCCTTGTCCATAAAATGGCCGCTGCTTGTATTTCTGTTTCTGCGCATGCGTGAGGCATAGTCACGTGGTATGACGCAGTCAGAGTTTGAGAGGGAAAGGGTGCGCATGCGTAATAGCAATAAGATGGCTGTGCGTTGATAACGTGGTGAAGCTTTGCGCTGCTGCTCCTGTGACCTTGTTCGTTGCACTCACACATTAATGCATAGTGAATTTTTATAATGATGAAACTAGTGTACGAAATTATGACATATAATACATTCATTTATTTTTATGTACTAATTTGTTTTCGCTTACTTTTCATGTATCGCGGGAAATGGGGGTCCGAATGGGTCGTGAGCCATTTTGAAGGTCCTTTCTGCGCATGCTCAGGATGCGGGGCCAGAATCAACCTTGGACAGTGGAACTCAGCCAGCTGGCAGTCACCGTCAGGAGGCTCATGTGAACGCCACCTCTGACCCAGCAAGATGGAGTTACTGTCCTCAAAATGATACAAAGACATTTTCTCTATTGTATGCTATGCGGCTTTCTCATGGGAACCCCAATCTTGCTAGGCGGTACCCAGTAATGCAGATTAGGCCTTAGAATAGTCTGTTCTGATTGGTGTGTTAACCAAATCCTACCTTAGGACCAATCGAAATTTGGGGATTCTGACACTTTGCAACATTTGGGGGTGGTACACTGTCCCAAAACAGTATATCTAGCCTAGGTTCACCTAGGGAAATTGTCCGACTTGTCTGAATAGCTGACCTGTCACTGACCCAACGCACTCAATAGGTGACTTGATACAGAGGTGCTGCGGAGCTCTCTGTCCGAAATTTGACCATAGGCACTGAAGGTTTTACTGAACCTTAAGTGCTGGCGGAGCACTTTGCTGGGGAATTCGCTGACCCAATCGGGGTCCTGACTGATAGCTGCAGAGAGGGTGGAGCGCAGGCGTTGCTTCCGAACTGCGGGTGCTGGTCGTGACCTGGTGGTCCTGTCCTGATCCTAATCTGGGTTTCCTGTCCTGTCCTGGGTGTCCATTCTACACCTGCTGTCCATTGAGGGGTATCCTTCCTTGAGGGTTTTCCTGTCCTTAACTGACCCGTGGCCAGTGTTGGTTTTCACACCAGTCTAGGTAATTATCGCTCTGAATCTCTTGAACTTGCACCTTTCTATTTTTCTGTCTTTTGCTTCAATAAAGACATACCTTTGCATATGATAATTTTCCATGTTTTCCGCAATCATTACATCTGATAAAGTTTATTTGCATTTAATTTCATAACGTGTTCCTATGTTACCCTACCTTTTAGAAATTATTTTCTCCATCACAGTCTGCAATTATTTGTTGTGGTTTTTACTTTTCCTTTATAAAACTGAATGAAGTAATTTTTCTGAAGTTATAACGAGTTCTGTTTCACACCCTTAATTACACTGTTTAGATTCATAATTCCGATTCCTTAGTATAAATGTATTACTTGCAAATGGTTTTTCCCCTTTTTAAGATGACTATTCCTGAGTGACTAGTTTTCTAGTTTAGCAGGTTCCCAGCCGCATATTTCTAGAATTCAAATGTTTATTCTTCCTGTAGTTCTCTTTGGATATATTATTTTTTTGCTTATTGACTGCCTTCTCGTTATAAGTTGGATTTTTTATCAAAAGAAAATTTAGATAAACACTTTAAAACTTCTAGTTGTCCGTGGTCATTTCATAAAAAAGCAAATTTCACATGTTGGGTTGTATTATTGCTGCCTTTCCTTTACAGCTAGCTCCCTGATCCATTGTGGTCATAGGTACCCGTAGCGGTGGATGGTAAGTCGGGTACACCGGTAATAATCGAAAGGGACTCACAATTATTGGTAGAAGATTGTGAGGTCATCCGATCAATCTATGTGGTGATTTTAAATATATGGGCCCGAAGCCGGAAGTGGCGAAATCATTTGGTCGGGTGACCCGCGATCTCTATCAGTAATTTTCTGGTAGCAGAGTTATGGTTAGGGAATAGTTAAAGGTTAGGTAGGACTAGTTAGATTAGCTGAGTTGGACGCTGCTAGTTTATATGACAAAATTGCTGCTAAAGGAAAAGTGTTTTAGGTGAATTGATCACTCACCTGAAATGCCTTGCTTTGAAAAATTATGAAATGTTTTAAACTGTTTTTTTCTATTATTGTACTGACATATGTATTAACACACACGTTAGTTATTCGTTAAATGTTTTGTTGGGAATCCCCGGGGAATTGAATAGCGAGTGGTGAATAGAATCCATTCGTGTTGAGGTCACCTGCTCTAAGGAAGGTTGGTGCAGGTTAGACAGAACTGGAAGCACTAACTAGGGTTTATCCGAATGCATGTTTGAATAAATGTTAGTAACGAGGTTCATTGGCAAAATTCCCATTGTGGCGTAACCTAGTAAGGGTCACATCGGAAGAGTAGCAGGTTCATCGGAGCTTGGGTGAAAGCAAAGGGGTTCGCTGGGGAAACCTTAGTCTCGGATATATCCCGGTAAAGTGGATGAGTCTAGGGGAATAACAGGTTCTCCGATGCTAGAGTGAAGGGTAGGCAGAGAAGACCTATCCGTAGTGAGTGAAAAGTAAATGGAAGTAGTTTACTTGCAGTGAAAATTCTTTCTGTCTAGACACTTGAGCACGGTGGCGAATGTGTATTCGTTGTAAAATAACCAAGCACTATAGAAAGTAAGAAAGTTTCCGTTACCTTGTGAAGGAGGGAGTCAGTTGCGAAGCTGCTCTGACGTCACTCTGTGCCACGCTGGGATTGGTAGACGCAGCGGGCTGGTAGCGGAGCTAAAATTGTAAAGGAGGGGTGAGCGCCGGAGCGTGGGAACTGCCTCACGAAGGGGCCGCGCACCCATTGGTTGAGATTATTTGAACTCGCGCATTTCATTGGTCGCACGAGAATAAGAGACGCATTTAGATTGGAAGTAAATTTGTAAACAAAGTCAAACATAGGAATCGTATGTGGCACTCGTACAGACCGCATACTAGACCCGATCCGAGAGATTTGGGATTTGAGAGAAATCAGTTTAAAGGCATAAAGCACGATATTATGTATGGGAATAAGAGAAAATTGTCCCTTGTAAATAAAGTAAAGAATTATTTCAAGAAAGATAAGCCGATTAAAACTAGAGAAGGTGTTGTCATTCCGCCACCGAATACTCCCGCATCTTTCATGATGTTTGATAAAGGGTATAATACCTGTGTATGGTTGGAAAATTGGGCGGAATACACGAAAGATGACGGAGTATTGGCGTTTCCGTTAGAGGGTACCTTTAACAGCAGGATTCTATTTAATTTGAGAACTCGAATGAATGACTTACATCCCAGACCTAGATTAACGCAATACAAAAGCACTAGAGGAATGGGAGATTGAGGCTTTTGAAAGGGATAAGCCCAGGATGGATAAAGGATTGACAAAATTGTATCCGAAACTAAAGCAGGAAGCACGAGCCCAAAAGATGAAACAGTGGAGGCAGAATATGATTGTAGAAGGGTTGTTTCCCATGATGCCAGCAGAGGATCCTCCGGGGGGAAAGAAAAGGTCGGAAAAATCTAAACATTGGGTGCCCCTTGGCGAATCGGATGATGAATTGTTAGATGACATGTGCATGAGAAGTCCGCCTCCTTATAATGAAGGACACCGACCTTCAAGTGCAGGAGACATTTCCCGAAAACCTCCACCCCAGGAAGAGGTCAGGTCCGCCAGTGTAGCAGGGGGTTATCTGATTCCTCCCTATACTGAGAGTCTAGGACCCATAGAGACCAGAAACATTTATCCCAGAATGTCAGCTGGTGGGGAGACAGGATATTCACGTGAGCGAGATTTTCGTTCTCGACCTCCCTACGGAGGTGAGGTAAGACCCTTAAGTTCAGGAATGCCATTTTTACAACCTCAGTGTGAGGAAGAACCAAGATCCCTAGGTACAGGAAGTTTGTTCCCGAGACCAAATTATGGTGAAGGACCGAGCGAAACGCATCCCACTGCCCCGAGTTATGCTCCCACCCTAACACCGCAGGTGCTACACGACAATTCCTTAAGTAGGTTATTGGAAGAAAAGGAGCGAGAAGCACTAGCAAAGTAGAGAACTGAGATAATTCAGAAAATCTCCCAGTTAAATACAAGTCCTGAAGCCTTGACGATCCCCGTAACTATCGGACCAGTGGTTCCGTTATACGCAGACCGTCAAGGGAGTCCGAAAACTCCAGTAATTACTCCCGTCATTGCACCGACCAGACCAGAACCATTAATTGTAGATGATCAGACAAGCGAGTGCGAGTCGGAACTTTCACTGTTAGATCTGCCCGTTAGAAATACCGGGAAAAAAGTGCAGAAAAGACATAATCCTTTTAACACGAGGGAGATTCAAATGGAATCGACTTCGGGTACGAAAAGTGTCACGGTGGTGACTCCTGAAGAAATCGAAAGATGGAGTCAAGAATTAGATAAACAAGCTCCACCGACAAAACCTTTAGATCTCTACAAATTGAGAGTAGAAATAGAAGAACTAATGGCAGGAAACGCAGGATTAGACGGTTAAATACCTACTCTGAAGAAGAGCTGCTGTTTATCTGCAAAAGTCTCACCCGAAACACCCGAGTACTTCATGAAAAGTTGACAGACACTGCAGCGAGCATGGGAATAGATATCTCAAAATCAAAACCTTTGCAGAAACCATACAGGGCAGATTTCTCGGACAAGGATCTGGAAAACCTGAATGTGTCAGGCAAAAAGTCACAGATTAAAGAATTGTTGGCAGTACTGCAGAAGTGGGGAGATGTAGAAAGATGGAAAGCCAGATGGGCAAAGAAAAGGGAGGAGGTCAGATCCAAGCAGGTAACTCCCGAATTCGTTCTAAAGGAAGCTGACAAACCAGAACAGTTATACCCCATGTGCGAAGTGCCAGGTGGAAAATATGTGCACGTTCCGTGGTCCAGACAGGGTATTGTATCCTTCACTAATGATTTCCCAAAATTACGAGAAAAGCCTGTGGATTGGTGCAGGCAGGTGGAAAGATTCGTAACAGTGCAGAAATGCCTATGGAAGGACCTGGATGGGTTCTTCGATATAGTGGTCCCTGTAGATCTGTGGACCGAGTGTAAAATCGCCATAGCTTGGCCTAGTGAGGAATACCCGAGAGATGAGAAAACAGGGGAACCATCGAAGGAAGTGATGAAAAAATATGACCAAGTAATTCAACATTTGAAATCAAAGGTACCCGCCAAGGAAACTGATTGGACTAAGATAGATAGAACCACGCAGGAAAGAGATGAGACAGTGCATTCCTTTTATGAAAGGCTGTTGCAGGTGTTCAAAACATACAGTGGTATAGATAACATCGAAATGAAGGACATGACCCACTTTATTTACAGGTTTGTAAACGGTTTAAGACCTGAAATTTGTCAGTGGATAAAAGATAATAAAATCTGTTGGCAGTCCAAAAAGATGGATGAGGTCCTACGGTATGCAAAGTACTGTGAGGACGAAATGGCAGAAAAGAAAAAGGCTTTAAAGGAGAAAGTGATGTGGGCTCAAGTAAAGCTCGCAGAACAGCAGGAAAAGCAATTAAGCAAAATGAATAAAGCCGCCCCGAACCAAGGTCCTGGGGGTGGGGGTGGAGGAAAGCCCAGAGCAAAATTGAGTAGAGAGGAAGCCAAAAAGAAATTTCCTTGCCATCAGTGCGGGGAAATTGGACATTGGAGAGACGAGTGTCCCTATTTACAAACTGATAATGCCCAAACACCTGATTTAATTCCACAGAAGCAGAATGAAAAACAAAGAAAGACTCAGCAGCAGGTAAAAACGATTCAAGTGCCCCGAGCACCAAAACCTATTTTTAAGGGGAAATCACCACAGGGTGATGATGTAGAGATCTGGGGAGGCAATGAGAATAGAAATGCAGCAACTTCGCAGTATTTGTTAAACGACACTTTCTTCTGTGACGACCAGTACTGACGGGGCCTGAGAGGGGAGGACGAGGAGTGCGTACTTGGCGCCTCCTTGCCGGTAGTCCAGTCGGGACCATACATTGAAGGAAAGGTTGATGGAAATGATGTCACCTTTCTATTGGACACTGGTGCTACCCGTTCTACTGTGAGAACAGCGGACGTTCCAAACCTACCCCTCTCGGGAGAAGCAATCCAAGTAGTGGGAGTATCTAATCAACTGATTAGTATACCTGTTACCGAGCCCATGGAGATCTCAATTGGAAATTTTAAACAAATTCACGGATTTGTTGTCTGTGATACCAGTCCGGTAAACTTACTGGGACGTGATTTGCTGTGCAAAATGAATTGTACCATCTTTTGCACACCAAAGGGCGTCGAAATTCAAACCCCAGATGAAGACGGTATCTACAAGCTAATGTTAGTCAGACCTGACTCAGAAATTAAACAAATGACTATACAGGACTTACCTGAAGAACTTCAACAGACAGTGAAACCAGAAGTATGGGACTTTACGGGAAAAGATGTAGGATTAATGAAAAACTTAGACCCCATACAAATAGCCATGAGAGAAAATGCAGTATACCCCAATACCAAGCCTTACAGAATGAGTGCCGAAGTGAGAGCAGGTGTTGCCATTGAAATACAGAAATTGCTAGAAGCAAACATCATACAGGAAGTGATGAGTAGCCCATGTAACTCACCCATTATGGGCATCAACAAGCCTAATGGTAAGTACAGGGTAGTGCAGGACCTGAGAAAGGTAAACAAGATAGTGGTTCCTTGCTGCCCCATTGTCCCGATCCCAGCAGTGATTCTGTATCAGATCCCCTGGGATGCTGAATGGTTCACAGTGATAGACCTATGTCATGCATTCTTTTCGATTCCATTGCATCCAGACAGCAAATTTCTTTTCTCATTTGCCTTCAATGGTCACGTGTATGTCTGGAATAGGGTTCCCCTGGGGTACACAGAAAGCCCCTCTATCTTTAATCAGATCTTGAAAAAATGCCTTGAAACTTTAGTCTTACCTGGAAAGTCTGTTTTGGTACAATACATCGACGACCTATTGGTGGCGTCCAAAAGTCATAGGGACTGTGTAATTGACACCATTGCCCTATTAAATCACCTGAGTGAAAAGGGACATAAAGTGGCCCCTGAAAAATTGCAGTTCTGTTCGAAATCAGTGAAATATCTGGGACATCAGATAGAAAAAGGCATTAGAAAAGTCACCTCAGAGAGGGTCAGAATAATTCAAAATATGCAGTTACCCCGTACTCAGAAAGAAATCAGAATGTTCCTTGGAGTTGTAGGATACTGAAGGCAATGGATTGTGGGATTCGCAGTCCTTGCAAAGCCCTTGATACAAATGACAAAGAAAGGAGCAAAGGACCCAGTGGAGTGGAATGACGAGAGCTTGACAGCTTTCACAAAATTGCGAAATTGTCTATGTACAGCCCCTGCTCTAGGGATGCCGGACTACTCCAAGGAGTTTGGCCTCTTCTGTGACACTCGTGACAATTGTGCATTGTCAGTCCTGACTCAGGAGCATGGACTGACCCGAAGGCCAGTGGCATATTTCTCTGCCACTTTGGATCCAGTGGCTGCTGGATTACCTGGATGTCTGAAAGCAGTAGCTGCAACTTGCATCAGTTTAGAACAGAGTGAGTCCATTATCATGGGACATCCTGTAACTGTATATGTTCCACATGCAGTTGTAATCCTATTGACCCGAACAAAAACTCAGTATCTCACCCCTAGTCGGCTGACTAAATATGAGAGGATTCTCATGGGTGCTGCAAATATTGTCATCACCAGATGCAATATTTTAAACCCCGCCACTCTACTCCCTGAATCAATGGTAATGGAAGATAAGGGAGAGAAGGAGCATGACTGCATTGACCTGACAGAATTCAGTACCAAACCACGCCCAGACATTAAAGAAACTCCTTTGCCTGTACATGATGAGGAATGGTTTGTGGATGGTTCATGAGGCATGAACTCGGAGGCCTAAGTGCTGCCTATGCTGTGGTCACGTTGAACAAAATTGAAGAAGCATCCTATTTATTTGGAGTAAAGTCTGCACAAGTAGCCGAATTGATCTCCCTGATAAGAGCTTGCAAATTGGGAAAAGACAAAAGAATAACAGTGTATACTGACAGTCAGTACTGTTATGGGGTTGTGCATGACTTTGGCCAATTATGGCTCCAAAGAGAATTCCTGACTTCATCAGGTACCCCCATCGAAATGGAAAAGTTGTTCAAGACCTTTTAGAGGCAATCCAGTTACCAAAAGAATTGGCAGTGGTCAAATGTATTGCTCATAAACATGGCATTGACCCTGTATCTTTGGGAAACGATTTTGCTGCTCGAGTGGCAAAACAATGTGCTATGGATCACATGACCATAAATCCAAAACGGGGGTGGGGGGAGGCTGGAAACAGCTGCCAACTTAGAATGTTTGAAGAAGTGCCTACATGGGATGAAGTGAGAGAATGGCAGCATGTGGCACCCTGGGAGGAGAAAGAAAAATGGAAGGAGCAAGGTTGTAGACCGAGACGTGAGGATGGTGTCATTGTGGGCCCAAATGGTCTGGCTGTGTTACCTAGACACCTACTTGCCCCTATGGCCCGATTGATACATGAAGGATCACACATTGGTAAGGATGCCATGGTTCTGGTGTTTCAACAGACTTGGTACAACAAGAAATTCAGGAAGGTAGCAGAGTCCCTTTGCCAGAGGTGCTTGACATGTCAGCAGTTTAACGCTGGCAAGAGAACAGTAGTTGAACTTGGGAAAATTGGGAGATCAGGGGGTCCCTTTGTAAGAATACAAATTGATTTCATTACCATGCCTCGTTGTGAGGGAAAAAGATATGTCCTTGTCATTGTCTGCCTGTTTTCAAAATCAGTGGAAGCTTACCCAACCTCCCAATGTGATGCCATATCAGTAGCTAAGATGTTGCTGAGAGAGTTAGTACCGAGGTTCGGGGTTCCAGTCTTTATTGAATCAGATAGAGGCGGACATTTTCAGAATGAAGTATTGGCTCAACTCTGCAAAGCATTTGGGATCACACAAAAGCTGCACTGTGCATATCATCCAGAGGCTTCTGGAGTAGTAGAGCAAATCAATGGCACTATAAAGAATAGGTTGGCAAAAATATGTGATTCCACTGGCATGAACTGGATAGCTGCCTTGCCTCTTGTTCTGATGGGACTCAGAAGCATTCCCGATCGGAGGACAGGCCTGAGCCCCCATGAAATCTTGATGGGAAGAGTGATGAGACAAGCATGGGTACCAGGATACAAACTGTTAAGCATTTCTGATGATTTGGTACTTGAATACTGCAAGCAACTGGGTGACCAAGTGCGTTCTATCTCTCGCCAGATTGGGGCAGACGCCGTCGCCAACCCGACAACCCCAGTTCACAAATTGGTTCCTGGTGACTGGGTTAAGATAAAGAAGCAAGCTCGTTCGAGTTGCCTTGAACCAAGGTGGGGAAAAAAGCGCCAAGTAATCCTGGTAACCACAACTGCTGTAAAGTGCGCAGGCGTTCCCAAGTGGATCCATGCCAGCCATACCCAGAAGGTGGTACCAGACGAGGAGCCTGGAGCTGAAGGTTGTCCAGCTGAGGGGTCTGCAGACGTTGGTCCTGAAGTAGCTGACGACAGACGGCCGAGCACCAGTCCAGCTGAGGGTCCCACAGACGTTGGTCCGGAGGTAGCTGATGACGTATGGCCAAGCACCAGTACTGCAGAAAATCCCATTGATGTTGGTCCGGAAGTAGCTGATGACGAGCAGCCGAGAACCAGCCCAGACGATTGGATACCCATAATCGATCTCCCTGGAGACCCACTCAGAACAAGAGAGCGAATAAGAGAAGACAGAGAGTGGAATAGAGAGGTCGAGCAAGGCACAGGCGAAGACCCTCAGATCATTGAGATTCACATCAAATCTGAGGACGAAGAGGAAGGTCAGACAGGGACAGAACAAGTGATTGACACACCTCCACAAACTCCAGAAATTGAAAAGGGACAGACAAGCACTAGTGAAAAGGTTCGAGCGGAAGAAAATCAAAGGTTCGAAGTGCTTGAACAGGATCAGATAGAACCAGAAGAATGTGTTCAGGACACAGAAACAGAGACATTTGAAAGCAAAAACAAAAATGTACCTGAACAAGGCCAGCTTAGTGACCAGGCAGAAGAAATAGATACAAGACCTGGAACTAGTCAGACAGAAAGGGAAAAGGCAGAAACTGAAGTGCCACAAACAAGTGAAAACAAAAGGACATTAGAAGAAAGCCAAATCTCAGTGCCCGCTAAAAGACTCAAGAAAAAGAAGCACATTGAGCCAAGGTATATTAAGAGACTGAAACTAAGAATAAAAACAGTCCAAGAGAAACTTGCAGATAAAAGAAGAAGTCCACAAATTGCAGAGTTACGTGAAGATAGCTCCAAAAGAAGGAGTGATCGAATAAAAAGACTGAATGAAAAATATCAAGACCCTGAATGGACTTACCTAATTCTTGAAAATTTTGAGGATCTTGATATAACTGACGAAAGCGACGGAGAACCGGTTGCTGAGTACTCTGCAGAGGAAGAAGACGAGCTCAACTGAAGTTGCACAGGGTAAGTTACCTGTGTAAACTTGCAGAGAGGGGTTGAAGACTTCTTCTGAAGCCAAAATGTCTGATTCAAGAACGAATGGAAGGCCTAGTCGCAGTTGTTGCAAAACATGCTGCAAAGTATGTATATGTAGTATCGTTATAGTTATATTAGTTTGGATAGGATAAACAGTTTTCATTCCCTTTATGGTTAGCAAAAATACTAATATTTACCCTACTCAGATTACTGACACTGAAGAGCTGGCAACACGAAGTGTAGAAAGACCCGAAAAAGCACTTAGACAAACACAACGAGACTTAGAAGCAGCAGATGAGGAAGGACTACATTACCACGGAGTTAAGAACCAGACACGCTCAAATGTTTTCGCAAACTTGTTGATACACTATGTAGAGACTATGGAAATAGAGGATTGCTATGTCTGCATGAAGCTACCTACTTCTGTGGCTGAAGGCGTGACATACCATCACCTGCCCCTGACATATGGAATTTCCTGTAGCATATTAGCTAGCTTGTTTTACAAAAGAGGACCGTTACAGTACTATTACTCTAATAATGACGTGATTTTTTCTGAACTTCCCATACGTGGAAATCTGAATCCTGTACATACCAAAAGTGACGTTACACGTTATATGGGAGAATATTTTCTGACTACAGGTACCATAGACTTAAATGAGGCACACAGAGACAACTTGACCTGTTCATTGCATGAACAAGAGAAAATATTTTTAAACATGGCAGAGAAGAGAAGGGAGAGTTTCCAAAGAAAGGCAAATGACAAAAGACAGAAACCACCTAAATGGGCTGGGAACATGGAAAGCACCTCAACTGGCGAGGCAGGGCCTGCTTTGTTGCTGGATTTTGAAAAGAAAGGGAAACTCTGTCTTCACCGCGAGAAGACAAGTTATTATAATAACATTTTCATTGGTTCCAGTCAATGTGAGCACAATTACAAGGTAATTGGAGGTTGGGGATTCAAAAATGGGTCAGAGCCTGTGTTTCCTGGAATTTATTATATATGTGGGGACAAGGCTTATTTCAAATTGCCAGATCACTGGTATGGAAGCTGCTACTTTGGCATTGTTTTTCCGAAAATATACCATGTGAATGAAATTTCTGGAAGCAATGAAAATACTAATGGCTTAGTGCGTAGTAAAAGAGAAAGCGTAGGTGAAATAATGGGTGGTATTTTTAGTGCACTGATACCTGGAGTGGGAGTGGTTCTGAATACTCACAGAATTTGCAAATTGTCAACAATAGTGGATGTGTTGTCTACTGACACAGCTCATGGATTTCTGCTGGTCAATACCGAAATGGTTGCGGTCAGATCAATGGTTTTGCAGAACAGACTTGCTCTTGACACCTTATTAGCAAAAGAGGGCGGAGTCTGCCGGATGTTGAAGGCGCAACATTGTTGCACTTACATTCCGGACAAAAGTGTGCAGCTCAAAAGATATGTGAAAAACATTACTAATTTGGAAAAGGAACTCAAACCACTCGAGGTTGACAGTGCCTGGAAGAGACTAGTTGATGGTCTCTCAAATGTAGGTCATTGGTTTGCTAACTTAGGTAGAAGCTTATTGTTCAAAATACTGATGCCAATTGGAATAATAGGTCTTATCCTATTTCTCATATTCGTCTGTTGCAAATGCCGAAAACATACTAAAAGGTATCAGGTGAATGCAAGAGGGGTGAAACGGAATGCAGATGAGCTTGAATTGGAAGAAATGAATAATCAGATTTACAAAAGGGTGAAAAATTCTCACCCTACCAAAAACGAGAAAGAAAAATTAAATCGTTTGTTGGAAGAAATAGAGTTGTACAAAGTGTGAAAGAAAGTTGGCATCTGGTTCCATTATTTTGTGATGATAGTAAATATCATCAAAGAGGGGATTGATAGAGCAAGATTTCGCATCGCGACTTGCTCGATTCAAGAACCTCAAATCTGTTATAATCTCTTAATCAAATGTACATTTTACTAATCTTTTTGGTATACGTGTGAAGTAGAGAAGCTTGCCTATGTGTTTTACTAATATAAATAACCCTTGTCCATAAAATGGCCGCTGCTTGTATTTCTGTTTCTGCGCATGCGTGAGGCATAGTCACGTGGTATGACGCAGTCAGAGTTTGAGAGGGAAAGGGTGCGCAAATGCGTAATAGCCATAAGATGGCTGTGCGTTGATAACGTGGTGAAGCTTTGCGCTGCTGCTCCTGTGACTTTGTTCGTTGCCCTCACACATTAATGCATAGTGAATTTTTATAATGGTGAAACTAGTGTACGAAATTATGACATATAATACATTCATTTATTTTTATGTACTAATTTGTTTTCGCTTACTTTTCATGTATCGCGGGAAATGGGGGTCCGAATGGGTTGTGAGCCATTTTGAAGGTCCTTTCTGCGCATGCTCAGGATGCGAGGCCAGAATCAACCTTGGACAGTGGAACTCAGCCAGCTGGCAGTCACCGTCAGGAGGCTCATGTGAACGCCACCTCTGACCCAGCAAGATGGAGTTACTGTCCTCAAAATGATACAAAGACATTTTCTCTATTGTATGCTATGCGGCTTTCTCATGGGAACCCCAATCTTGCTAGGCAGTACCCAGTAATGCAGATTAGGCCTTAGAATAGTCTGGTCTGATTGGTGTGTTAACCAAATCCTACCTTAGGACCAATCGAAATTTGGGGATTCTGACACTTTGCAACATTTGGGGGTGGTACACTGTCCCAAAACAGTATATCTAGCCTAGGTTCACCTAGGGAAATTGTCCGACTTGTCTGAATAGCTGACCTGTCACTGACCCAACGCACTCAATAGGTGACTTGATACAGAGGTGCTGCGGAGCTCTCTGTCCGAAATTTGACCATAGACACTGAAGGTTTTACTGAACCTTAAGTGCTGGCGGAGCACTTTGCTGGGGAATTCGCTGACCCAATCGGGGTCCTGACTGATAGCTGCAGAGAGGGTGGAGCGCAGGCGTTGCTTCCGAACTGCGGGTGCTGGTCGTGACCTGGTGGTCCTGTCCTGATCCTAATCTGGGTTTCCTGTCCTGTCCTGGGTGTCCATTCTACACCTGCTGTCCATTGAGGGGTATCCTTCCTTGAGGGTTTTCCTGTCCTCAACTGACCCGTGGCCAGGGTTGGTTTTCACACCAGTCTAGGTAATTATCGCTCTGAATCTCTTTAACTTGCACCTTTCTATTTTTCTGTCTTTTGCTTCAATAAAGACATACCTTCGCATATGATAATTTTCCATGCTTTCCGCAATCATTACATCTGATAAAGTTTATTTGCATTTAATTTCATAACGTGTTCCTATGTTACCCTACCTTTTAGAAATTATTTTCTCCATCACAGTCTGCAATTATTTGTTGTGGTTTTTACTTTTCCTTTATAAAACTGAATGAAGTAATGTTTCTGAAGTTATAACGAGTTCTATTTCACACCCTTAATTACACTGTTTAGATTCATAATTCCCATTCCTTAGTATAAATGTATTACTTGCAAATGGTTTTTCCCCTTTTTAAGATGACTATTCCTGAGTGACTAGTTTTCTAGTTTAGCAGGTTCCCAGCCGCATATTTCTAGAATTCAAATGTTTATTCTTCCTGTAGTTCTCTATGGATATATTATTTTTTTGCTTATTGACTGCCTTCTCGTTATAAGTTGGATTTTTTATCAAAAGAAAATTTAGATAAACACTTTAAAACTTCTAGTTGTCCGTGGTCATTTAATAAAAAAGCTAATTTCACATGTTGGGTTGTATTATTGCTGCCTTTCCTTTACAGCTAGCTCCCTGATCCATTGTGGTCATAGGTACCCGTAGCGGTGGATGGTAAGTCGGGTACACCGGTAATAATCGAAAGGGACTCACAATTATTGGTAGAAGATTGTGAGGTCATCCGATCAATCTATGTGGTGATTTTAAATATATGGGCCCGAAGCCGGAAGTGGCGAAATCATTTGGTCGGGTGACCCGCGATCTCTATCAGTGGTAGTGGTATTGTTGATATTGGAGGTTGTGGTATTGGTGATGGTGGTATTGGTGGTGGTGGGGGCATTGTTGGTATTGGTGGTGGTGGTGGGATTGGTGGTGGCAGTATTAGTAGCAGTATTGGTGTTGGTGGTGATGGTTTTGTTGGTGGTATTGGAGGTATTGGTAGTATTGTTGATGTTAGTGGTATTTTGGTTGGTGGTATTGTTGTTGGTGGTATTGGTGGTGGGGTATTGGTGGAGGTAGTGGTGGGGTATTGGTGGTTGTGGTATTGGTATTGGTGGTGGTACTGGTGGTGGTATTGGTATTGTTGGTATTGGTGGTGGTGGTGGTATTGGTGGTGGAAGTATTGGTGGTGGAGGTATCATTGGTGTTAGTGGTGGTGATATTGGTGGTGGTATTGGTATTGGTGGTTTTATTAGTGGTGGTATTGATGGCGGTAGTGGCATTGGTGGTGGTGGTTTTGGTGGTGGTATTCGGGGTATTGGTGGTATTATTGGTATTGGTTTTGGTATTCGTGGTGGTGGCATTGGTGTTATTGGTGGTGGGATTGGTGGTGATGGTGGGATTGGTGGTGGTGGTATTGGTAACAGTATTGGTGTTGGTGGTGGTGGTTTTGTTGTTGGTATTGGGGGTACTGGTAGTATTGTTGGGAATGTTGTTGGTATTGGTGGTGGTTTATTGGTGGTGGTAGTGGTGGGGTACTGGTAATGGTTGTATTGGTGGTGGTATTGGTATCGTTGGTATTGGTGGTGGTATTGTTGGTGGTGGTATTTATTGGTGGTGGTGTTGGTGCTGGTATTAGTGGTGGTATTGGTGGTGGTAGTGGCATTGGTGGTGGTGGTTTTGGTGGTAGTACTGGGGTATTGGTGATAATATTGGTATTATTGGTGGTAGTGGTACTGGTATTGGTAGCAGGATTGGCATTGGTGGTGGTGGTTTTAGTGGTGGTATTGAGGGTATTGGTGTATTATTGGTATTGGTGGTAGTGTTGGTATTGGTGGTGGTGGTGGTGATAGTGGTGGTGGTGGTGGTATTTTTGGTGGTGGTGGTGGTATTGGTGGTGGTATTGGTGGTTGTGGTGGCATTGGTGGTGGTGGTATTTCGTGGTGGTGGTGGTATTGGTGGTGGTGGTATTAGTGGTGGTGGTGGTATTGGTGGTTTCGCTGGTGGTGAAAATGGTATTGGTGGTGGTGGTATTGGTGGTGGTATTGGTATTGGTGGTGGTTGTATTGGTGGTGGTGGTGGATTTGGTGGTGGTATTGGTGGTGTTGGTATTGGTAGCAGTATTGGTGTTGGTGGTGGTGGTTTTGTTGGTGGTATTGGAGGTATTGGTAGTATTGTTGATATTGGTGGTATTGTGGTTGGTGGTATTGTTGTTGGTGGTATTGGTGGTATTGGTGGTGGGGTATTGGTGGTGGTAGTGGTGGGGTATTGGCGGTGTATTGGTATTGGTGGTGGTACCTGTGGTGGTATTGGTATCGTTGGTATTGGTGGTGGTGGTGGTATTGGTGGTGGTAGTATTGGTGGTGGTGGTGGTATCATTGGTATTGGTGGTGGTGATATTGGTGGTGGTGTTGATATTGGTGGTGGTATTAGTGGTGGTATTGGTGGTGGTAGTGGCGTTGGTGGTGGTGGTTTTGGTGGTGGTATTCGGGGTATTGGTGGTATTATTGGTATTGGTGGTGGTGGCATTGGTATTGGTGGTATTGTTATTGATGGTGGTATTGGTTGTGGTGGAATTGATGGTGGTGGTAGTGGTATTGTTGATATTGGAGGTTGTGGTAATGGTAATGGTGGTATTGGTGGTGGTGGTGGCATTGTTGGTATTGGTGGTGGTGGTGGGATTGTGGTGGCGGTATTAGTAGCAGTATTCTGACTATCTAATTTCCCATCTGCTGTGATTCCAAATGGGCCCCAGGGTAGGGGGTGGCATACCCTAGGTATGGGGAAAGTATGTTTTCAGAGGTATCTCTAAGGTACCCTCTGGATACATGTCATAATAAATCCAATACTGGCGTCAGTATGGATTTATTAAGAGAAGGTGTTTGATACCAAACAACATTATTTTCAGTACAGCCATCAGTAGCTGGGTAACTCGTAATGACCAGTGCCCAGTACATATTCTCAAGTTGGCTCCCTGAACACGTGTAATGTCTCGTAATGGAACTGGGTGTCACAGAACTCTAAGGCCTGCAGTAGGTGTGACATACATATAGTACATGCAGTGTTTGTAGGCATTGCACACAGGGTGTGTGCAATGTCATGTTTTCACAATGGCTTACATCATTTCAAGTATCCTGTAATAGCAGTCTGCATGTGTTTGAGTGTGGGACCCTTAATGTGGCATAATACATCCTGGAGCCCTTAGGGACCCTCTTTAGTGCCCATGCCCTGGTTACCGTAGGTACCATTTATCAGGGGCTAACATGGATACTAAAGAACTTGTCCATTGGATTACAATTGAACATTTACCTTATTTTAAGGGGAAGAGCACTGGCACTGGGGCCTGGTTATCAGGGATCCAATGCACTATCAATCAACGACATTATTAACAGTGAGCAAAAAGTGGGGGCTGGCCATGTCAAAAAGAGACCCTTTCCTACAGTGGGGCTCTGACGTTGAGACATTGCATGAACAGTGTAATATTTCCTACTTACCTAAACATAGTCCCAAAAGTTTGGAAGACTTTGACACCATTTCACCCTTACGATCATTTAATACACATTATTTACTTTTTATATCAACATTTTAGAAGATAATAATAATACCCACTAATCATGATAGTTTAGGGCCTGATTACGATTTTGACAGTGTGGGAGCAGATGGCCTTGCCAGTGCCCCACTCCCACACCACCAAAGTCGGCCACTGCCCACCAGATTACAAGTCATTTAGGGGTCTGGTGGGTGGGAAGCGCAGCTGTCTGGCAGTGCAGTTCAAAGGCTCATATGTGAGCCTTTGAACTGCAGCGCCAAAGGAGTGCCAAAGCAAGTTACTGCACAGCATGGACTTGAAGCCAATGATGTACATGAACTGGGAAGCATGCACACATGGGGGAATAACATGCGTCCACCTGCATACACCCCCATGTACAAGGGCAAGAGTGGGTCCTGTTCGGCCCCCTTGTTTCCTCACCACCAGCAGTTTAATGGCATGAGAACCACCATGAGACCACTGACACTGAGGAAACTTGTAATATGCTTGGTGGTGCCACTGTGCCACCACCAGGGATTGCAGATCCCTTTTGGTTGCAGCGGTTCTCTGGAGGTCCGACCGCCATATTCGTAATACGGCAGTCGTACCGCTAGTGCAGTAGTCCATGAACGCCACCGCACCTCCACCTCGAGACCGCCAAACTCGTAATTAGGCCCTTAGTCTTGAGAATGATTCTGGCAATCAGGTACATAACAGATTCGACCCCATTGAGTAGGTCCCTGGCCAGCTCCCCTTGCCACTGCTGAGCAGTTGACCTCCCTTGGCACCTTGATTCTGCTTCGTTTATTTGACCATTTCCGGTCCTTGACTCTGCTTCACCTGCTTTATCCTTTCTGTGCTTTAATTGCTGCCTTGCTTTCTTTATCCTTTCTGTGGCCTAATTTCTGCCTCACTTTCTTTATCCTTTCTGTGCCTTAATTTCTGCCTTGCTTTCTTTATCCTTTCTGTGCCTTTATTTCAGCTTTGCTTTTGCTTATCTGCATTGCCTTGTCTACATTTCTCCCACTTTTGCTGCCATTTCACCTGATTCCCGCCTCCCACCAGCCCCGCGACACCACCCAGTGCTCTTCTCTCCTCCCAGGACCTACTCAATGGAAACCGCATCTTAGGCGTGCCGCTGGCAAGTGGAATGCACGCCTAAGGCAGGCTCATCTGTGCTTACACTGCTGCCAGCTGTAAGATTGCTGGATCTTCTACCCCCCACTGTTACACCGTGGTCAAACTTTTAGCCCTGAACACCGCTACAACTGCTGCCAGACAGCGCCCCAGTCCACGGTAGGACCTTACTCTTGCCTACATTGCCTCTTCTCCTGCAGCACCGTAGCTCCCGCCACCGCAACTCCAACCCCCCGCACACCGACCAAACAGAACAGAACTCCTGCACAGGACAACTCGAATGCCATCACCTTAACATGTGATATCTCTGCAAGCATGCCACCGAAATCTGGGACATCATCATCAGACTCACCCGATGTCATCTTCATCACCGAAACTTGGCTCACCCTTGCATCTGCTCCAGACATCGCCTCAGCAACACCTGACAGCTACAAGATAGCACACCGGTAAACAAACACGGAGGCGGAATCACCATCATCCACAGAGAGACCATCCACTGAACCTCCAGCACAGACAACACGACCCATTGGAACACCTTAATTTCAAACTCCAAACAGATGGAAAATCCACCATCAGAGACACCCTCGTATAGAGATCTCCAGGCTCCCCCCCCAGCTTTTGCAATGCCATACTGGACTTCATAGCCCTGCTAGCCATAGACTCCGGAGAGTACATATTCCTCGGAGTTCAACACATAGATGTGGGATGCACCGTAAATCCTAGTATCCTCATAAGGACGCTGAATACAGAAACTGATTGAGCACGTATCAAGGTGCACTGTTATCATGGGCTAAATACATGTGAAGAATTACTTACAGCCCTGGATTTATGGATCAGACGTGAGCATTAAGAACATACCAGATATTTGAATTTCAGATGGCCAGAGACAGGGCTATTCTCTTCGTTACACCCGAGGCACTTATACTACTGGGAATAAAAGATCACTCCCTGAGGAAGTCCACAGGAAGTGGATGAAATGTGTTGGCTGTTTTTTATGCTATTCCTGTGAACAATAAAGATTAACTTGGATACAACTTGGATGAAATGGATCATTGACTGTTGATACCAGGATTTGTGGTGCATCCAACATTTATGTATTGAACTGTCTGTGGATCTCTCCTTGGAAACAGTGGGAGCAGTGGGTGTGCACATGACGTTCTTTTTAAATATTTTGTTTTGGACTCTATTTTGGGAAATTGGGAGTTAAGTGCGATAGGTCGATGAGCTCACAAATTCTTTGCTTCGTATATCTTCCTCGGAGTCCTTAACTTCCACTGCGACGACTTCAACTGCCCCAACCTCTTTGAAAGCATGAACACATAGAACTCACTAAAGGTGTTTGGACAAAAAAATTGAAAAACAAATATTGTATAACATAAATATTGTGTCAAGAATATAGTGACACACAAATATCGTTGTCAAAGATATTGGTTTTAGGTGTTACATGTAGTTGATATTGTTGTTTATAATACTGTTTCTTAGTGATAAATAGTGTGCAATATATTCTATTTTTGTTTTTAGTTTTTTTATATATCGTAATTGTTTATAACTTTTTTTAGTAATTTTATTTAATAGGAATTTTGTTTGTTACTTAATGTGTGTTTTTTGAATTTAGTTAAAATATATTTCTAAGGAGCTGGGTGTTAAGTTTATAGGGGATAAGTGTGGGAAGTATTTTATGTATATATTTTACTGTTTTATTTTAGAGAAATTGAATACGGGTGAGGAGTATTTAAAAAAACTATGAATTAGTATTTATTTTTGGATGTGTATTTATTACATTTAATAAATGTAATTTGAAACATGTTATGAAGTAGTGTTAATATTGGATAAGGATGTGAATGTTTGTTTTTTGGAATAATTCAAGTAATTTAAATACATTATTTTAGGTTTTTAGTTTTATGAAAACTTTTAGATTATTTTAAATGAAATTATAATTTTAAGAAAAAAATTGTTACAGTGATGAATATAGTTAATTATAAAAAATAATATAATGTTTCTTAAAATAAATAGTGTTAAGCGTTATTTGATGAGAAAACATTAATTTAGAAAATAATTTTATTATTTTTCAAAATAAATGAAGATTTTGTAAAAAAAAGTTACAAAACTGAATGTTGTAAAAATTGTAACAATTATTAAAACATTTAATATAGTAGATTTGAATAAACTTGTGTTTAGGTAGAAAATAAATTATGGAAATATTTTAATATATATAGCAGAAATATTAAAACAAATTAAGACCTTGCTATTTTTTTATATACATTTAATTATTAAAAGAAAACAATATATTATGGGGCCTATTATGGTGGCTGGCGGATCCCCACCACCGACCCGGCGGTGGCGATCCACCTGCCATCTGTACCTGATTCACCCCCGCCATATTAGTATGGCAGGGGGTACCCTGGTAGACAGAAAGACCATCCTCTGATTTTCCGGCAGCAGGCAAAAATTACGTTTGCCTGCCATGCGTATCAGGGTCATAACATGGTGGCGGTGCTGGGCAGGCACCACCATCCATATTATGATGTGCAATTTTTAAGGCCTTTCCATGGCGCCGATGCTGCCATGGAAAGGCTGGTGGAAATTGCTTTGGAGGCCCGTCACGGGCCCCCGAGGGGGTGGGGCGCTGCACTACACCCCTACATTGCCATACACAAGGTGAAAGGCACCTCACGCTGCCTGTCACGTTGTGCATGGCAATGCAAACCATGCACATTTAACATTGAAGAAGGAGCTGCACCCAGCAGCACTGTCCGCAATGTTACTTGCCAGAATCCGCCGCACAGTGTGGCGGGCGCATCCTAATTGGCCTCATGGGACAGCCGCACCTCTTGTGGTCGGTCCCATTTTCCGCATCCACCCGCCATCGTAATGGGGCCCAATATATTTGCAACTAGTTTTTAAACCATATTCATATTTATGAATATAATTTCAATTACTTATTTATTATGTTTTCAAATATTGTAGTGTGGTACATATGTTTATATATAAATATTTTATTTCAGTTTGCATTACATATATTAAAAGAGTTGCATGGATAAGAAACATTTAAATTATGAGGTGTATTTTAATTTTGAATAAATATGTTTTTTTTAGATATTTACTTAGATGTTTGTTCGGCTTGTTGATATTGTGGTGGATGCGATAAATGTTAACTTTATAGTTTGCTATATTTTGGGATTCTTCTTTTGTATTTGTGGTGGTATTGTAATTTCAGGCTATTTGGTGTCCAACATCTTTATTGTTGTGAGTTATATTGGAATGGGAATGGGCAATGTTGCTTCTCTAGTGTTCAGTACCTTCCCTGAGTTAAGTTAGATTGGAGTGGGAATAGTAAATGTTGCTCCTTTTGGGTCTAACACTTTGCCTGAATTATTTTATGTTGGAATGGTAATAGTATATTTCACCCTTTTAGTGTCCAAAACCTCACCTGAGTTAAGTTTCATTTTAGCAGGAATGGACAATGTTTGCTGTTTACTACCAGCATCTTCCCTGAGTTAAGTTAGTTTGGAGGAGGAATAGTAAATGTCGACCCGTTAGTGTCCCATTGCCTTCCTAGAATTATTTTATCTTGGTGTGGAATAGTATATTTAACCCTTTTAGTGTCCAAATCCTTTCCTAAGATACGTTTTATTGCAGTGAGAATGGACAATTTTGCCTCTGAAGTGCCCAGCACCTTCCCTGGGTTAAGTTAAATTAGGGTGGGAATAGTAAATATTGCCCCTTTAAATGTCCAACACCTTCCCTGAATCATTTTATCTTGGCGTGGGAATAGAATATATAACACTTTACTGTCCAAAACCTTCCATCAGATAAGTTTATTGTAAGGGGAATGGATAATATTGCCTCTTTAGCATCCAGCACCTTCCCTAACGTGTTAACTTGGAGTAGGAATAGAAAAATGTGCTCCCTTTAATGTCCAACACCTTCCCTGAATTATTTTATCTTGGAGTGGAGTAGAGATAGTAAATGTTGCCTTTTAGTGTTCAACAACATCCCCAAATTATTTTATCTTGGAGTGGGAATAGTATGTTTAAACTTGTAGTAAGGCTTATAGGTCCATTGGCGACAATTGCTAAATTACATGAGCTTCGCTGCCATGAATCTGCTTTTGCGCACAACACTGCAAGCATCAATTTCGCAATACTTATTTGTGCCCCTTTTACACATGAGAACTGTCTGCTTTGCAGTTTCTTTGCTGTGCTCTGAGGTTTAGTCTGTACATGATGTTCAAGGTTAAACAATAATGCCCCTTGTTATTCTGTTCTGATCTGTCCCTCGCACCTAGACATAACAGCCCTCACGCAGCTGTACCTCTGAAAATCATGTACTTTAATATCACAAACACAAGCTGTTTCAACACACACAGAGAGACACCTTTCCAGAGAGAAGACCTGTATTTGTCCTGCAATGTCAACATTGCATCTAGGCCGTAAGGGGATCTGCTGACAAAGCCCAAAGGTCTTGTTTTATAATAAACTATTTCTTGTCACAGGGAGGGTGGTTCAGTCCCTTTCCATTGCTTTCTATAACATGACCTTCCCGTTTGTATTCTATGGAATTGTAACAATGCTGACTATATTGTTATTATGCATTCTGCTACTAGTTTTGGCCCGTGTACTGCACCATAGAGCGCGTTAGTTGAAATAATCATTTTAAACTATACTGCGTCTCTGATTACTTGCATTGTGGACAAGTATGAGTGGCTGAATGAAAGAGCATCTGGCTCCCGCAATTCCCAAGATAGGGTTACGTGTTCTGGGTTGTCTAATCATTGGTAGCTTCGCTGTAGACATAGAATGAATGTGAGATTATAGCTAGTCGGTAAGAGATTTTGGGTACGCATGTGGTAGGTCGGTACACCACCTATTCACTGAGGTCCTGTTTTCCTGTGTATGTGCAGAATCCCTGCAACAAACGTTTTAGTGTTGAAAAACTTCCCTGCAATAAGTTTTATTCCAATGGGAACAGACAGTATTCCCTCTTTAGTATTCAGCACCTTTCTTGAGTTAAGTTAGATTGAAGTGGGGATAATAAATGTTGCCCATTTAGTGTCCAACACCTTCCCTGATTTAATTTATCTTGGAGTGGGATTAGTATAGTTAACCCTTTTAGTGTCTAAAACCTTCCCTGCGGTAAGTTGTATTGTAGTGTGATTATATAAATATCTGTATTTAGGGCCTTATTATGAGTTTGACGGTCTTCCCATGGGACCGCCACCACAGTCGTCCCAGAATGCAGGATGACTATCAACCCTGTGGTGAACCCTGCCACCAAATTATGTGCTGTGGCGATGTCACAGGGCGGATATGTTAGGCTCATAGGAGAGCCTATACAACATACTGAGAGAGCTTGATGCACATACTTACACTATGTGGCATGCACCATGTTGTGCATGCCACACAGTGCATGCACGAAAGGGCAATTGTAGAGGTGCACAACATGTGCCCCCTACATGCACCCCCCTGTTTCAGATTAGCCCGGGAGCCTTCTAAGGGCCCCCTTACATGCCTTTCCTCCACCCTTTTCATGGCGGGATGCCTGCCATTAAATGGGAAGTGGAAATGCAAGTCGTAATATGCTTGGCGGCATTGGCACCGCCAGAATATTCAGGCCTTTTTCCGCACCACCACTGCTATTGGATTCTGTATCCCGGCAGAGGGAGCAGTCTTGTGGGGGTCCCACCACCACCATTGTAATACGGCGGTCGGATCACCGGAATGATGATGTTCGGACTGCACTGCGAGTACTGGGGTCCCAGGACCTGCGCAGTTGCAATAAGGCCTATAATGTTTTATTATTTTTATTTTGAAGAAAAAACACTTACTGTAACTTTTTAATATTTATTTTGAAGAAATAAAATGTCATTTTTTATTTAATGTATAACATATTTTTCATTAGTTAAAGAAAAACAACCAATGTTTTTGAATATACTTTCAGTAATATACATTTTCATATTTTTTTAAACATTGTACATTTTAAAATATTTTCATATGCATTTGTATACGGTTTTTTAACATAAATATTTTTAATCTTTATTAAATAATGTTATATATCTTATAATATTCTTTAATGTATATTTTACAATGTTTGTACTATTTCTTGGAAGATTGTTTTACGTTTTATATTTTTTAACATTTGAAAACATTTTAATGAACATTTTTCTAATATTTTCATAATTTTTTCCATTTATTCCCATTGAGAGATAGTCTTTCTTTTTTACTTTTATTAGGCGGCCATTTTTTTCTACTGCTTACTAGATTTTGTAGTCAATTAGTGTTATTTGGGGTTGTTCGTGGAAGAAAGAAGTCGCAGTGTGGTGCTGCTGTTCGATGGTAAAGGTAAGTTGATTTTTACTTGCGTTTAAGGTATTTCTAAGGTAGGGGTATGGTAGGAGAGTTGTGTATATGATATATGCGGTGTTATTGGTGAGTGTATTGTGTGTTGTATTGTTTTGGTGTTGCGTATTTTTGCTATGTGTTGTAGGAATTGAACTGTTTTTAATGTAAATTATGAATAGTGAATGTATTGCTGAATAGTTTTGTGTACATTAATAATATGTATGTATACATTTGGGATTGTGGTGATTTGCGCGGGAGGGTATTTTATCTCTTTTTTGCAGGTTTCATTTTCCTGGACTGTTCTATGGGAAGTCGGATGTTATTGGGGGGTTTCCTGGAGCGGTTCTTTTTTAAAACTATTCTTTGTTTTTTTTTTTAGAACCTACATAGTGTAGATTACCTCAAGGACTTGTTTTTTTTCAAACTATTTTTTTCCATTTTTTTGGGTCCTTTTTACTTATGTTTAAACAATTTTTTGGTGGATTACTTTCTAAAACTATATGGATTTGGACCGAGATCTGCAACAACAAAAACGTAAGTAAATCTGATTAATTTACTGTGGGTGGGAAATCTTACATAATTATAATAATGTTATGTTGATCTATTTGTTATGTTGTTATTTAGAAACTATGGCACTCATTACGATGTCGGGCAGTTGGGTCACTGTCAGGCCGTTGGTGGCAGTTCGACCCCGACATCCCTTCGGTTCAACCGCTGCATTACCATGTTGGCGGTGGCACCAACAGCTGTCCAACGAAATACCACTGCCTCCACCAGGATCAGAGATGGGGCAGCAGGCAGAGCATTTTCCCAGGATGTCAGCGGTTCTGAGGCAGGCACTACTATCAGGATTACAATATCCATTTCCAACAGAAAAGGTTGTCATAAAGGGATATTGGGGGCCCCAAACAGGGCCCGTCAGTTGTGGGCCACTAGTAAGTGCAAGAGGTGCTACACGGTGGGGGTATGTGATGTGGCCCTTTTCCATGGTTGCAGCATGCCTCCACTGTGGTTCTGATGCGTTTCCGACTGCCAGTGTGGGGGTCGCATCGGAATGCGGTGGTCGGACGATCCGCATGCTTTCGGAGGTCTCTTGACCACTGTAGGTGCAAACGGCAGACCGACCAACCCTCATCATAATGAGGGTCTATGTGATGTATTTTTAAAATAATGTGTAGGTAGTTTGTTTTCATGAATTAAATACGTAATATTCATATTTTTATAAGCTCAGCGAGTAATAAAATATTTCGATGACTTTGTAGTAATAATATTGTACTCATTTAAAAAAAAAATATTTAAATTCTTTTTGTGTTTTAGGTTGTACTTTGTTTGATACCTGGTATATTCTCTATGTAGTTCAGAGGATATATTCAGCTATTACTTCTATTTAATCTAGTCCTTTTGTTTTTTTACAAATAGTCCTACTTTCAATTGGAGATGTTCAGATAATTTTTTAGTTTGGTTTGTTAGTTTAGGACAGATTTCGGTAACAGATTGTACTAGTCTAAATTCTTGGTAGCTTTGCTCTTTTTGTAAGGCTTCTTCTAATTAGTTTAGCATAGGTTGAGTTCTGCCTAGTGTGGATTTGAAGTCATTATGCCATCCTTCCACTGCGTTGTTTGCTACTGCCTCCTGTTCAAAGGTACTGTCATAAACATTCCATCATGGTGTGCGGAATTTTGGCTGGTGTCTGTGTCCTCACTTATGTATTCTGCCTACCCATGTGTCCTCAAAGTAGTCCATTAGGGGAGCTAGTTTGTCTTCATTATTTTGATAAAAAGGACTTTCTAATAGGATGTTTTAATGGTTGGCTACTTCTGTCACAGGGACATAGGCTAGTGCAATTCGTTTTTTGATTTCAAAGACAAATTGGCTGTTAGTGGCATATTCCACTCGTGCTGAATTTTGTAGCTGACGCCATATCCTTTGATTAAAATTATAGTCACGTCCCTGTATGCCTGTTTCGGGGTATATTTTTAGTATAGATTGCTCAAAGTCAATAATATGTTTCTAGGGATAATATTTGTTTGACTGTTGCATTATGTGGTTTATCAGCTCCATGTAGGTATTGCCTGGTTTGTTTGGGAGTAATGTATACACAAAAGGTATATTAGTTTTGTGAAAGTCACCATGTAGGGTGTATAGTTGATAGAATGGTTTTGGACACTTTTTAAGTGTGCCATCCATCATCCATGTTTGACATGGGGCTAGTTTGAGTAAGCGTGTAGGGTTATCAAATATAAGTATACATTGTGCATGGCTTTAATTGCGATATAATAGGAATATTTCCTCTCTGTGGGTTATTGTAATTTAGGCGCAGGTGGGGTTTTGCTGGTGGCCCTTTTTGTTTGAGGTATAAGGCGTTTTAAGATGGTAATCAATGGTAGCTTGCCTGTTATATGTTCTGGTATGTGGGGTAGTATATCTTTAAGTATTTGCGACGTGGGTTCTTGGCAACAAGTGTTTGCTTCCCTTATATTTTCTAATACTTCTCTCACTTCTACTTCTGTTACATTGCGAGGGTGGTTATGCTCTTTTACATTAATTACTACAGTCTCTGTGGTAGTTGCTCTACTATAACATAAATTAAAGTAGTACTTGGTACATTTCCAATTAATATGTTCTGTAGAAGCATTTTCTTGACTGTACATGTATCACATATAACACAGTAAATCTTTCCACTTTTGTTATGGTATACATTTTGCACCTTTTGTCATTTTGTCTTTATTTGCTAAAATAACATGAATATTGAAAAATAGTTAATAATACATTTTTTTATTAATATACAGTTGAATAGACATTTCCATTTTTTTTCAAAACTTGTATCTTGTATAGTAAAGTTCTGTGTTCGTGGAACCTTGTTCGGGAAGCTTGTTCTTGAAACAGGTGCTATTTTCTGTAGGAAGACAAATTGTAGTTTTATTTATTGCGTATATTATAATTTTGATGTTTAGGAATTTTAGGTTGTTCTGAGTTTTAACTGTTACTGTTTTAGTAAGTTTAAAGCTTTTTTTAGATATACATTTTTTGCAGTCTTTGATTTGTTCTTCTTGATGGAGTTTAGTTGAAGGTTGAATAATCTGTAGAAAAGGATTTAAAAAAAGCTGTGTTAGTAATTGTTTAATAAGAATATTTTCTTAAAGTTAACATTATTTAACTTTGTATTTTAAATAAAGTTGTTACTTACTTGGAGAAGTGGGTGTATAGTTGTATATATTGCAGACTATTCTATTGCAGGGAAAGTCTTGGGTGATTCCTTCTCTTCAAATGTTTGGTATTTTCTGAGCTGTTTTTGGCTAAATTACTGTGGCTTTTAAATTGTATCTTTCACTGGTAATGCTATTTTATTGGTGATAGTTTTGTATAGTTTAATATTACTGGTTGTTTTAGCTTCCTTTTCAATTATTTTGTAGTTATGTTCTTATTTGGTAAACGCCAAGTAATGGTTTTTTTTATGTTTGTTTTAGAGATAAGTTATTTTATTTAAAATTATATGTATTTTTTTAAAGTAAAGAAATAATATTGTTTGTAAATATAAATTGTTTGTTGTATGTAAGTGGGATGTAATATATAATATAGAGGAGTTTTATGTTAGTATATTTTAAATGTATTATTTTGGTGAAGTAAAATATATTTTATTTATAAATTGTAGTTATTAAAATGGGACATATTTTTTGTTTGTTTAAATAATGTGTTTTAAATATTTATTGCTGCTACTTATTATTTGTTTTAACAGTATTATGTAGACGATATTCTTGATTTAGATTTTTTGACATAGTCTCTACTTAGGGGTCGATTCCGAACTCGGTCAGAAGGGCACCGAATCGGGTTTGGCATTACCGGATCCGATTCGGAGGCTGAATTTCCGTCCGAGTCGTACACAGGTCCGGACGTCAAAGTACAATGCGAACAAGCTTGAAATCTCTGTCCAAATCGTTTCCGGATCCGAACCGCTCTGTACGCCTCGGTCACAAGCAAACCGTGGCGTACAAAGGAGATGTTTCACGACCGAGCCAGTACGATGCTCGATTCGGACAGCCGGATTGAGTCGGAGTGTCCTGCTCACAATAGCTCCCGGAGTGGGACTTCGGGGGTCCGTGTCGGACCCCCTGTTACCTGCAGCCTTACAACTCGGACACAGGGGGAGACCCATGGGTCTCCCTAACACAGGCATGTATGGTGCGGATGGCACCGACGCGTACCCACTGTAGAGGGAACACTTGTCCGCGATGTACCCATTCAGACGATGGGAGCCCATGTAAGCGTCATACGACCGGCTCCCTTTGACTTCTATTGGGGTCCGACCGAACCGAGTCCGACCGCATACGGTCGCATCGTACTCTCTCAGTCAGACTGCATGAGTCCAGATCGGTCGGAAAAGACCCCAGATCAGGCTCGGTCGGAGTGCTTTCCAACCCCGATCGGAATCGGCCCCTAAGTATGTTAGTTTACATATTTTTGACGTCGATATTTTTTTGTTCGATATCAGTGACTTTTTAAAATAAGTATAGGGTCTCGATTTTTTTGTTAATGATATTTAGATTCCAATAATTTTGTACGTCGATATTTGCGGTGTCGATATTATGTCAGTGAACCCCCATCGAACTGGTCATCCTCCCCACTCAGATCGCAGGACACGCACTTCACCCTATCTTCAATTCAAGCAACAGAATCAAGTTCAGCCATGTCTCCGAACTCACTTGAACAGACCACACCATCATCCAAATTCCGCATCACCAGCCTCCCGCCATCTGCCCTCGAAACTTCCCAGCGCCACCCACTGCAGCTGCAGCAAAGTTTCGGAGAGCCAATGCTCTGACGCCATCAACACTTCCCACCCAGAAACGGCACTCAACCTGTTCCAGGCTGTCTGAAACTTCAACACTTAGATCACCAACTGTGTTGACAACATTGACCCCATAAGACCCAGCAGACACCAGAGATCCAACAAACAGGCCAGATTGAACAAGAAAGATCTGAGAGCCACGAAACGTGACTGTAAGCACCTAGAATGGAAATGGCACACCAGCAAGGATACCGGAGATAGGACCACCTTCAAGACGGCCTTTATCCACTACTGAAAGAAAGTGCGACCACATTGAAGTCAACTCTAACCACAGCAAAGAACTCTTCAACATTGTCAGAGTCTTCATTGAAAATATCGACAGAAACTTCAAACCCCTGCTCACCCCTCCGACTTCTTGCACAACTCACACATAGAAGCCACTCCTGCCCATCAACGCACCAACTGTGACCACAGGATAACAGGCTTCATGAATTCGGTCTACTCCAGAGTCCCTACAACCCCCTATAAGCACCACAGTTTCTACCTCAAAAGTCAGAGTATCAGCAGTGATATCACCACCCTCTTCAGCACCTCTTTCATCTCGGCCACTTTCCCCAAAGGATGGAAACAAGCAGAAGTGAAACCCCCTCTCAAGAAACCTATCGCCGACCCCAGAAACCTCAAAAACTATTGTCCCTATTCCCCTGCCCCATCAAAGCCCTGAAAAAGGCCATCAATCACCAACTCAAGCAACACCTGGAGAACAACGGTCTTCCCACAATCTAGATTCGGCTCCAACCACACCACCAAAAACACCTTGATTGCAGCCACCAACAACATCAGAACCCTCCGTGACCGAGGAGAAATGACAGCTCTGATCCTCCTCGGCCATCAGCAGCATTTGACAGTTTTCCACCACACCCTGCTCAAGAGGCTACATCACATCGGAACATCCTCAAGTGGATCGTCTTCTTTCTCACTGGAAGAACCCAGAGAGTCCGTCTACCACCGTTCCCCTCCGAGCCCAAAGACATCATCTGAGGTGCTCCCAAGGGCTCATCCCTCAGCCCCACTCTCTTTCACACCTACATGACACCCCTAACCAACATCTTCAAGACCTACGGATTAAAAATCAAATCCTACACAGATGACACCCAGCTCGTCCTCTCGCTTTCAGAAGACCCCACTACCACAAGGGCCAACTTCCTCAGATGTATGACTAGCATCTCTGACTGGATGAGAAACAACTGTCTGAATCTAAACACAGACAAACCAGAAGTGCTGATCCTGGGCAACAACCCTTCCCCATGAAATGGCTCATGGTGGCCAACGGAACTAGGCCTCTTACACATACCAACTGACCATGCAACAAACCTCAACATAATCCTGGACAGAAAGCTAACCATGAAACCCCAGATCATTGCAGTCTCCTCCACCTGCTTCCTCAGACATTGCATGCTATGGAAAATCATCAAGTGGCTCCCCATCATCACCAGACACACCATCATCCGGGCCCTAATCACCAGCTGTCTGCACTACGGCAACATACTCTACGCAGTCATCACCACCCACCTCCTTAAGAGACTTCAGACCATTCAAAACTTCACAGCCAGACTTATCTTTGACCTCTCCAAATGGACCGACATCAGCCCCCACTCAGAGAACTGCACTGGCTCCCCTTACTGGAGAAATACCAATTCAAGATGTTGATTCACACCTACAAGGCTTTGCACAACTAAGGTTCAGCCTACATCAGCCGTTGTTTGAGCTTCCACCAGCCCTCCAGATACATGCAATCCACATCCCTGTCCCGTGCTCACACCCGTCACATTCACCGTAGCAACAGCAGAGGGCGTTCAATCTCCTACCTTGTGGTAAAATCCCATAATGAACTCCCTCTGCACATCTGCACCTCTACCTATCTCCTAGAATTAAGGAAGGCACTGAAGACCTAGCTGTTCATCTGATCTCTCCGTCAACTGCCACTTCCTCAGCACCTAGATACCCTCCCAGATGATTAGTCCTGCTTTACAAATCCATTGATAGATTGATTAATTATTGCAGAATACAACTGAAACACCACACCCCACTATGAATGACTAATCAGAACCTGAAGGTGATTTCGCTGAACACGCATAAGGCCACAATGATCTTATTAAAAGGAAAAAGATAATAGACTATAGCTATAAGATGAAATGCAACATAATATCCAGTCAAGAGACTAGAAGTGGGTTCAGGGAAGTTCTCTAAATGAAATCCAGTGGATAGAAGATCTCTAACGCTGTCCAGCATACAAAATTAAACTGGAAGTGCAACTCTTATTTCCGAAAAATCAAATATCATAATACTATCACAAATGTAAGGCAGTCAAGAGATATGGTTAACAACAAAAGCAAGAAAGACAACACTGAATTTTACATTAACATCTGCACTTCTAATAATGACTCTCCAGAATTCTGCATGCCTCTCAACAAAGGTATTACCAACCTACCACATAATGTATCCCTCATAAGAGGATGTGTTTGTAGCTCACCAATAGATAGCTTCGAGAAGAAAATCTCAAGTTCGAAAGACAGAGAAAATAAATTACATTCACAGAGGACCGATCACAATTCGATTGGCACATGGCACCTATATAATCCGACAGAGAGGCATTATACATTCTACTCAAAAACTCACACTACATTCTGAAGAATTGACTATTAACTGACAGTCAATATCTACTTTTTATACTTCCAACACTAAAATCAAAACTTTTGTTGTTTCAGACCATGCATGCATCTTAATGGAGCAGCACTTAATGATACAATTAGAGGCACATGATTAACATATTGACTGTGGGAAAAAAGACAACAAGAGATTAAAAGTCCTAGAAGATAAAATCAAGAATCTGGAGTGTACACAAAAGGGACTGGGTGGGGTACTCCCAGAAATAAAATGAGAAGGCACACAAATGTATCTCTAGAAACAAATCAAAAAAGCTATCTGAGAAATACAAGGCTGACTGATAGGAACCTACTTAAAGTATGGCAGCAAAAAAAGTCAACCTTATTGGCCATTACAGACAAGAATGGTAAAACCCAAATAGAAACCAAGGATATACTAGAAACATTCCATAACTTTTGCAAAACACTGTATAATTCCAGTAGATTAACAAGAATGGAAAAATACAATGCATATCTGGAAACCGTCTCACTGTATACGCTAGATCTGGAGGTAAAGAAGAATCTTTAAAAAACAATTACACAATCAGAAATACATAGGATCATACAAAGCATCAAGATTGGGAAGGCCCTGGGCCCAGATCGCCCTGCAGGCAAATTCTACACGGAATGCGCACATATCTTAATATGGCTCCTTGAACCACTCTTACACTTTTATGCAAAACCAGGAAAGATTGCAGGCTGGATCATCAGTGCCGCAATAGATGTTATTACCAAAGAGAGGTAAGATCAGCTAGATTTTAAATATTCCCACCCTACATCACTACTAAATATTGATTTCAAGGCCTATGCAAGAATGCTAGCCAATAGACTAGATACAGTAATACTCAACCTAATACACCGGGCTGAATCAGGGTTTTTAAAAGGCAGGCTAATATTTGACAACATTAGACTTTTCTTTCACATGAATGAGACAGTAAAACTTCTTGACACACCTACGGCTGCCATCACTTCAGATTTAGAAAGGCCATTTAACAAGGTCATATTTCCCTTTCTGAAGGCTGTATTGACCAAACAACTTAGGAAAAGACTTCATCCGCATGGCCCTTGCCTTATATTCCTAGCCTGAAGTGCACACAAGTGGAAACCTCTCAGTGCCATTCAACCTCTCCTGTGGATCACAGCAGGAGTGCCCATCGCCTCCCCCTTTATTACTATTAGTAATTGAACCACAACTATCCTTATTAAGAGACATTAGCAAAATTAAAGGGATCCCCTTCTATTCAGGTAACCAAATGGTGGCTGTCTATCCCTGTCTATCTAGATAATGTATTAATATTCACAGAAGAAACCAATAAAGCCATCCTCGAAATAACAGTAGAGATCAATAACTAAGCACTGTATCGGGCAACTCTTTTGACGAAGAGAGGATAAAGGTATTTCTACTAAACTTGCACTGCTCCTCCACGAATATAGGTTCTGCAAAACACAAATGACTACAAAACATGCTGAAATACTTGGGCATCTGGTTTAGTGGGGACTTAAAATCAATCAATCATAGCATTTGTAAAGCGCACTAAATAACTGTGAGGGTCTCAAGGCGCTGGGAGGCGGGGGGGATGCTGCTACTGTTCGAAGAGCCAGGTCTTGAGGAATCTCCTGAAGGTTAGAAGGTCTTCGGTCTGCCATAGGCGGATGGGGAGGGCGTTCCACGTCTTGGCAGCGAGGTGGGAGAATGATCTGCCACCGGCGGTCACTCTTCGGATGCGGGGGATGGTGGCGAGGGCGTGGTCTCTGGAGCGGAGCTGGCGGGCGGGGGTGTAGAGGCTGAGTTGTCTGTTGAGTTATGCTGGTCTGGTGTCATGGAGTGCCTTGTGTGCATGGGTGAAGAGCTTGAAGGTTATCCTCCTGTTGATGGGGAGCCAGTGCAGGTCTTTCAGCTGGGGTGTAATGTGGCTGTGGCGTGGGATGTCCAGGATCAGGCAAGCGGAGGCGTTCTGGATGCGTTGGAGTCGTTTCAGGAGTTTGGCCGGGGCTCCTGCGTAGAGTGTGTTCCGTAGTCCAGTCTACTGCTGACGCGGGCCTGGGTGACCATCCTTCCAGTTTAGGTGGGGATCCACTTGATCCTGCGAAGCATGCGGAGGGTGTTGAAACAGTAGGAGGAGACAGCGTTGACCTGCTTTGTCATGGAGAGTGTGGAATCGAGGATGACCCCAAGGTTTCGTGCATGGTTGGTCAGTGTAGGGGGTGCTCCTCGTGCCGTCGGCCACCAGTAGTCGTCCCAGGCCGAGGGGGTGGAGCCGAGGATGAGGACCTCCATCTTGTCCGAGTTCAGGTTCAGTCGGCTGTTCCTCATCCAGTCGGTGACGGCCTTCATTCCTTCATGGAGGTTGGTTTTTGCGGTGTGGGGGTCCTTGGTGAGCGAGAGGATCAGCTGGGTGTCGTTGGCATAGGAGATGATGTTTAGGTCGTCCTGTCGGGCGACGTGGGTGAGAGGTGCCATGTAGACGTTGAATAACGTTGGGCTGAGAGATGAGCCTTGGGGTACGCTGCAGATGATCTCGGTGGCTTCAGAGCAGAAGGGGGAGGGAGAAGCTCTGGGTTCTCCCGGAGATGAAGGAGGTGGTCCAGCCCAGGGCCTTCTCTTGGAATCCGGCTTAGAAGAATTGATAACAATCATTGAAAGCAACACTTTGTAGAAGATTAAATAAACTCTAACACTTTGGTCACCAAAATTCATCACATGGTTGGAAAGATCTGAAGCCATCAAAATGATTGTGGCCCCTCTTCTCAATTTCTTTACTAGCTGCTCCCAATGACACTCTCACAAAACAACTTCAAAACAGGAGACGTTGTGTTTCAGATTTTCTATGTAGAGAAAATGTAGAATTTCATTGAACAAGTTTAAGCTGAATAAAAACAAAGGAGCCATGCACTATTCAGTCTTCATGAGGCACCAAACTGCATTGCATGGCAAGAGGCATGGTTTGAAGCAGATACTCACTTGAACTCAATTTGACGGCAATTTGAGAATAACCTATTTTACTCTTTTCTTCTGCGTGCAACTGTATCAATTAAGCATGTCACTCACATTAAGACTGTCTACTTACATACCATAGTATACAGTACCATGCAAGCTCTAACAAAAACCTGATACGAAATTACCACTCTAAATACCGAAGTCAATTTATGCTAAAGAATGGTATAATAGAAATCTCAAAGTTGGCATCAGGATTCAATGCTGGGCAGACCTTGCTCTCCATGTCAACCCCAAGTCTTTTGCAGAACAAGAAAATGGACGCAATCTATCTAATCTGCACTTTAACAAATTCCTCAAACTTAAAGTTGCCCTCAAGAAACTAGGGAATGCTCAGAACCTGGAACTCCTCTCGATATTAAAATAACTGATAAAGTCAGGTCATGTTGCCAGCCAGAGCACCCTTAGCGGGGCATGCATTAACAAATGGAACACATGTCAAAGAAACCACTCCATAGAAACCATATTAACCTCAGCCTGGCCCAAGATCAGGATTTCTCCATTTACAGTAAAAATTGCTCTCTCTTTAGCCCAAACAAGATTGCAGACACTCCAAACAAATTATATAAAATATGACTTACCAAGACTAAACAATGTTGGGACTTTACAGGGAGAAAAAGGTGAGCAAGAACACATGTTGTTCAGCAGCAAACATGTGAAAAGACTATGGATTAAAATCCAAGAATGTGTACAAAAAGCATTCAATACTCAAATAATGTTAGATTATACTACGGTTGTTTTAAGAACTTTCCACTCAACCACTCCACTCCTGAACTCAGACATCTACATATGACTGACCTTCTTCTGAAAATGGGTTGGTACTTGGCATATCCATTCTACTAGAATGTAAAAGTGCAACTTTGTATGACTGTGTTTTATTAGGAGAGCAGATAATCGACTCTACTAAATCCCACTCATTATGTGCATCAAGAACCCCTAGGGTCACAGCCAGATTACGCAGATGAATAGACCATGACAATATACACATATACTAGTTCGGAGCACCATTCCCACTCACTCTCCTCGAAGCTCTCTCTGCACCGCCACGCTCTGTACTATGTCTTGGGCTAACTCTCTCTTCAAATATGGATCACATCCAAGCAAGACCTCATCCTTCAATACAGAAGGACTCCTTCTATCAGCTCAAGCCCAACACATACAATATATCAAGAAGGACATCATGACCTAATCTGATACCATACTCTGTTCCGATCTGCTGGCCTGCCACACATTCTGCACATATGCAAGCACCCCAAATGATCATGGATTGCTCAAAATTATTCTCACATTGTGTGATGTACATATTGCAATTCTTCCGTCTCATTGTGAATTCATATCTTTCTTTTCAAAAAACAAAAAAAGTAGTAAATCTTCTGAATTAAAAAAAAATAAAGACTATGGTACAGCCACTCAGATTCCTTGAAGTACAGATGATCACTACCAGTACAGGCTCTTAGCTAACATTCTCTGAGAAAACAACTCAATGTTTAGTGGCCCAACAAAAGAAGGAGGTGCTGCGAGAGCAAGCCCAGCCATGTGCTAATAGCAGTGCTCACCTTGGATCCTGTCAATTACACCAGTTGTTCTTTTTATTTGTTTACATGTTGTAGTCCACCAGGGCAGCAGAGCGCATGAGATATGAATAAGAGGTACCACACAATCATGATTTAAGACCATACTAGACAATATAATAAACAGTATGAATATAGACCAGAGGAAAACAAAAGCCATTGAGGTAGTGTATGGTCTTATGTAGGGAAAGAGAGAAACTGTGAGAACAACGCATACAGCTCCAGAAATATAACATCTACGCAATAAATTAATTAATTATTAACACCGAGCAACTCAAAGTCCACAAATTAGTTTCACAGTAGTGTTATTTTTATTCTCCTGTTCTTGAAGTGTTTCAATTCACATCTTCATAGAAAGAATTTTCTTGAATAATTTCTTCAAGTCTTAAGCAGCCAACACGTGTTTCGGCTGGTCGTATATGACCCTAGACTTCCTCAGGGCTGCAACCCAAACAAAGTATAGCAAATATTACATTTTATAAAAACCATCATAATTCATGGCAAAAGTATTATAAACAAGAAGTCAAGAGAAAAAGATTTCCAGAGTAGTAGTCGTGCCCAGATAAAGATATGAATAATAGTGTAAAGCTTATCACCAAGTAAAATCTTGAATCACCAAAGTGTGAAATCATTGTGGGGCCAAAAATATGGCCTCCACACACTTTAGTCGTCTTAGGTCTATTCCACCTTTACAATTATAGGTGATAAAAAATAGAGTAAAAACTGCAACCTTATTGCAAGATTTCATACCTATACGCCTCTACGACATTCAATTCAGTTTGAAAATTATTGTTCCAGATTCCTAGGTATCTGTGATAATCAATATAAACATAGTATCACCTATACAGTATTCTTAAATCAAGAGGAGATATTCGTAATATCAATAAACATTCTGTACTCTGATGTAACTAACTTATCGATCATTAAAAACTTGATATGTGATATTGAGTCATACCCGTATTATAATTTCTGTCTGTCTTGTACTAGTCAGCAGTCATTTCAGATTATAAGTTTTAACGCTCTTCTCTCATTAATTATCGCATGTTATTCCAGTAACATTCCAGTTCCACGTTACTGGAATAACATGCGATAATTAATGAGAGAAGAGCGTTAAAACTTATAATCTGAAATGACTGCTGACTAGTACAAGACAGACAGAAATTATAATACGGGTATGACTCAATATCACATATCAAGTTTTTAATGATCGATATGTTAGTTACATCAGAGTACAGAATGTTTATTGATATTACGAATATCTCCTCTTGATTTAAGAATACTGTATAGGTGATACTATGTTTATATTGATTATCACAGATACCTAGGAATCTGGAACAATAATTTTCAAACTGAATTGAATGTCGTAAAGGCGTATAGGTATGAAGTCTTGCAATAAGGTTGCAGTTTTTACTCTATTTTTTATCACCTATAATTGTAAAGGTGGAATAGACCTAAGACGACTAAAGTGTGTGGAGGCCATATTTTTTGACCCAACAATGATTTCACACTTTGGTGATTCAAGATTTTACTTGGTGATAAGCTTTACACTATTATTCATATCTTTATCGGGGCACGACTACTACTCTGGAAATCTTTTTCTCTTGACTTCTTGTTTATAATACTTTTGCCATAAATTATGATGGTTTTTATAAAATGTAATAGTTGCTATACTTTGTTTGGGTTGCAGCCCTTAGGAAGTCTAGGGTCATATACGACCAGACAAAACACGTGTTGGCTGCTTAAGACTTGAAGAAATTATGCAAGAAAATTCTTTCAATGAAGATGTGAATTGAAACACTTCAAGAACAGGAGAATAAAAATAACACTACTGTGAAACTAATTTGTGGACTTTGAGTTGCTCGGTGTTAATAATTGCTTGGTTGAGCTATTTTGGCTCTTTGATCTTGTCGTGGTAACCGACTTGCTTCACCTGGAGCACCACCTTTACTTACCTGCATTGTGATACTCCTTTACATGCTGTGCGCTCAAATAGAAACAGTTACCGTGTTCTTTTCTGTATCTACGCAATAACCGTATTGGTTTCAAAGCATGAGCTTCTTCATGTCCATCTGGATCAATAACTAGTTTTTTTAGGTTGATTCACCAAAATTACCAAACCCTCCTTGTGTGCCTTTGACTGATGTCCGGACTTGTAAGCGGAGTGAGCATCAAGAATTTGTATTATTAAGTGGCTTATTAGTCTGTAAAGTTGTAAAGCTAGAATAACTGACTGGCAGAGATCCTTTGGTTGAGGATGACACGTGCAAGGAAGAGAGGACTCAGTGTAATGAATTCAACAAAAGGTGTGATGCCACAACTGGCCCTGCTGAGAAAAATGAATGGTGCTATAATTAGCAATCATAACCTGAAATATGTCCCATTATCTTTTGCCTCTTTTATTCCTATCATTGTAGAAACAGCAACCTGCTTCCAAATCTGTTAAATCTGAACCAGTTTTATGATGCACAGCACGTACAGGGTCACGTGCTGCGCCACACGCTATATGCATACCTTGAGAAATGTCCTAATGTGGGACCTGGGATGTTGTTTCCATCTGCTCTTCCTTCAGCACCGGTTGCTACTGCTGCAGTGGGCTAAGGTGTCACGCCATATGCGTTGTAACACTGACCATCTTCATCTGTTGATCTGTGCAACATCTGTGTCTGTTGTCAGGGGAACAGTCATCAGATGCATGCTTGCTATGTATGTGTGATGTCATCAATTCGACGTCCATTTGAAACTGCCTGCTTTACATGTAGAGTACGGTTGAACTCATCCTGCAGATTTTGTATTTTGTTATTAGGAAGTGAGTATTGGAACTTAGCCAGCTTTCAGACCACCTCAGTCTTATCAGTGACTCTTGCAGGGCAATTTGTTTACATGGGATCTCCCACTACATTCTAAGGAGTACAAAATACTAAAGTAAAGTACTACAAATCTTTACTGTACACTAATGTAATGGATACAAAAAGAAGGTATATTTCGAGACAGCAAATAAAGTATTGTCACAGGTGTTTATTGGAGTGAAAAGAAGACACACAACTTCTCATTAACCCAGAGAATACCTAAAATTCAAGATCTGGGGACTCATCAGTCTGTCATCAGGTCTCCAGGAATCTTATAACTTCTTCCTCTTTTTGTTACAATATTGGGCATTCCTACAATGTTTCAACGTATAAAACAAGTTTTTATCCAACCTGTGCATGGGCAGAGGGTATAAGGTGATGACGAAAAGCTGGCAATTGTACCTGATAAAGCTTATAGCAAGCCTATACATGCACCTCCTGGAATAGGAGCGTTATAAATGTTAATAATAATATATTATATATAAATGTACATATGTTAATGATATTAAAACATACTTAAATGTATTTTATAAAGCATTTGAAAGAATATCATAGCACTATCAATATTTCACAACATGAAATTTAGCAAAACCATGACCTATTGTCCTACATCTTGAATTCCGCAAGAAGCTGAAGACCTGGCTATTCAATCAGTCTTATTGTGGGACCATCTAAACTGTCTGGATTTAGGCCCAGCCTCACCACATGGCTACACTCTCCTACTCAGCACATCTGCACCCTCATGCCTCATGAGTGACAAGCAGCGCTCCTCAAATCCACCTTACATTACATTACAAAATCAGCCTTTCTGTGGTTGCAGAAACTTCTTTGGAACCCACAAATTGGTGAACCCATAGCAGCTTCAAGGGAAGCCTTCCCTCATCATGGGATATTCAGGCCACCCAACAAGATTTCCAAGGGGAAGCTGACCAAAGGATAGAGCTTAGCTGTGCGACTCTACTGTCACCTTTTTTCAGGACTTCATAAAACGTCAATGGTTTGTCTCAGCGAGCCACTCACCAGTCTCTTACTCAATCATAGTTAGTAGAGGATGACTCTACTGCTACTCTTCCCAAGTGCGATGCAGAATCGGCTGCAAAACACGTTTTGCAACTCGTAAAGAGTTTCCCTAATTGTAAAGAATGTTCACTAAATACTAAAATATGACTTATGTGGTCATCAACGTGGTGTTTTTGAGAATTGCAGGTTTTGCGACACCATATTCTACATTTCATTGGGCCCTCGATTTTTACCATTGACTGGAGAATCTTCTTTCTGGGGGTTTGTACTCTCAACTCAGAGGTCTCCTTGGGGTCTCTTCATATAGTGTAAATATCTAGTAATTGACAAGTATGGTTATTGCTTTACTTTATTCTGCTCTTTAATTTTCTCCTTCGAATTAAGTGGAAGATCTAAACATCAGCAGACTTTGGGTCTTGGTTTTAATTAGGATTAGTCCGAGGAGGATATGGAATTCAGTTTTTTGACCCCTCGTTAATCTAAATTACTAATGAACTGCGAGCCTTAATGTATAAACACCTCAGAAACAGAGTTGCGCTTGTATTTTCAATTTTCTTCCCGAGATATCAAAACAATCCCCATTAGAACACATGAAGTGAAGTCTTACCAGAATTGTAAAGGCAATATGGCAAAGATGATTTGGCTTTCATTCCTGAAACGAAAAGAATGCAGGTTTCAATCTGTGATGCTTCTGCAAGAACTCAAACTAGACAAATTATATAGATTTCAATGTAAACAATGGTTCCTCTTCAAAAAGGTGCAGATTTTCAAATTCACTCTTGCAATGAAAAATTATTAAACTGATTAAATTATTCCCAATACAGGAGACCCCAATCTTCACGCGCTCAGTGAAATCCTGGCGTGGCCATAGGATCTTTAGCACAGAGTTATGGGCCTGTATATACATACTGCTAACCTAATGTTTTGGAACTATTTCACAATTCTTCATCCTACCACTTCAATAAAATTCATACTTTTATATAACAATATATGTTTATGTTCAAATATATATGAAGTTATATTTAAGAATAATGATGTATGCATAGATGAGGAATTTGTATGGCTTGAACATTGTAGAAAGACTGCAGAGCACAGTAGAGAAGAAAACCAAAGATTCATTCTTCGAGTGATTGGAGGCATATCTGGGTTCTGAAAGGTGCAGTGGATAATGACTGTGTGATGTAGTGTTTTTTAAAGAGGTGTGTCTTCAGCTCTTTCCTAAATTGGAGCTGATTTGGGGCTGTCCTGGCCACTGTATAGATGGAGAAGGCTTCTTGCTGTATTTTTTACACTTATTTGTCTCCACTCCAGTGGTGCCCTGGATACTGATGATGTGTTACAAACCACTGGAGAAGGTGAGCGTATCAGCCTGGTAGGCGAAGGTGCTCGTTGTGATGTCTTTGTAGATGATGCTGCTAGTTTTGAAGATAGTGTGGCCGAAGAGGGGAACTAATGGTGATCTATCAAGGTGAGAGTTGTGTGGTTATATTTCTTTAAACCACTGATGAGGCATGTTGTGTTGAGAAAGATTCCTTTTGGTGGGACCAGTGTGGAATTTGGGAGATTGTGGGGCAAAGATTCGCCACCATACTGATACCTGAGTATGACGTGCGGGCAGCAGTTCTGAAGTCACTGTCTGGGAGAAATGGTTTTAATTTAATTAGTAGGGAGTTGGAACCATTAAATCTTAGTTTTGTTGATGATGTGTGTAGTGTCTTGAGAGTTAGAAATGATGGAACTAAGCTACCTGTGTAGCGTAGTCATTGGCGGGTACCAAGGCTACAACGTGCCCCTTGAGGTCAGTGCCCAGGTGGAATCCAAGTGACTTGCCCTGGATTCACGCTTCAAGGTTGGAGTTCGAATCTATCCAGGTTCATATTGCTGAGCCAGGTTTGAACTAGATGTTATGTGTCATTCTTGTTGAATTTGAGGGATTAGATGTTGGCAGGGTTAAGCTTGAAGAGGTTCAGGACATCCGAGTCTGGATGAGGTGTATGCAGTTCTGGAGATAAAGAATGTCTAAAGCAAATGAGACTTTCTGGACATGGCAGTGCAATATAGTGTTGGCACTGGGATAACAAGAAAGGCAAAAGAGTGTATGCGCCAAATGTCAATGCAGTTTCCTTATTATCTTGTGCAAAGGAATCTGTTGCTTGGTGAAGGCAGCAGCTCTGACATTGTCTAGATTTTCAGGACAGCCATTGCCCCAGCCAAGCTACCAGTTTTTCTTAATTTCCAATTTAGGAAGACGTGGATACCGGCGACTTGGTGAAAGTGGATATCAGTAGCTCTGATATTTGCTTATGCCAGGCAACCCCATGGATGAGAAGGAATGCCTTTGGCTGCAACAGGTGCTGGAGGGTAGATTAGAGTAGAAACTTGACAGTGGGTGTATTATCTGACAGTGCTCTCCGCCAGTTAATTTAGTGCTTGCTTGGAATGCAACTTTACATTAGAGGCATTTTTTTGGTTTCACCACTTGTTACAGCACAACACGAGACAATTGCACTGCAAGAGCTTGACCGGGTCACAATTCTGTGCCTGGAGGAATAAATGTCCTGTAAAAGGGCTAGCATTTGTTTGACATTGTATGGGAATGCCAGGCTTCTGGAGTGTGGGTCAATTCATTTTATGGTAATGATCCCCAATGGCCGCTCCATGTTGGGCTACTAGGTGGCTGAAAACAGTCATCAATTGTAGTAACATCTCAAATGTCCATGAGGGACACAAAGTGGGTGGGAGTGTACTACCCTCAACCTGATGTACTCTTTGGTCCCAATGACACAATTCATCTCAGTGGCCATGGCTGGTTGCTGGTGCCTTGACAGGTCATCCGATCTTGGTATCTATACCACTGAGAAAAGTTACTCTTACCACTGTAAACGATTGTCAATACAAATAAAGATGGAAATGTTGGTACACCCAATACATCAAAACTGTCTCTTTCTCAATGTGGGTATAGTGTTGCTCAGTGGGGACAAAGTCCTGCAGGCATATGCAATAGAAACCCACTCTCCCCAGTGTTGCTTTTGCCACAGTCCAGCTCAAGTACCTCAGGAGCAGGCATCTATTACTAATTCTGAGTCTTTGTGTGGGTAGAACGATTGGAGAGTAGTTTCTGCTGTAAGTGGGCATTTAGTTTGGTCTGGGGGCCCTGAGTTGGGTCTGCTATGCCTGTGTTCAATTTTCTCACTATTCTGATTTCATTAGGACGTTTTAATGCATTACATTTTTGGATCAGGAACTTAAATATGTATAGCAACAGCTTTATCAAACAAGCATTTGCAATGCACTAGGTCTCGCATTCACGCAAGCTTGTGCTATTGGCATTCATATTTACAATCTAACAAGGGATCGAAAAGGCCCTTTATTGCAATGCAATAGGTCTCGCATCTGCGAGCGTTTAAGCTATTAGTATTGTAAATGACAATGCCTTTTACTTATGTTTTGGGTTTTAAAACATAAATAAAAGACATTGTCATTTACAATACTAATAGCTGAAACTATTGCATTGCAATAAAGGGCCTTTTCGATCCCTTGTTAGATTGTAAATATCAGAGCAAGAGACCGGCCTGCGACGTCTTCAAAGTGGTGATAAATAGTGCAGTGAAGTTGATATGTAAGTGTTGTAAATTACACAGACAGAAAGTATGAAATGAGAATTTCAAATGATCCGAGCTATAAACATTAACAAAGCGCTCCAACACCTTTCGCTCTGTGACTACACTGTCGCTGCTCAGGAGGAAGAGCGGTAAAGGAGGCTGGTTCCTGCCCTCTCCGTGATTTGAGTGTGCAGTGTGGCCTTGCGTAATGTCATTGCTAACTTTGGCTTAATAGAAAACACTCCAGCTGTAGTCGGGCCCTGGCTTCACATCCTGGTGCAGGGCCGGCAGTGCTTTAAGGCAGACACGAAGGGAGGGAGGGATGGTCTCGGCTGCAGTTGCGGCCTCATACAGTGCCCCTGCTATTACTAGTAAGCGAGAGGTGCTGAGGTGGTGGTGTTGGTATTTGTGGTGGTGGTGGTATTGGTATTGGTGATGGTGGTATTGGTGGTTGTGGCGGTGGTATTGGTATTATTGGTGGTGGTGGTATTGGTGGAGGTGGTGGTATTGATAGTGGTGGTATTGATGGTGGTGGTAGTATTGGTGGTGGTGGTATTGGTGGTGGTGTTGTTGTTAATAAATTAGGGTTTTGAAAACAACCGGTCAGGTGGATTTAGTACAGATGACATGTAACACTGATGTGCTGTTGTCAGCTCGCACTCAATATGGAGGGTGTGGCATTTTTCAAAGGTTATAGCTCTTTTTTTCCTGAATTTTTGTGGTTTAAGCAAAAGGGCGCTTCTGGAGGCTCTAGAACCATAGGAGGCAGAGACAGGCAGCCGCGCAGTGTCTGACCTGCACCAGTGTCTGTAACAACAAAATGGCAGTGTGGAATTTCGGTGCCCATTGGTCAGCGAGAGGTCAAATGCATATTAACCCTGAATCTGCCAACCCAACAACCTTATGCCGCACCAATAGATAAGAATATTGTGAAAGATTTTGTGAATATATCACATTTAAATTACATATTTATAATTTTGAATAGATGGAATATAGTTATATACTGTATCAGTACCTGCAGTAAATGTATGTGAACCATTCCTAACATTTTCCAAAGGTTGTTATTTTACAAAAAACAAACTCCTATAACAGGAGTTTGTATTTGAGAAATAAAAAAACGAATGACCCACTTCACCATATGAATTTTGCCCCATAACGTGGGGGTCATTTTTCTTTGTTTATTGTCCTTCAATCTAAATAGTCTAGACCGTCAGGTGGCTTACCTCTGGTGCCCCTACTCTGTTGTTCCATCCAAGGAAGTTTTACACCAGCTGAGTAAATTTGACTCCATCAATGTAAAACTTGCAGTCTGCAAAACTACAAAATCGGGGTCGCGGAACCTTGAGTTTAGAGGGCAAGGTACTCCATAGAAGTGGACAACTTCCCACCCACCTTCAAATCTTCCCCACCTTATACAGATCAGTACTGACCCTGCTCCTCATTGGAATAGTCCATCCCAAATGATGGCCACCTCACACATTCACCCTGCGACCCCCTGCTTTTTTAATAGGGAAATTTTAAATTCTTCAAAAAAAAAACGTATTTCCTTCCCCCGGATATCACTGACTAAGCTATGCCCCTGAGTCTCCACTTTTAGGTATAGGTGAAAAGCTGAACTGCAATTGCCTAGTGCTACTGATCAGATGCCATGACCTATATTCAGTTTTCAGATATTGCATTTCAGGAATGCAGTGTCATGAGACAGGTCATTAAAGTCCTTACTACTCAGATCATTGCTTTGCACTCTTTCTGTGAACTGTATCGAGCGGAAGGGGGGGGGCGTGGCTTGATGCGTATGGAGTGATGCGTACTACGCGGAGTTCCCATCAGCTAAGCCCCATCCAGTGCCATCCTGCGGAACCTGATGGGCCCAGGCACCATACCGGCACTCACCAAGGGACACTGATGACTGGGGTGCCCCCCAAGCGGCAGCTGATGAGACCGCTGCGGCAAGGAGTCTGCAGCAAGGTCTGTAGAGACTTACAGGAGCTGAGCTACCAAGTTGGTGTCTGAAGTCTCCCACCGGGCCTTGTTGAGTCCCCGCAGCACACCCTCGGTGTGCAGCGGGGACAGACAACTGACCTCGGCACGTGACTGAACGGGAGTCACTGCTGGTGCAGACCCGATGAGATCGTGGCTGGGTGAGGAAGCTGGAGACCTTGGACTACCCCTGACAGGCCTCTATCTTCAGTGCCACTACGGTTGAGGTATGCTGTGCTGGGGTGCCTGCAGAAGTTGGGCCCCTGAGTGACTGCTCCAAGGGGCATCCTTTATTAGGGTGCTGTAAGGGGCTCGATTTTGAGGCAGAGGATCTAGAGGTTGCAGCCCCTGGGCAGGTAGCAGCCCTCTGCCCTGAGTCAGAGGGAGCACTGCAGAGGAGTGACCGGCACCAAGGCAGCCACAGTGATTTACGCCTGATGAGTGAAAAGGCAGGCGGCAACTGTGCAGCGAAGACGGGCCCGACTGGGCGCTGGTGGGCGTAAATCAGCATGGAGAGGCCTAGAGGTGATGCTGTTGAGCGACCTATATTACTTCAATGCGGTGGGGAGGAGGGCGCCTCGGGCTGAGATCGCCGACAACGCGTTGGGCAGAGGGGGACTCAGAGTTCATCCCCCATGATAGGAGGGCCCGATCTGGCAGCCAGTAAGGCGCCTGCTGAGTGCTGGAGGCGCCTGCCTGCTGGTGGGAGGGACCAACTGTACGCATAGAGATATAACTAAGGAGCTGTCATGGGAGGGATTTGTGAGAGTGCTAGACTGATGGGGGAACGGTGAGCTACTAAACCACCTATAACCCTTCTGAATTCAAGACACTTGGGGACTCACTCGGAGATCCGGCTGCCCCACCTTCTATAGAGATCACCTGCGGCTGATGCATCGTATTCTGAGGCATTTAGAGCAACCATACAGCGAGAGCAGCTGAGCCATCTTGTATACCTGGTTGACAGGGGATCGGATTACTAGGGGTTATTGAAGTGCGGAGTGGGGCTTATGACCCTTGAGCCTATAACAATATTACTAGCACCTTAGAAATAAAATGGGCAAGTACTCAAGCAAGAAGGAACCCGATGTTGAGGGCCATTCCATAGCAGAGGGAGGCGACACCTCATGCACGGACAGTGACCAGGCAGCGAGGCCAGTGATGTTCGGAGGTCTAACGCTACAAGACATATTGCAGGCCATCACCACAAATCGAGAAACCCTGGAAATTAGGACTGACAATTTGAGCGTGGATTTGAGGCTGCTAAGGGATTACCATTGTTAGTTGGGGGGGGAACGTGTCATTGCAACAGAAAGGAAACTAGCAGACCTGCCTCCAATTCTGGCATCAATGACAGGGAGAGTTACTTCCTTGTAGGTCAAGGTTCACACGCTGTAGATGAGGCAGAAGATGCTCAAAGTAGGTCTTGAACAACAATATCTGCCTTTTGGGCATGCTGGAAATGATCGAGGGAAATTATATGCTGGCTTACCTTGAGAAGTGGATCGGAGAAGTGCTTGAGGGCCTCTCTGCATTTTACGCTCTTGATAGGGCGCACCGAATGCTAGCGAAACCTCCACCCCCGGGAGTTCCACCATATCCAGTAGTGGTTCACCTGCGCTACTATACAGATTGTTAGAAACGGGACCCCCGGCCGGCCAAGGCTCCTGCCAAAGTCAGTCAGGGATCGCCATTTCTAAGGTCAGGGCAAGGGAGTTACACACCAAGATAACCCCTGCTCACCCTCTAGGTAACGTGACGCGAGCAGCAAGGCTAATCTCGGAGGCGATGTGTAAAGCGTTTGCGCGCGCACCCCAGCAGCAACACCCTAGGCCCACCACAAAGGAAACTCCACACAAGGTTATATCAAAAATAGCCTTTGTATTATAATAAAAACACATTAGATAAGACACATGCTTTACAATGTGCCAACAGGCACGGGCAAGATTTACAAGGGATTATGTACAGGACAGGGCCACCTGGACCACTGTCAGGGGTATGCACTTTTTATAAATAATACTTGTAGGTATAACACTTAGCACATAAACATATAATGACTGTAACACAGAAATAGTAAATGTAGCATACAACCAGTAACTACTGGTAAAGGGTAAATACCTCCTACGCCACCCTAAACACTGTAGGGAAATCACGCAGGGAACTAGGACCTTATCATCAGGACCTATGGAAGGAAAACCTATCACCTAAGCAAGTCACATTTAGCAAAGGGAAGGAAACCTAAAATAATCACCTAAGCAAGTCACATTTAGCAAAGACAATAAAACATCAACATTCCTCTAAGCAGGTCACTTTTAGCAAAGGGAAATAAAAGCATAAGGAATCCTCTAAGCAGGTCACTTTTAGCAAAGGGGATCAAACAAACAATTACCTAAGCAGGTCACTTTTAGCAAAGGGGAATAACACATAAAGAATCACCTAAGCAGGTCACTTTTAGCAAAGGTAATAAACAATTGCACATGAAACATTGAAACACATTCAGAGGTGCAGGTAGAACATTTGCGCAGAAATCACATAAGCAGTAACTCATAAATTGCGCAGGGTGCATGTAGCACAACACTAGAAATGTCCCTCAGGCCAACTGGCCTCGCAAGGGCTGGAATGCCCTGAGTCTCAATGTCAGGGAAGGCTGCGCAGGCAGCACAGAACACAAAGCCTAAACGTAGCAACTGTCCACTAAGTGCTGGACAGTTGTGAATAATGCTGGGCAACGTTGGAGCCTCGTGGGCTCAAGAACAATGAATGGCACCCAAGAGCCTCTCTGGGGCTCTACAACAAATGTGGGCGCTGTGAGCCTTCTCTGGGCTCGCAAAATCAATATGCTGGCACTATAGAGCCTCAGCGCTCTAAACAATAACTGGCACCCAAGCCTCTCTCAGGGCTCAAGAACAATATGGGCGCTGAGCCTCTCGGGGCTCAAGGAACAATGGGCGGGCACAAGAGCCTCTCGGGGCTCGAACACAGGAATGCCCCTGAGCCTTCTCTAGGCTCGCTGAACTACAGTGGGCGCAGAGCCTCGCAGGCTCAAGGAACAAAGGACCTGGCCCCTCGAGCCTCTCGGGACTCGTCAGCGCAAGGGCAGGCACGTTGGAGCGGCCCTCTCCCAACGGGGCCACTCGAGGAATCAAAAAGAACCCGCCCCCCCACTCACCGGGACTTCACTGGTGCTGCGGGGGGCGGGAAACACTGCCGGCTTCTCCTCTCCGGCAACGCGGGGCTCCTCTCCACTTTGGGGAGCCTCGGGGACGGCCGGCTGCTTCTCTGCTCCGCTGCGGGGGCGGGACTTCCGGTCGGCCTCTCCCGGGCCGCGCTGTGATTGGCCGGACACACAACCACTTCCGGGTCGCACTAGGCAGCGGCCCGGCAACGGTTTTCGATGCTCCTGGGCTGCGGCGGTGATCACGGGCGGCCAATGCCGGGTGGGCACCGGCTTGTAAATAATCAAATAAAACGTGGCAATGCCGGGTGGGCACCGGCCTCCGAATTAAAATATAAAGCGAGGTAGGCACTCGCTATGCGCCGCAATTTCGGGCAGATGCCGGGTGGGCACCGGCTGGGCACACAAAGCGCACTCAAGCGCTGGCAGGAAAATAAAGCACTCCCCAGCGCTCTAAAGGCAAAATCCAGCGCTCCCAGAGCCAGGGAGGAAAATAAAGCGCTCCTAGCGCTATAAGTCAAATGAAAGCGCTTCCAGGCGCTCTGGCAAAAAGCAAAGCTCCAGCAAGGGTCTGGAGGCAGGCAGGGGGGCAAGGCAGGGCCAGAGCCAGCATACTGGGTCTCCAGACAGGGAGACAAGCCAAGTGGCGGTCCTCCTGGCCCCAGCAGCAGCAACAGCCCCCTCTGGCAAGGATCCAAAAGTAGAACAGAGAACCAATTGTAAGGGGACACAGCCCCTTCTTATACTGTAAATTCCTTTGTCTTCAGGGTGCAGGGTGGGGGAAACCAGTTGCAGCTGGCTTGGGAGTACCCTTGATGGCCCAACCACCCCTTTCATTCACTGGGGAGGCTTGGGTCGTTAGACAAACCACAGGGGGGCGGAGCCAGCATTGTGTGGGGAAAAACCCTGCCCATCCAGGACCCAGGTGCACTCCTCCCACACATCACTCATGCTGATCTCACACTCACCACCGGGCAGACCCATCCAGACTTCCTGGAGCCTGGCATGCCAGCCAGCTCCAGCCAATCACGCTCCAGCACCCTCACTACACACATACATCAATGTCCAGAAGTAGCACTTCCCTTCTAGACACATACAAGCCGCACATACCATTGCGCAGCATTCATTCTCACGAGCTCATGCATACCAAACTCGAGCCTGCACTCCCCACACATCAGGAACTAACATGGACACACACATTCCCCATGCATTCCTATGGGAGGACAGGCCAGCCATACTACACGCACGCCCTTTACTCTGGGACACAGGGTAAAAGTGCGCAGAGACCCAAAAATCACTACCACAGGGTCACAAATAAAAGCAAAAAGATTAGGGGTGAACCTGCCCTAAGGCCCAAGTCCAACACAGATCAAGATCAGATCCTTAACCAGGCTAGCCAGAAGGGATCTCTGATGGTGGAAAGTAGCACTGTGAGAATTTTCCCAGATTTCTCAAGAGAGGTCCAAATCCGATGTTCCATGTACTTGGTGGCCAAGACAAAGGTCAGACAGTTGGAGATACCATACGCCATGATGTTCCCAACCAGATTGAGAGTGACGACCCCAAAAGGTGACCTCTTTTTTAATAATCCACAAGAGGTATGGGAATGGCTAGACATGAGTCAGCAGCCAGTACCTAATCAGGAGTCACGGGATCAACGTACCCAGAGGCCAAGATCTAGGACTAGATGCAGAGAACAGCTATCAATGGCTCGATCAAGAGCTGAAACCCAACAGGAATGACAAAAGGTTGTGGCTTCGGTCACCTCACTGAGCAGTGAGCAATCAGGCACAGCTTCACAGCCAGATGAAACAGCTGCACGTGATTCCAACTCAGGATGCAACTCCAGTGCTTCCGAAACCTCGAACCATGGACTCCACAGAGTCACACCTTGAACTTCTGATTAAATAATTTGATGAGAAACAGTGGAGAATATCCCTGTCATACATGACTTTGAAGCTATATGGTTTAGCTAATCACTGGGAGGGACACCATTCTGGTTTCCCTTGGGTCTGAGTCAATATATTAGGGTCCTGCTCGCAGGAGGGGTGAAGCCACTATGGGGTCAAAATTTGGTCTTACTCCCGATGTAAGAAAGTTCATGGGCGCTCTCATAAAAAGTTTTAAGTTTGCAATAGGTTTGGTTGAGGGGTATTCACCTACTTGTCCTGGGGCAGTGGTGTTGGGATGTTAAAGGTTTCACTGTTATAAACGGGGTCCTGAGTTGCAGGTCAAGAGCAGGACGGTTGGAGTCCTATGGAAGGGGTGGCTTCATACATGGGGGATTGCTGGTGAGAATGGGAGCCCCTGAACTAGTTAGAACTTGGAGAAATGATGACCAGTGGGATATATAAAGTCCTTTCTTGGAATATAAGAGGCTTGCATATCATTTCTAAACACTACAAGGTCTTTTCTTTCCTGATAGAAGGGGATTCACATAGCTCTCTTACAGTAGACATCTAGTGGCTAAAAAGGGGTGGCTTTCAGCACAGGTGGAGAGGGCAAGAGTCCCTTTTTAGCATGTGAATATCCTTATAGACCCAGAGGGTAAATACGTGCTGGTGTTGGGGAGACTGGATGGCTGAGATGAGACACTAATTAATATCTAAGGCCCTAACGTAAAACAGGGCACCTTTTTGGCAGATCAGTCGGGACTGCTGGTCCCTTTTGTGACTCACACAGCCATCATAGGGGATGACTTCAATTGCGTGGCTGACCCTCAGGTAGACCGGTCGCATCCTCCACTTAGGGACTCCCCTGTATACCAGACAGCTCGCATAGTCTCAGATTAGCAGACACAATGGGGTCTAATCAATGCATGGAGACGCAAACACCCTCACACTAGGGACTACTTAGTTTTCTCCCGACCACATGAATTACATGTACGTCTCAACACTTTCCTATGTATCCCTGACTTGACCAGTTTAGTGGCTAACGTAGACTATTTGACCCGAACGTTATCGGACCACACCCTGTCCTTTTACAGCTGAGTTGGGGGAAAACTAGCCCCTAAATTCCCACCTTCTGACTAAATCCAGAGTCTCTAGAGGACCACGTGTTCCTAGGAGAGATTAGGGAGAATATCAGCCAATACTTTGTAGATAATGATGGCGCTACATCCTTTCCCCGGTTGGAATGGGATGCATTCAAGGTGGTCATACGGGGTCAATGTATAGTAACATCAATGGGGGTCAGGAGGACCCTGCTGACTGAGGTGGAGAGAGCAGAGGATGAGCTGCAGGAGATAGAACAACAAAGACCAAATAATTCTGACTTACAGCAGGCTCTCCTATATTTAACAAAGAAAGTGGCGGCTCAAGTGGAGAGACTGCAGTGCTTTGATTATTCCCTATTAGCTTGGCTGGCCAACCCCTCAAAAAGAGGATACCTGATAGTCGAGATTGAGAATGAAGGCAGACTCCAACAGTATAGACAAGTGGACATAAATGCCCAATTTAAGGAGTATTATACTAACCTTTATAAGAGTGTGGCTGACTGGGATGAAGGATCCATCCAACACTTCCTGGGACTGCAACCACTGCTGGTTCTTACAGATGAGGAGGCAGAGGCCTTGGGGGGAGGCATTACAGTTCAGGAGGTAGGAGCAGCTGTTAAAGGGCTAGCACAGGGAAGAACCTCGGGGACAGATGGACTCCCGTGGAGTTTTATGCTATTGAAGAACTGGCCCCTAAATTAGTGGAGCTATACCCTGCTGCTAAACATACGGGCCTCCTCCTTGACTCCATGCTGGAGGCGATAGCGGTGCCTCACCTCAAGCCTGGAATACCTGCCCATGACTGCAGAGCTTATCAACCTTTGTCAACACTTACTTTGGACTTTAAAATCTTGAATAAAATTTTGGACACCAGGATACTACCAGTTATGACTAAATTAATACTCCCTGACCAGGCGGACTACATTCTGGGGCGTGACACCGCCCGCATTATTCGTCGTTTATTGTTACTGACGGACCGCGACGAGGCTGAGGGGTTTGCAATAGATATCAAAAAAGGTTTCAATAGCCTGGAATGGAATTTTTTAAATGGAGTAATTGAACCCTTGGATCAGGGAGAGGTTTTTTGGCTTAGGTCCACCTGCTCTGTGCAAGCCTTTTTGCCAGGGTTGCATGGGAAGAAGTATCTCAGACAGCTATAGGGTGGAGAGAGGTACAAGGTATGGTTGCTCCCTGTCTCCCTTGCACTTCGCCTTTGCCATGGAGCCCCTGGCCAGTTTAGCCAGGACCAGTGGTCGGTACCTGGGAATACGATCGGGAGATGATAGCCACTACATTGCACTAGATGCCAATGACATGTTGATTTTTCTTCAGAATGTGGTGGTTGAGCTGGCAGGATTCAAACAAATGCTGTAAGAGTTTGGGGCCAAATTGGGCCTTAATGTCAATTGGCAAAAGTCCAGACTATATCCCATAGCTGGGACTTGTGGCTCACCGGACAGACGGGAGCCCCATTGTTTGCCATATCTTGGAGTTAAGATTTATCACAGCCCAACATATTTGCTTGAAGGGAATATTGGCTTGGCTATTATGTCCCTTTGATCGAATATTGAATTTTGGAAGATGCTGCCCCTTTCGGTAGCGGGCAGAGTAGCTTTGCTGAAGATGGCGCCCTTCCTAGAATACTATATTTCTTTGTGACTCTGCCGATCTGGGTTCTTAAGACCCGATTATTGTGTTAGATTCTATACTCCTTGCTTTTATGTGGGGTTCGGGCCGGATGACAGTGGCACTTGCCATATTGAAATGACCCACGGAGGATGGAGGCTTTGCAGTGCCCGACTTTGAGACATATTATTTGGCAGGGTAGCTTCAATGGCTTACACAATAACTGGTGGGTAGACAGAATCAGGACCGAGCTGTGGGATAGCATGTTCCTGAGTTGGCTGGGTTTACTGGGTTGTTACCAAGACTCCAGAGAACCTAATTGTCTGAAGCACTGCTGGTATAGGTGTCTTCAGAGGACATGCACTCCTATTCCGTATGCAGCTGATTTATCTATGATCATGTTGAGGATGCTGCCGCATGGTGGGTGCTGATGACAACTGGATGGCGGCTGGGGTGACAACAGTGGGGAGTTTAATTAGGGAGGGTGCGTTGCTTCCTTTTGCAGATTTTAGTGCTGATTATGACCTTCCAAGAAGCCAGTTCCTGCTCTATGGCGCTACCACTGCTGCTTTCCGAAGACACTGGAAGACAGGGTTTCAGAACCCCCAAACACACAACACCTGTCAGTATATTCCCCTGCCTCAGGCACTTTCAAGGCTGTCACATGTATTTATAGATCAATGAGCAGCGATGCCTTGCAGCCCCTTGAAGCGCTGTATGTGAGGTGGGAAACAGATTTGGGGGTACCGATTAGTGAGAAAGCTTGGGCAGCCATCCTGGAGGGTAATCCCAGGGCCTCTTGTAATGCCCAGTTTAAGTTAATGAACTACTATATCTTACACAGAGCCTACTTCACCCCTGGACGCATTTTATTTTTATAATGTATTAAGCGCAACGCATCATCCCCAGGCGGATCTCTCGGCGCCGCAGAAACAGTCAATCATTGGCCAAGCACAGTCCGGTAAGAGGTTGAACGACCAGGTTTTAAGAAGTTTTCTAAACTGAACTTGGTTAGAACACTTGCGAATGAAAAGTGGCATCTTATTCCACTGGTGGGGTGCAAGAAAGGAAAAGGCACGACCACCCAGTCTGATTTTATTAATGAGGTTGGGGCACAGAAGTAACTGGTCGCTAGATCTAAGTTATCCGGTCGGAATATATGGCTGAAGTTTATTTTTTAAATAGTCTGGACCCCTTACCTGCTAGATATTAAAAACCAGGCCTAAGAGCTTGAATAGGGCATGTTTATTTATGGGCAGCCAGTGGACCCGGCGCAATAAAGGTTCAGATGGTGATTGTCTCGGGAGGTTAAGGGCCAGGCGAGCTGCTGAGTTTTGTTCCACCTGCAGCCTCGAAAAGAGGACTTCATTCATACCGACCATTAAGGCGTTTCCATAATTCAGGCGGCTGACTATCAGAGCCTGAATCAAGGACTTTCTGGCAGATAGAGGAATCAAAGGAAATACTTTTCTAAGCATGCACATCATGCCAAAACATGTGCCTGATGTGATTTTAACATGATCATCCATGGATAATCCATCATTTGATAGGATGCCTAGATTTTTTGTGTATATTTTAGGAATCTGGGGGGTCCCAATTCTGGGAGCCAGCAATCAGAAGCCCATTCTGCGTAGACTTTTCCAAACAAGAGAATCTAAGTCTTATTTGTGTTCAGTTGAAGGAAGTTCACATTCAAACACGCCACAATCTTCAAAATGCAATTTTTTTATTTGGCCTTTGTTATCAAAGGATCAGTGTCCATAGTGATTATCAATTGCGTGTCATCGCGTAAAACATGGTATCAAAATCACATGATCTGATAAGCCTAGCCAGGAAGGACACATAAATGTTAAAAAAGGTTAAAAAGCATTAATAGATACTTCCATGCTACCAATGCGGCCTGTCCGAGGTGTGGGGAGGTGGGCGCTGAAATCCTTCATATGCTCTGGTCCTGCCCCTCCCTGACTAATTACTGGGAGGAGATAGTAAAGAGACTGTTGGACATCACGGAGAAGCCTCATTCTTGCTCCCCTGGTCGTTGCCTCCTGAGCTGGTATCCACACACCTCCACAAATAAGGTTACTAGCAGATTTAGAGTTCCTGCAGGGTAAACAGGAGCTCACACAACACTAGAAGGCCCCTGGAGGACACAGACTGACTGCTTGAAAAAGAAGTCAGAAAGATGGGCGTGATATGAAGGAGGGGTGCTCCTGAGAAATCCTAAAAGAGGCATAGGTACGATAGACGTAGCCCGCGCATGGGAGGCTCTGGTGGAGAGATTAAAAGAACCAAAATCTGCCCCTTTCGGCTTATCGGATGGGGGTTCACTGACTCCAGCCGGTTCCCAGCAGGAGTAGCACCCTTAACACCTTTGGGACATATCCAGGAGAGGAAAAGCACATAACATTCCTTGCATAGAAATAATAAACCGTGTTAACATTTTGATGACTGCACCCTTCCGTGGGACACCTGCACACACAATTATATTGTATCTATGTCTGTATTCAAACATGCAACTCATGACTGGGAGGGGGAGAGAATATGGTTATGTAGTATATTCATAGTGCTCATAGTGTAGTTAGGACTGACAATAGCAAAACACACAAGATGATGGACGGAATATTGCACATTGGCAAAACATTCACCCCAGTCACAGATTTGGGTTTAATCCATCGTTATTTTGCTCACCACGCCACCCCAGTTCAGACATGGCCATATGCAAATCAGTCTTGACCCTGTGCCTCACGGGAACAGTCCAGCCCGAACTGCCAAGCCATGTCTTCCCTGGACCGGAATCAAGCATCCTAGGACCGGTTTCTGGCTATTGGCCGTCTTCAGCCAGGATAGCTTGACTCCAGTGGCGTAGTGAGCACGGGACCCACGCCTGGGCAAACCCTAACCCACATAGGAAGAACAGCAAAACACACAAGATGATGGACGGAATATTGCACAATGGCAAAACATTCACTCCCAGTCACAGATCTGGGTTTAATCCATCGTTATTTTGCTCACCACACCACCCCAGTTCAGACATGGCCATATGCACATCAGTCTTGACCCTGTGCCTCATGGGAACAGTCCAGCCCGAACTGCCAAGCCATGTCTTACCTGGACCGGAATCAAGCATCCTAGGACCGGTTTCTGGCTATCAGCCGTCATCAGCCAGGATAGCTTGATCCCAGTGGCATGGAGAGCACGGAACTCACGTCTGAGCAGACCTGACCCACTCGGGGTGACAGATGTAAAAACAACAATTGATGGACGGAATGCTGCACAATGGCAAAACATTCACCCCCAGTCACAGATCTGGGTTTAATCCATCGTTATTTTGCTCACCACACCACCCCAGTTCAGACATGGCAATATGAAAATCAGTCTTGACCCTGTGCCTCATGGGAACAGACAAGCCCGAACTGCCAAGCCATGTCTTCCCTGGACTGGAATCAAGCATCCTAGGACCGGTTTCTGGCTATCAGTCGTCATCAGCCAGGATAGCTTGATTCCAGTGGCAAGGAGAACATGGGACACACGTCTGAGCATACCCATCCCACTCGGGGTGACAAATGCACAAATAACAATTGATGGACGGAATGCTGCACAATGGCAAAACATTCACCCCCAGTCACAGATCTGGGTTTAATCATTGTTATTTTGCTCACCACACCACCCCAGTTAAGACGTGGCCAAATGCAAATCAGTCTTGACCCTGAGCCTCATGGGGACAGTCCAGCCCGAACTGCCAAGCCATGTCTTCCCTGGACCGTAATCAAGCATCCTAGGACCGGTTTCTGGCTATCAGCCATCATCAGCTGACGACTTGGCAACTATCACCCCTAGCCTGACGAATGCACTGGAAGAAGCCGGAAAAGGAGGCTAATGATTTTGGACAGATTTCGGGTTATCGATTGAATCAAAGCAAGATTCAAATCTTGATTAGCAAAGAGACTCAACTGAATGATCCTCGGGCAATGCAACAGGCTACGTATTTAGGGGTGGAGCTCTTGGCAGATGTGGCAAAAATTGTTGAAGCAAATTCAGACCTGCTTCTCCCAAAACTTAGAATAGACATTTTACCCAACTCAATAATTTTAAATTGACACTGGTTGGAAGGAGGAATGTCATCAAGATGCTGTTTCTGCCAATAATCCTGTACTTTTTTAGAGTCATTCCTCTAATCATAAGTAGCTGTTGGTTCAAAACCCTAAATAAGATGATATTGAGATTTTATGTGCAAATTGCCATCCTAGGAGGGCACTAAGATTCATGACACTCCCAAGGGAAAGAGGAGGCTAGGGAGTTCCTAACTTTCAGCTGTACCACTGGACCTCGATATTATATAAAATGGGTAATCTACTTAATTGGCAGGATACAACTCACATTTCAATATATGAGCTGTGTTAGACCTGGCATCATTGGCATGAGTCTTTCCTCCATTTTTTCTATTTGCCTCCTCTGTTTACGATGTTTTTGCTGGTATATTGATTTGGGCACTGTGCCACTGCTGATCAGTGCCACAGTGCAAGTGCTCCCTATGTGAAATTGCTGTATTGATTGACTTCTATGTTTGGCTTATTTGGTTTACTATCAGTCCCTAGTAGCGTGCACCAAGAGTACCAGGGCTTGTAAATACAAATGCTGCTCGTGGGCTTGCAGCACATGTTGTGCCACCCACAAGAGCGGCCTAGTAAAAGTATGTCTGAAGGTCTACCATTGCTAGACCACGTGCAGTCTGACTGTCACGAGGACTGCGCAAGTACACCTACTTGCCAGTCCCTAAACCTTCCCTTAACTTCATGTTAGTCACCCCTATGGTAGGCCCAAGGGCAGGGTGCATTGTAAGCATAAGGTAGGACAAGCCTGACAAGGTTGGCATGTCCTAATAGTGAATTACAGCCATATCCGTTTTTCACTATTGTAAGGTTACCTGCTCTCCATCAGTTAGAATGGGCTGCCAGGATTATTAATGCTATAATCCTAGTGGGCTCGGGGAGCATGGTGCAATGTCGAGTTTGGTATCCCTGAACTCAGGGTTTAATAACGCATCCGTTGGGGTGGATGGTTTTTGGACTCTGTGTTTGAAAATAGCACTTTTAGAAAGTAGCTATTTTCTTGTCTAACTGTCTACCGGTCTCTGCTGGTTTTGGTGTGCGTGTGACAGGAGCTGGGTGGCTCCAGAGGTCTGAATGAGTCAGTGTGGGATGAGTGGGGCATTTGCATTGAGAGTAGGGGAAGAGTAGCTCCTGATGGCCTGCCCTGCCTGATACAATGCTGGCTCCGCCCCCCTGCCAGGCGACTGATGACTCTGTGCCTGCCAGGGACTTTCCTGGCCCCACCTCCTGCCAGGCAACTGATGGCCCTGCCCCTGCCGGTGACAATGCTGGCTCCGCTCCTGCTGGGCGACTGAAGACTCTGCCCTGCACAGTGAATAGGCCAGGTGCCTCGGCCTGGCAACACCCACAACAAACCCCAGATGGGGGGAAATTCCCCTGCATGGACAAAGGGATCAAAGCCAAAAAGGGGTATAAGAGAAGGACCCCTGAACCAAGAATTTAGATCACTTCTGACAAGGAAACCTGAACCAAGGACAAGAAGCCTGCTGATCCAAGGACTGCATACCCCTTCTGCCAGAGTGCTGTTTGCTGGGGGAATCCTGCAGTTGCTTCTTTATTTTTGCCAAGGAACCAGGAGAGAGGAACTGAGTGTGTACTCTCAAACTTGCTAAAGAAAATCTCCAAGGGTTGGAAGAGTGCCAACCTCCTGTTGAAGTCACAGGACCAAAGGACTTCATTTATGTGCTAAAAGTGCTTGTTGCTGGAACCTGAAATCCAGCACCTCTGAAGAATTCAGCAATCTCGACGCCGACGAATTCAGCTCGACATCGTGAGTAACGGCTCCAGTGTCCCGCACCTTCGACACCGCCCACCGGGCCCGATCGACGCCAGTAGCGACGGCAGTGAGTAGCGAGTTCGGCTCCAGCTCCAAGTGACCCTGTGTCGACGCCGCTGCTGATCGCATCAACATCGAGCCCTCTCGACGCCGTGAGCGCTGCTCACTCTTGCTACATCATCATCGACACCGACGACAACACGACGCCGGACATCTCGACGCCGCTGATCATCGAGTGCTTCACTTTTCCAAGGTACTGTGTTGTTGGGGTCTGTGTGACTCCGGGCTCGACGTAGCGCTCCTCGCGGTCGACGCCGAACCTTTGGATTAACTTTGCCTCGACGTCGTGTGACTCCTGAGTGGGTTACATTGTTGCCAAGAACTGTGTTTTAAAGAAGAAGAGTTGCTTTTGTTACTAAAGACTTTGTGCTAAGAAGAAACCGTGCTTGAACTATCATTTTTCCTTCCAAGAGTATTTATTAAGATTGTGGTATATTTTTGTTGTTATTTGGTCTTGTGCTAAGCCTTATATAAAAATCTTTATTTTTATAATACTACTGTGTCGTGTCCATTTGTAGTGTATTCACTTTATTACTGTATGTGGTCATAAATGCTTAACGCACTGCCTCTGAGATAAGCCTGTCTGCTTTGCCAAGCTACCAAGGGGGGTGAGCAGGGGTTATCTAAGTGTGTGATCCCCTTGCCCTGACTAGAAAAGGTGTGTCCCTATTTGTCAGAAGTGTATACCTATGCCAACTAGAGACAGCCGCTTCTAACATTGGTGGGTCAGCGGTGAGGATTTGAACTTTGCATTTATCACCCATGTGCAGTGATTAGTGTGCGCTACATAGTGAAAGCAGACCATAGCGCAGCCACAATCTATTTTGGTTGGATATCCTATTTTTGTTCTCCGCTTTCCTGAAGCTTGATTTTTGAAACTGCCAGTTTTGACCATGAGTGATGCCGGAGTCACTGCCCCTGCTGTTGTTGTGGAGGAATTTGATAGGAGTAAGATAAACGACTATCCAGTAAGAAAGCTGAAATCCTTTTGCAAGCAGTTGAAAGTTCCTACCACAGGCATTTCAAGGAGACCAGAATATCTCAAAGCATTGCAGGCCTGGTTAGAGGCCAGAGATCCCTCTGATCCCGTGGTGGTACCGACAGGGGAAGGGGAGGAGGAAGTGCCAGTGAATGGGCCCACATCCCCTCCCGGCAGCAGTGTTCCCTCCAAGGGTCTTTCTCCTGAAGAAAGAGAAGAAAGGGCGAAGGAGCGAGCATACAACATGGAAATGGCAAAACTTAAGATAGATGGGCAGTTGGAGATAGAGAATGCAAGAGGCAGGAGAGAAGCTGATATGGAGATCAAAAGTTTGGAGTTTGAAAGAGAGAAGAAGGTTGAGGGAGTTGGAACTCAAAGCTAAAGAGTTAGAATTGAATCCCTCTGGCGGCAGCATCCCATCTGTGCCTGCAGAAAGTAGGTTTTATTTTCCCAAAGATGTGATCAAAGATTTTCAGAAGAATGAGGATATTGGTCAATGGTTTAAAGCATATGAGTTAGCATTGTTGGCCCACCGGGTCCCTGAGAAGGATTGGGGAGCGGGGTTGTGGGGTCGCTTTGTGAATGAGGGAAGAGACACCCTGTTAGACATGCCTGTTGAGGATAGGATGTCTTATACTCATATGAAGGATGCTTTAATGTTAAGGTATGGCCTAACCCCAGAAAAGTACAGACAGGCCTTTAGAGAATGTAAGAAGTTGCCTGGTACTACGTGGGTTGAATATGTGTCATTTTTTTGCAGAGCCATGGATGGTTGGGTAAAGGGCAGCAAAGTGGAAAGTTATGATGCTCTTTATGATTTGTTTGCTTGGGAGCACTTGTCTAATAACTGTTTTCCAGAGCTGCGCCAGCACCTTATTGATAGGAAGATATCTAACCCTAGAAAACTTGCTGAGGAGGCGGACCGCTGGGTCAGTACCAGGGTCCACAAGGGTCCAGTGGGAGACTCAGCCAAAAGTTGGGCAGGGTCCTCAGCAGAAGAGTGGGGGGGACAAGGGCAAACAGAGGGAGTTCCAGAAAGGGCCCCAAAGTAATCCCCAAGGGAACCAAGGGAAGGGTTCCCAGCCTCCCCCAGATAAGAAATCAGAGGCCCCGACAGGTAAACCTGTTCGTAGGGGCCCAATGACCTGCTTCGCTTGTAAGCAGGTGGGACACCGTTTTTATGATCCCCAGTGTCCCTTGAAGAACTCTAGTGCACCACCACGTGCCGCCCCCCGTCAGTGGGCGAGTGTAGCCCTGGGAGGGGAGGAGATGGTTGCCCATGGTGGGGAGGGTCCCGCAGAGATGTCCCTGGTCTCTCTAGGAGACATGGAAATGGTCCCTCCACCCCGCTGCCTAGTAACACTAAGAAATATAGGCAGTGGGTGACCATTAATGGCCATAGAGTGGAAGCTCTCAGAGACACCGGAGCGAGTGTGACAGCTGTCAAGTGTCACTTGGTGTCCAGAGAGCAGGTTGTTCCCCACGCATTCTACCCTGTGATAGCTGCTGACAACTCCCAGAGAGAGTGTAAGGTAGCTCAGGTTTCCTTTGAATGGGGGGGAGTTTCAGGTACTCTTCAAGTTGCTGTAAGGCCCGCCATGCCTGTTGATTGTCTCCTGGGCAATGATTTGGAAGACTCCCCTTGGGCTAAGGTGGAGAGAGAGACACATTTGAAAATGTTGGGTGTGCCAGAGTGGGTGTGTGCAACCACTCGATCGATGACAGCAAGTAAGGGTGTTGATGGGGTTCTGGAGCCTGAAAGTATGGCCCAGGACCCATCTGTGAAGAGAAGAGGCAGGGGGCGCGGGAAACCGTCCCCCATAGTTCCCGTGGTCCAGGAGGAGGCAAACCTTGAGGGGTATGCCCTGGAACCCACAGGTGAACAAGTTGCTGAACTGGGAGACCTGCCCGAGCTGACCCACTGGCAGCAGGATGGTGGTCCCTCCAGGGAAGAATTTTGTGCAGAACAGAAAGTGTGCCCTTCTCTTGTGGGTATGAGGCAGCAGGCCTCAGCCCAGACAACAGGTGATCAGTCAGGGTCACATTTGGTCTACTGGGAGAACGATCTCCTGTATAGCGAGCCTAAGGCTGCTGAGCCTGGGTCAGCCCGTGTGCTGGTGGTACCCCAGCGCTTCAGAGCCTTCCTACTGGGTTTGGCTCATGACGTTCCTTTAGCTGGACATCTGGGGCAGGACAAGACCTATGACAGGCTTGTCACCCATTTTTATTGGCCTCAGATGAGAAGGGATGTAGACATCCATTGTAAAACTTGTCACACTTGCCAGGCAAGTGGGAAAAGCGGAAGGAAGCAGAAGGCTCCCCTCCAACCTTTTCCGGTGGTCAGTACCCCCTTTGACCGGGTGGGGATTGACATTGTTGGGCCACTGGACCCCAAGACAGCCCTGGGCAACAGGTTCATCCTGGTCTTGGTGGACCATGCCACACATTACCCGGAAGCCATCCCTCTCAGAACAGTGACGGCCCCCGTGGTGGGACGGGCACTGATGGGTGTTTTGCTCCCGCATGGGGTTCCCCAGAGAGGTGGTGTCAGACCGGGGCACCAACTTCATTTCCAACTATATGAAGTCTCTGTGGAAGGAGTGTGGGGTAACCTACAAGTTCACCACTCCTTACCACCCTCAAGGTAATGGGTTGGTTGAGAGATTCAACCGTACCCTTAAAGGCATGATTATGGGTCTTGAAGAACCAATGAGGCGTAAATGGGACGTCCTCTTGCCATGCCTGCTGTTTGCTTACCGTGAGGTGCCACAGAAGTCTCTAGGGTTCAGCCCCTTTGAGCTTTTGTATGGTCACCCGGTACGAGGGCCTTTGAGTCTGGTCAAAGAAGGCTGGGAGCAATCTCCCAGGAAACCTCCCCAGGATGTATACAGTTACATGCTGGCCTTTAGGAACCAGACTAGGCGCTTCAGAGATCTTGCTCAGGCAAATCTGGAGGCCAGCCAGGAAGAGATGAAGCGGTGGTACGACCAGAATGCCACTCTGGTCGAACTTCAGCCTGGTCAGAAAGTTTGGGTCATGTCCCCTGTGGAACCTTGTGCGCTCAAGGACAGATGGACTGGACCATTTAAGGTTGTGGAGAAAAAGAGCGATGTCACCTACATGGTGGACTTGGAGTCTCCCAGGAACCCCTTGCGGGTCCTGCATGTCAACCGTTTAAAGCCCCACTTAGAAAGGTCCGAAGTGGGCATGCTCCTAGCTACAGATGCTGGAATGGAGGAGGAGAGTGAGCCTCTTCCTGACCTCCTGTATGCAAAAGAGCAAGATGGGTCAGTGGATGGTGTTGTCCTCTCTGACACACTGACCCATGAACAGCAGCAAGATTGTCGCCAACTGTTGGGACAATTCCCTGATCTGTTTTCCTTGATTCCTGGTGTCACTCAGTGGTGTGTCCATGATGTGGACACTGGGGACAGCACTCCTGTGAAGCACAAGGCTTACAGAGTGACTGACAAGGTCAGAGCATACATCAAGGAGGAGGTCTCCAAAATGTTTGCCTTAGGGGTGGTTGAGTCCTCTAGCAGTCCTTGGGCCAGCCCAGTGGTCTTGGTCCCAAAGGCTGCAGCGCCTGGTGCTTCACCGGAACTTCGGTTCTGTGTGGATTACCGAGGACTCAATTCAGTCACCAAGACTGACGCACACCCCATCCCCAGAGCTGATGAGCTCATAGATCGGTTGGGGGCTGCCCAGTACCTCAGTACGTTTGATCTAACGTCTGGGTATTGGTAGATCGCCTTGACTGATGGGGCAAAAGAGAGGTCAGCATTCTCAACACCAGATGGGCACTACCAGTTCTGGGTTATGCCCTTTGGGATGAAGAATGCCCCTGCCACCTTCCAGAGGTTGGTCAACCAGGTCTTGGCTGGGCTGGAGGATTTCAGTGCCGCCTACCTGGACGACATCGCAGTGTTCAGCGCCAGCTGGGAGGAACACTTGCGCCACCTCCAGGAAGTGTTGTTGGCCCTGCGCAAAGCAGGCCTCACAATCAAAGCCAGTAAGTGCCAGATTGGGCAGGGTTCAGTGGTGTACTTGGGGCACCAAGTAGGGAGCGGCAAGGTGGCCCCCCTGCAAACCAAGATTGATACCATCCTGGCATGGGCACCGCCCAAAACCCAGACTCAGGTGAGAGCCTTCTTGGGTCTCACGGGTTACTACAGGAGGTTCGTCAAGGATTATGGTAACATTGTGCACCCCTTGACTTCGCTGACTTCCAGGAAGCATCCACGACTTGTGATCTGGACTGACGCCTGTCAGATGGCCTTTGACACCCTGAAAACTGCAATGTGCACAGCACCCATACTCCAGGCACCCGACTTTTCTAAAGAATTTGCTGTCCAGACGGACGCTTCAGAGCATGGCGTGGGGGCTGTTCTAGCTCAGGTGAATGAAGAGGGCCGAGACTTACCTGTAGCCTTCATCAGCAGGAGGTTACTTCCCAGGGAACAGAGGTGGAGTGCGATAGAGAGAGAAGTATTTGATGTGGTCTGGGCACTGAAGAAGCTAAGACCCTACCTGTTTGGGACTCACTTCCGGGTTCAGACAGACCACAGGCCCCTCAGATGGTTGATGCAGATGAGGGGTGAGAATCCGAAACTGTTGACGTGGTCCATTTCCCTACAGGGGATGGACTTCACGGTGGAACATCGCCCTGGCACAGATCACGCCAATGCTGATGGTCTGTCCAGATTTTTCCGCCTTAGTGATGAGGACTCCCTAGGGTAAGGGTAGTTCTCCCCACATTTCAGCTGGAGGGGACACGTGTTAGACCTGGCATCATTGGCATGAGTCTCTCCTCCATTTTTTCTGTTTGCCTCCTCTGTTTAGGATGTTTTTGCTGGTATATTGCTTTGGGCACTGTGCCACTGCTGATCAGTGCCACAGTGCAAGTGCTCCCTATGTGAAATTGCTGTATTGATTGACTTCCATGTTTGGCTTATTTGGTTTACTATCAGTCCCTAGTAGCGTGCACCAAGAGTGCCAGGGCTTGTAAATACAAATGCTGCTCGTGGGCTTGCAGCACGTGTTGTGCCACCCACAAGAGCGGCCTAGTAAAAGTATGTCTGAAGGTCTACCATTGCTAGACCACGTGCAGTCTGACTGTCACGAGGACTGCGCAAGTACACCTACTTGCCAATCCCTAAACCTTCCCTTAACTTCATGTTAGTCACCCCTATGGTAGGCCCAAGGGCAGGGTGCATTGTAAGCATAAGGTAGGACAAGCCTGACAAGGTTGGCATGTCCTAATAGTGAATTACAGCCATATCCGTTTTTCACTATTGTAAGGTTACCTGCTCTCCATCAGTTAGAATGGGCTGCCAGGATTATTAATGCTATAATCCTAGCGGGCTCGGGGAGCATGGTGCAATGTCGAGTTTGGTATCCCTGAACTCAGGGTTTAATAACGCATCCGTTGGGGTGGATGGTTTTTGGACTCTGTGTTTGAAAATAGCACTTTTAGAAAGTAGCTATTTTCTTGTCTAACTGTCTACCGGTCTCTGCTGGTTCTGGTGTGCGTGTGACAGGAGCTGGGTGGCTCCAGAGGTCTGAATGAGTCAGTGTGGGATGAGTAGGGCATTTGCATTGAGAGTAGGGGAAGAGTAGCTCCTGATAGCCTGCCCTGCCTGATACAATGCTGGCTCCGCCCCCCTGCCAGGCGACTGATGACTCTGTGCCTGCCAGGGACTTTCCTGGCCCCACCTCCTGCCGGGCAACTGATGGCCCTGCCCCTGCCGGTGACAATGCTGGCTCCGCTCCTGCTGGGCGACTGAAGCCTCTGCCCTGCACAGTGAATAGGCCAGGTGCCTCGGCCTGGCAACACCCACAACAAACCCCAGATGGGGGGAAATTCCCCTGCATGGACAAAGGGATCAAAGCCAAAAAGGGGTATAAGAGAAGGACCCCTGAACAAAGAATTTAGATCACTTCTGACAAGGAAACCTGAACCAAGGACAAGAAGCCTGCTGATCCAAGGACTGCCTACCCCTTCTGCCAGAGTGCTGTTTGTTGGGGGAATCCTGCAGTTGCTTCTTTATTTTTGCCAAGGAACCAGGAGAGAGGAACTGAGTGTGTACTCTTAAACTTGCTAAAGAAAATCTCCAAGGGTTGGAAGAGTGCCAGCCTCCTGTTGAAGTCACAGGACCAAAGGACTTCATTTATGTGCTAAAAGTGCTTGTTGCTGGAACCTGAAATCCAGCACCTCTGAAGAATCCAGCAATCTCGACGCCGACGGACGCCGACGAATTCAGCTCGACATCGTGAGTAACGGCTCCAGTGTCCAGCACCTTCGACGCCGGCCGCCGGGCCCGATCGACGCCAGTAGCGATGCCAGTGAGTAGCGAGTTCGGCTCCAGCTCCAAGTGACCCTGTGTCGACGCCGCTGCTGATCGCATCAACATCGAGCCCTCTCGACGCCGTGAGCGCTGCTCACTCTTGCAACATCATCATCGACACCAACGACGACACGACGCCGGACATCTCGACGCCGCTGATCATCGAGTGCTTCACTTTTCCAAGGCTGTGTTGTTGGGGTCTGTGCGACTCCGGGCTCGACGTAGCGCTCCTCGCGGTCGACGCCGAACCTTTGGATTAACTTTGCCTCGACGTCGTGTGACTCCCGAGTGGGTTACATTGTTGCCAAGAACTTTGTTTTAAAGAAGAAGAGTTGCTTTTATTACTAAAGACTTTGTGCTAAGAAGAAACCGTGCTTGAACTATCATTTTTCCTTCCAAGAGTATGTATTAAGATTGTGGTATATTTTTGTCATTATTTGGTCTTGTGCTAAGCCTTATATAAAAATCCTTATTTTTATAATAGTACTGTGTCGTGTCCATTTGTAGTGTATTCACTTTATTACTGTATGTGGTCATAAATGCTTAACGCACTGCCTCTGAGATAAGCCTGTCTGCTTTGCCAAGCTACCAAGGGGGGTGAGCAGGGGTTATCTAAGTGTGTGATCCCCTTGCCCTGACTAGAAAAGGTGTGTCCCTATTTGTCAGAAGTGTATACCTCTGCCAACTAGAGACAGCCGCTTCTAACAAGCTGCTACTAGGTAGAGAAGACAATGGGTGCCTTTCGCGACACACCAAATGTAATTATTACAAAAGGGTCAAATTTAAGACGCTCTTATGCGCTTTTAAGGTTTGGTCGGTGTTCCGCAAAAAATGTGGTTTAACGCCTACGCTCTGCTATACAAAAACGGGTACCTTCCCGATATCTTTTGTGATAGATACATGAAAATATGGTGGGAAAAGGGAATTAGGATAGCGGAGGATGTGATGGAAGAGACTGGATTTAGATCGTTTGATCAAATTAGGGATAAGTATGGGCTTGAGAATAAACAATTCAAATATCTCCAGATTAAGGATTTCCTGATTAAAAAAAGGGTGGGGGTCATTGTAGTTTTGCCAAAGTAACATTGCTGGAAGTATTACCCAAAGGATCATTCACACTTGGTAGGATATATAAACTTCTGAATGAAATTATGGTGGATGATCTCACCAAGCATTATGATTATTGGCAGGAACATCTACAAACTGGGTTTGGAGAAGTTAACGACTCACTATATTTAGCCCGAACATTCTTTCTTTGCGGCCAATTTACAACTCCAGTGTTTTAAAACTTGGTTTGATTTATACATCACGCTGGCACGTCCTGCCCTGGCTGTGAGCTTTATGCAGCCAATAGCTTGCATATGTTTGCATCATTACCCAGTTTGGATACTGTCAAAAGAAATGTTGGTGCCATCTTAGAATCCCAAGTGGGATGGGAAATAAATATGTCAACAGAGTTGATTATGCTAGTGGTGGGTGATATCTCACTCTCAGAACAGATACAGGTATTTGTCTTTATTGCTATGATAGTATTCAGGCTATGTTTGGCCACTTATTGGCTCAATCAGGTGCCGCCATCTAGTCAGCAGTGGCTGAGTAGATTTTTAGCGGTCTATCGGCTAGAAACTGCAGTCTATGCCAGGAAGGGGCGCAGAGCGCAGAAAAGAGGGTATGAGATTTGGGCTCCCCTGATGAGATGGTTTCGGGATGGGGAAGAGGGAGAATCATGAAGAGATGGTTAAATGTTTTGAATATCCAGGCAGGTAGGCATGCAGGGGGGGGGGGTGGGGGTCCGTGAGAGGAAGGGTGAAAATAATAGTATTAATAATAATATGTCTTTTTTGTAGTTATTTGATTCCGGTGGTTAATAGTCTATACAATGAATGATTAATTGGATGGATTGGTGACTATATGTTTATTTCTGCATTTTATTTCTTCAATGGATTGGATTTAATATCGATGGAACGCTGGACCAATGGGAAGGGTGGGGATGGGCATGGGAGGAGGCGCGCTAACTGCTTTTCTGTTTGTTTCCAGGATACTTGAAATCTATTTGTATACTATGAAAATGAAATAAAAACGATAAACAAAGAAAGAATACATGAAGTGATGTCTTACCAGAATTGTAAATGTAATATCGCAACGATGAATTGGGTTCTGTTCCTGAAATGAAAAGAATTCAGTTTTCAAACTGTGATGCTTCTGTAACAACTCAAAATGGACAAATGATATAGATTTCAATGCAAGCAATAGTTCCTCTTCAAAAAGTTTTTCAGTTTTTCAAATTCGCTCATTCAATGAAAAGTTAATAAACTGATACTTCTGTTTAAATTATTCCCAATAAAGGAGACCCCAATATTCTCGCACTCGGTGAAACCTTAGCGTGGCCATAGGATCTTTTGCACCGAGTTATGGGCCTGTACAGACAGACTGCTAACCTAATGTTTTGGAACTATTTCACAATTCTACATTATTAGCTGTATACTACCACATCAATAAAAGCCACACAGTAAAATAAACAATATATGTTTATGTTAAAAATATATAATAATTAATAAGGAAACATATTCATGTATGTATGGATGGAGAATTTGAATGAAGCAAATGTATAAAGACAGCAGAGGACAGTAAAGGGCAAAAACCAACGTTTCATTCTCCGAGTGGTTGGAGGAAAGCTGGGTTCTGAAAGGTGCAGTGGACAATACCTGTGGGATGTAGTGTTCCTTTAAGAGGTGTGTCTTCAGCTCTTTCCTAATTGGAACAGAGTTGGTGCGATTCGGGGAACTTAATATAGATGTAGAAGGCTGGTTGCTGTGTTTTTTTTTAACACTTATTTGTCTGTACTCCAGTGGTGCCCAGGCAGCAGATGTGCTGCAAGCCACTGGAGATGGAGAGCTAATCAGCCTGTTAGGCTAAGGTGCCAGTCGTGATGGCTTTGTAGATGATGCAGCTAGTTTAGAAGAAAGGGTGCCGATGAAGGGTACCAGTGGCGCTCCATCAGGGTGAGAGTTATGTGGTTATATTTCTTTAGGCCACCGATGAGGCATGTTGTGTTGAGTAGATTCCCTTGGGTGGGACCAGTGTGTAATTTGGGAAATTGTGATGCAGAGTTTTCCACCATTCTGATAGCTGAGTCCAATGTGAGGGCAGCAGTTCTGAAGTCACTCTCTGGGAGAGATGGTTTTAATTGAATTTGTAGCGAGAGTTGGTACCATGAAATCTTAGTTTTCTTGATGATGGCTCCTTGAGTTCAGTGCCCAAGGGGAATCCAAGTAACTTGCCTTGGATTTTTTTGGCCAAAGTTGGGGTTCGAATCCATCCACGTTCATGTTGTTGAGCCAAACATATCTGTTGCGTACAGCAGATCAGGCATTGTCTAGGTCTCCACCACAGCCATTGCCCCTGCCAAGCTACCAGTTTTTCTTCATTTCCAATTTAGAAAGAGGTGTAAGACCGGTGACTTGGTGATAGAGGACATAAGTACACCAGTAGCTCTGTTGTTTGCTTATATCAGGCACTCCCATGGATGAGGAGGGATGCCTTTGGCAGCGACAAGTGCTGCAGGGTCGATTAGGATAGAGGTTTGACAATGGGTATATTATTTGACTGCCCTCCAAACCAATTCATTTAGGGTTTAGAATCCAACTTTACATTAGAGTCAGTTTTTTGGTTTGACCATCTGTTGGAGCCCAACATGAGCCAGTTGTATTGCAAAAGCTTGAAGGGGTCACATTTTGTTGCCTAACGGGAAAAAAGTCCTATAAAAGGGCTCACTTATGTCTAAAATTATATAGGAATGCAAGATTTAGCAGGCTTCTGGAATATGGGTCAATTACATGTATGGTAATGATTCCCCACTGGCCGCTGCAGGTCGCATTGCTGGCTAGCTGCACCAGCCATCTATGTGGAAGCATCACAAATGTCTACGAGGGACACAGAAAGTGGGTGGGCGTGTTCTACCCTCAACCTGATGTACTCTTTGGTCTCAATGGCACACTGCATATCAGCGGCCATGGCTGGTCGCTGATGCCTTGACGGGTAATCCGACCTGGGTCATTATGCCACTGAGAAACAGTACTTCTGCCACTAAAGGATCCATTTTCATATTTAAGGAGGGACCAATAAAAGATTGTCAATATAAATAAAGATGTAAATATTGGTAGACCCAATTATTTGAAACCGCCTATTTCTCAATGTGGGTATAGTGTTGCTCAGTAGGGGGAAAGCTGTGTAGGCATACACAATAGGGAACCACTCTGCCCAGTGTTGCTTTGGTTACAGTCAAGTTCAAAGCCCTCTAGAGCTGGCATCTATTTTTAATTCTGAGACTTTGCATGGGTAGAACTATTGGAGAGTAGCTTCTGGTGAAAGTGTGCATTTTGATGCTTGGCATGTGGTTAGGTGTTATGCAGTCCAGTTCTGCATGGTCTTAGTCCACTTTCCCAACATCCCAGTCAGAGATATACAATTCTTAATGAATCTTCTGAAATATGTGACCATGCCAAGAAAACTCCTGACTTCTGATATGAATGTGGATTGAGATGCCAATTGAATGGCTTACATTTTGGGGTAGTCAGGTGGCACCCATCAGCTGAGAACCGCTATCCGAAAGAGCTGATGAATGCATTGAACTCATATTTCTTGCTATTGAAGGTGAGACTGTTTCAGGATGCAGCAAATTCTGGAGTGATGTTCCTCAAAATCCTTTGTATGTCCTAGTGCTGACTTTTATGTCTACCATGAGCACATCAAGAACCTCTTAAATGGCGTTCCGTAGCCCCTCCGCTGCACTGTAGATTTGGAAATGTAGCCTTGTGGACTTGCAGAGGCCAAGGTGGGTGCTGAAAAATGTCCACCCACCTGGATTTTTATCTTAGCAGACGTTGAAAGTATCTGGAGTTGAGATGAACTTGAGAGAACCAAAATGTTCCCTTTACTGCTGCTACCAGGTCATTCACTGTTGGTGTGAGATGGCAATTTCTTTTTATGGGTGAATTTGGAAGGTGAATGTCAATGCAAACCCACATTTTAGCACGCTGTTTTAGTTTTTGACACCCACACTGTGGGCTCTTCTATCCATTCATTTGTGTTTGCTGTCTCAGGTTTGACCAGGAGCATAGATTGTGGGGGTTGGGTTGTGCCCCCCCCAAATAAAAGCATGCTTGGATTGGTAGTTGGATCTGAGAGCCCTGAGTCGTTCTGCTATGTCTGTATTGGGTTTTCTCATTGTTATGATTTCATTAGGCGGTTTTAACTTGTTCACTTTTTGGATCAGGAACTTAAATATGTACAGCTACCGGTTTAGCAACAAAGTAGCAAATCTGCACCCATAGAAGTACACCTTGAATGGATGCAAATTTACTACTTAGTCATCAAACATCAAACTTTTCACAAGGGTTTTATTGTACAAAAACAAACTCCTAAACAGGAGTTTGGATTTGAGAAATAACAAAACTAATGACACCCTACACCATGGGAATTTTCTCCCATGGTGTGGGGGTCAGTTTTTGCTTTTTTATTGTCCCTTGCCAACACTGTTTTTTTAGTTGGGAAATTTGAATTTCTTACCCCCTGAATCTCACTGACTGAGCTACGCCCCTGAGTCTACACCATTAGGTATAGGTGAAAAGCTAAACTGCAATTGCCTAGTGCTACTGAGCAGATGCCATCACCAATATTCCATTGTATAATCATGCGTTTCAGAATGCTGTGCCATGAGACAGGTCATTAAATGTAAATGTATGAAACTTATATAGCGCAGGACTTACCGTGGGGCATCTCCACGCTTGCTTAGGGAACCCGTCCTGGTGTTCCCCTGTGAGAAACCCCGGCAGGGTATCCACAAGGTGAAAGCCAGGCATCCCACCGCGAGGGGCCGATGTGGAGATTAAGCAAGCTATTGCCCAGAGTCGCAGAGTGTGACCCCGTGAGTCGAGTAGGCACCGGAGCGAGAATTGTCGAGACCGTGGAATTTATGAGCCCTAGACCCGCCGAGGTGGGGAATCAAACCCTGGTCCACAGTCGATCTCAGATTCCGGGTCTGCCGCCTCTAACCACTGAGCCACACTTCTCCACCTTAAAGTCCTTAGCAGCCTGCTCAGAGCCCTGGTTTGCACACTTTGCATGATCCATTATCAAGCACAGTTGGTTTACGCAGCTGAGGAGCATCTCAGTACCATTTTGGGTTATGTATCCCATGGTAATGTGAGGCGGATCCTCTTGCATGAGTGCTCCATGATTGAGATGAATATTTGCTATAGGTTTAGATCTAATCTTCATGGGTTTGAGAACAGTTTATGGTATTAAGGAGTCAAACTGTGATTTAGACATTTTGTTTCTGGCCGTAGAAGTGAACATGAGGGCTAATAAGAAATATCAACTTACTTGATCTAAAACTTTGATTGAGTGATTGAGATGCTGCTTTATTTTACAGCGTACAGCATATATATGACATCTTCCTGTTCTTTCTCGTCATCCATTTCTCCACCTGCAGCCTTGGCTGAGTAGGTGTGAACGAGTAAACTATCATGTTGGGGTTCCCTTGGTATTGTGGGAGGAATCATAGACTTTGGTGAAATGATTAGGTTTGCCACAGGCTGAACGTTTCTTTGCTAGGGGCTGGACAGTCACCGGGATGATGGAACACATCTTTGCAGTCTCTGTAGGGCCTCTGTTTTGTCTTCTGTGGTGCTGGTTTGGGACAAGGGTGGACTTTCAGATCTGATCCATGGGTTCAGTTCTAATCAGTTTGTTTAGATCTACCTCCATCTGGGAACCATTGAGCTACAGAGGCCAAGTGTTAAGATGTCTGGTAAAGATTTGCCTGGTTCTCTTGTCCTAGTTTTGTGGATGTGCACCCTTGGATTATCTGGTCTCAAACCTCCTGTGTCTGACTGTGTTAGGTGCTAGCTGTGAGCCTGGGGTGGAATGCATCCGCAGACTCCTCTGAGCCTTGTTTTTCTTGTCACAGTAAGAATCGCTCATAGTCTGGGTTTGCTAATGGAGTAAAGCACCGATTGAGCGCAGCACAGTAATGGCATACATGAATGGCAACCCCGGCATGTCCTGTTACAGAAGCCAATGCACAGCTGTGCAATATGCAAGAATTATGGGTGAATTCACATCCCCAATGTGCCACCATGCAAAGAGGAAGATATGATGCCATTCAGTGTGTGAGCAGAAACAACCTGGGAATGTATGTGGAGGTCTGCTGAATTCGAAACAGTTGTGTGGCTGAAGGTACCAGGAAGGAAGAAATGTATGGGCTTGCCTTCACTTTAGTGTGACCGGGAGACAGGGCCCTTCCCGGGCTCTCAGTGGTGCAGCAGAAAAACCTCAGCAGCTTGAGCAGAGCCATGTGCAGGCAGTGGTATGTGTTGGCCCCAGCAGTGGACAGGTAAGAGCCATGCCACAAAGCAGTATAGGGCACTGGCGGCACAGTGATCACATTAAGAGGGGTCCGGGAGGCCCACAAGCACCACTATAAGCAGGATCCAGTGTTGGAGAGGGCAGGTGGGATGGCTGTGGTCTTGATGAGGGAGCTGAATGACTCGGCATCATTTTGCATGATTCACAGGAGCAAGCTCAGGATTGCGAGCAACATTGACGTCAACGTGATTTTGGAAGTACAAATAGCATGCATAACAACTTGGTGGCAGCAAGGACAAGGAAATGCTGAGGCTGGCCTCTATCCCGATGCATTTTATTAATTACACTACAGCAACAGGACACCACCACATGCAATAACCAAAGAAGGGCAAAACTAACCCTCAAATAACACTGCAGCACTGTTGTAGCTCAGGCTGCAGTGTACAGTGCTCAGCTCATGGAGATCTGCTTTGTGGGCTATTCATAGCATTGGTCATATTTAAGTGCAGTAGCACCTCTCGATGGGTCACTTCCATGCCCAGATATGGACACTAGTAAGTGATATTCTGGGCATCAGCATCTGTCTGACATGACAATGTCTCCTTGCAAATGAGCTGCCTTTATGCCTAGTGACTGATGTGCTGACTAACTGAGCCTGTCTTGCTTGCAGAGGGAAGCGAGACCCGCACCTCGGGCTACAAGATTCTCAGCATTGGAGGAGGTTCTAGATGCTTCACGAGTAATGGCACCAAGATCACAGCAAAAAAGGGAAATTACCTAGGATCCAGCAATATATGTCAATGTTCAATAATCACCCAAGAGAACCCTGCTGCCCAGGGATGATTCATTGAATAGCCAGGTCTTGAGTCCTTTTCGAATTCCAGCAGAGAGGATGAAGTCCAGAGGAGAAGGATGCGGTTGTTCCAGGACTTCGCAGTGAGGTAGGAGAAAGATTGTCCTCCACTATTGCTTCGGCAGATGCGGGGGATGTGAGAGAAGGTCAGGGAGGCAGAGCGTAGGTGCCTGGCGGGTTGGTAGAAGTTCAGGCGGTGGCTGATGTATGCTGATCCTTAGGGTATAGGGCTTTTTAGATGTGGATCAGCATCTTGAATTGACGTCTCTTCTGAATGGAGAGCCAGTGGAGCTTCTTGTGGTGGGGTTTTATGTGGGTTCACTTAGGGAGTTCGAGGATGAGTTTGGTTGTGGAATTCGGTATAGTCTGCAATATCTTCAGGAGCTGTTGTGAGGTGATTTCTGCAAAGTGTGTGTTGCTGTAGTCTAGCTGGCTAGTGACTAGGGCTTGAGTGATGGATCGTCTGGTGTTGACAGGGAGATATTTGAAGATCTTACCGAGCATGCGAAGAGTGAGAAAGAAGGCAGAGGAGACTATTGATCTGTCTTTTCATGGTGAGCTTGCTGTTGAGGATGATACCAAGGTTGTGGGCATGGTCTGTCAGAATGGGTGAGGGTCCTAGTTCATAAGACCACCAGGAGTCGTTCCACAGGGAGGTGTTGTTTCCGAAGATCAGCACTTCCATTTTGCCTGTGTTGAGTTGTCTTTCATCCAGTCGACGATACTCGTCATACAACTGCAGAAGCTGTCCAGCATGGTGGAGGGGTCTTCTGATAGAGAAAAGATGAACTTGGGGTCGTCGGAGTAGGTTATGGTGTTTAGACAATGGGTTCTGAAGATGTTGGCCAAGGGGATCATGTAAGTGTTGAACAGTGTAAGGCTGAGGGACAATCCTCGAGGGACACCGTAGATGAAGTTCTTAAGTTCCAAGATGAAAAGTGGTCAGCGGATTGTCTTGGTTCTTCCAGTGAGGAAGGAGGCAATCCATTTGAGGGCGTCCCCTTGGATTCCAATGTGGTGCAGCCTCTTGATAAGGGTGTGATGGGATACGCTGCTGAGAGGTTGAGGGGGATCAGGGCCGGTGTATTTCCCTGGTCAAGGAGGGTTCTGATGTCATTGGTGGCAGCAAATAGGGCAGTTCTGGTCCTATGGTTGTTGCGGAATCCGGATTGGGAGGTGTCTAGAAGATTGTTTTTCTCCAAGTGCTCTGTTAGCTGGTGGATAAAGGCCTTTTTGATGACTTTGGCGGGAAATGGGAACAGCAAGATAAAACAGAATTTCTTACGTTTGCTGGGGTCTGTGAACTGTTTCTTGAATAGGCGTTTGACCTTGACATGTTTCCATTCTTCTGGGAAGGTGGCTGTGGTGATGGATGCTTTAAAGATGATGGTAGGCTCATTGCTGATCATCTTGCTCCCAAGGTTGACGATATGGTGGGGACAGGGGGCTGTGGGTGCTCCTGAGTGGACAGAGTTCCTGATGGCTGTGGTGTTTTGTGCGGTAAGCTGGACCCAGGTGACGAGTAGGTGGTCAGGGTTTGCATCTGAGGGAGCGAGGAGGCTAAGGACATCTGCGGTAGTGGGTTGGGGTTCCATGTTTTCGTTGATGGTGGAGATCTTGTCATGGAAGAAGTCCACCAGGATGTCGCAGAGTTCCTGATAAGGGGTGATGATGTTTTCAGAGGCTGAGGGATTGGAGAACTCTCTGACGATGTTTGAAAAGTTCATTGCTGTGATTAAAACAGCCATCTGCTGTTTAATTTGCAGAGTTTAACTAAAAAATAAAGACTACTACCCACACACTTCCTTTATGATCCATCAACACCTCCGAACACCCAGGCAAACACCACCCAACACACCAAACCAGCACCATAATAACCACTCGCATGAATGCTTCTCAACACGATCTCGCTCAGCAAACATGCCACCATTATCTGGGACCTCCTCAGTAACGAGGCACAAGACCTCCTCTTCCTTACGGAAACCAGCATCAACCCTGCTTCGGCACCCGACATCCCTATGGCTATCCCTTAGTGCCACCCTATGCGCGTTGGTTTTACTTATGAGGCGGTTTTAAAATTGTGTTCTGCATTTCATTTGAACTTATTTTCTCTTTCAACCTCACCCGGTTAATCTCTGTTCCCAGGTGTGGGGAAACCTTATAGGCTATGCACGCCCGTGACACATAATCGTTAGATTTTCTACACGAACTGCTCATTTTTCTATAATTGCATTAACCTTTTAATACATGGGCTTCTCTCTTGTTGATACTGGCATGCAGTGGGATATGTTATTTGATATGAGTGCCCGGTTTTCTCTTTGCATTGCCTACGACTGATAGAGCTCGTAACCACACTGCTCAGCCTGCCTCTTTTACAATATCATTATGCTACCTCATTGCTAGGATAGCCATGACATATTGCTCCTGACATACATCCCCCTTTTCTTTACAGTTTTCAGAAACATTCTTAAGGGACCTTGGTAAGCTTTTGTCACCCTGCTATGATCACAATGCAGATGAAGTCATGTTCTCATTTACACTTTGTAAAGACTGCCATACTTTTAAGAAAGCATCTTTGTACTATCAATCTATGTGCACATATGGAATATTATTGGTATAACAATCTGGCATCTTGACAATTTTACTTCTATGTGTGTCTCTCTCCTTCAACCTGTTTCAACAATTTGCGTAATTTTGTTTTTTTGCCATGTATTAACGATGATAAATTTATGGAAGATGATCTATGTACAGTATGTCATTTTTGAATGTTCATCTTTTACCCTAATTTCTGTTTTCTGTTTCCCCTTATTTACCCTGTCTTTCCCTCCCTTTTTTCATCCTCGTTTGTCTCTACCCGGTCCACATACTTTTATTTTTGGCGTATCTTTTTGCTCTTATGGTTGTATTCTCACATCCCCTGTATATCCACTGTTTTGGGTTTCACTCTATTTAATTACTTATTATGCAGTTATGGTATAAGTATCATTCATTGTACCTGTGGGTATAACTACTTCTCAGCCTTGAAAAAGCCGTCGGTCATCAGGCCACCAGGCAAAACATGTGTTGGCTGTTTTCTGTTCCTTTTTCAATGTTACGAGGTGTAACCAAGAAAAATTAAAAATTAAGAAACTAAATAATAAGGATATTACCTTCCTCAATCATTTCAGGATAAAGGGGTAAAGCCTTCCCCAACAACCTAAAATTACATTTTTACAATGGCTTTTGGGTGTAGCCATTTGTGAGGCACGTACCAGCATTATATTGGGTCACCACAAGGATGGCGTGAATAACAATTTTACCAATACCCTGGTTTTCTTACATTAACTTGTCTTCTGGGAGAATGTCATGCTCATTTGATCCTAAGATATTTTAGATATACATACCAGACTTCTAGTTCCTGACCAATGGCCAACTGCAGAGATCGGAGAGAGCACCGTAACCGTTGGATTGAAGAGATTTTCTCGACAACAGGAACCACTGCTCAAATTAACAGATTCAATCCCCAATCTGCAAAATCAACCTTTCAGGCTTTGGAAAAAGCACTCAAAAAAGAAACGACCAAATGGTGGAAAGCAGCGAGCCTATAGAAATATTTAGAAGCAGATAGAATTCCGAGAGCTCTTTGGATCATGATATTTCCACCGGTTGAAACAACTAGAACAGACTCAATTACCAAATGGTAAGTAAACTTGAGGGAGGCCTCAAATAACATGATTAGTCAATTGATAGATATTGCAGAAGAAGAGCACAATAAGTATAAAACAGAAGTGGATGACCTCACGAAGAAAATAGAAGAGTCTAATTGGGGGGATATTACCAACAAAAATTATGAGATACTTAATAGATTAATAGACGAATACGAGGAAGATCTAATACAGAGAAAAAATTGGAATTTCCGACGGGACCAAATAGATTATCAACTAGAAAGAGTATATACTTTGCCAAGCGGTACAACAACATCTTCAAAGGAACAACCATTTCCCAAATAAGAATAGTACAGGACTCAGTTACTAGCTCGGAGGCTGAATATCCTGGAGCAGAAATTGTAACAACAACTACGAAGGTAGGGGTGAATTTTTTAGAGGAGGTACAAAGATACCGGTTAGGTTTTCGGAACAACCTACACCAGAATAACACAAGAAAACGCCCCAAGTACATCAACTTCAAAACCAGCCGGAGGGTATTTACAAGAGCCAGGAGACGACAGGAAACCGAACCCAAGACTCCAACAATTTAATGGTCAACATCTCAGGCCAACCTAATAACGACTTACAGATAGATATACTGGCTAAAGGACTCTCTTTCTGTCCCACAGCACTTTGGGACCTTGCCAAAAACATGATAGGCCTTTTCAAATTCACACAAAAACTCAAACTGGCTGCCTTCTTTTACAACAAACTACCTATACACAAAGACGAAGAGCACCAATTATAAGCCCTTTGACAGTCCAAGACTTGCAGAATATACACTTGCTAACCACACTAGCCGAGGACCCAGATGACCATTGGATATTTCCATCTGCCCTGGCACGGGAGTTGGACATTGACACCACCTACTCTACCATAATACCGTTTGCTCCAAATCAACATTCTGCCCCCAGCTGCTCAGTGACAATACCATTGACTTATTTTTTACGGCAGTCTCAAGGCATTTAACCAGAGAACATCAGACATATCTCAAGAACAAATACTATCTAAAGACCAACCTTCAAAACAAAGAAATTAATACCTTGAAGGAGCTGAAAAACAACCCAGAAATAGTAATTAAGGAATCAAACAAAGGGGGGAACGTGGTGCTCCTAAATACTGATAATTACATCTCAGAGGCACAGAGGCAACTGAATGCCATATCTTGCTATATGCAACTTCCTAATAAACCAACCAAAAGAATTCTTCAAGATCTTAAAAAGAAAGTGGATGGATGGCATGCCAATAATTTACTCAATATTTTTTTTTTTTTGCAGAGTTTTATATAGCGCGAACTTGACCCGAATCGGGTATCAGATCGCTTTACATAGCACCAGTTACGTTACATGAGGACACACATTCATTTTTGTTAGGCACAGGGAGATTAAGTGATTTGCCCAGAATCACAGGATGTTTTAGCGTCATTACCGAGACTCGAACCCAGTTCCCGAGGTCCGAGGTCGAGCCCCCTAGCCATTAGGTCAACTCCTCTCCCCATTGAAGAATGGAATGATCTATTTATAGAACATCCCACCATGGCGACCCTTTACCTATTGCTGAAAATACTTAAAATGGCACAAGACCACAAGGAAGACCCATCATTGCAGGGTTGAACTCCATCTGTTCTAAGATAGGGGAATTTATCGACCAACAACTGCAACCATTCATGAGCGATCTCCCATCGTACATACAAGATACGAAAGGCATTTTACTCAAACTCAACAATATCCTATAGGATAAGGATTGTATTCTGACCACTTAAGACGTAGTCAGCCTCGATACTTCAATCCGCCATGATGATGGTATGGAGGCAGTTCGCAAAGCACTAGCCACCAAATCAGTCCATGATATGAAATCAAACATGGTGATTTTAGAAATGCTGTACCTCTGTTTAACCAGCAACGTATTCTCCTTCAATTCCCAATATTACTTTCAGCTACAGAGAAGTGCAATGGGAGCCAAATTTGCTCCACCATATGCCTGTATCTTTATGGGATTAGTGGAAAAGTATTGGCTTTGGGACGACATTTTCTCCACTTACACTCCACATATTTATTATTGGGGTTGTTACATCGACGATATCCTCTGCATTTGGCAGGGGACACAAACAACTCTCAATGAATTTCTCAACAAAATCAACACCAACAGATGGAATATTCAGACCACTTCCACTAGTTCCACATCAGAAATTGACTTTCTGGACATCACAATCTATGTGGAGAATGACAAACTACAAACTAAAGCATTCCGGAAACCTACATCAGCCAACTCAATCCTCAGAGCAGACAGCTGTCATCTACCAAAAACCATACTGAACATCTGTAAAGGGGAATTCAGATGGATGAGAAGAAATTGCAGCAACTTGAACACCTACAGAGATAAATCACAAGACTTAATAGAGAGACTAACCAAACAAGGGTACCCTAGAGATCTTCTGGAAAAAACTGCCAAAGACTGCGAAAGCCTCTCTCGGGAAACATTACTCACACCCAAGATTACCAATAAACCTGATGAGCCAAAAAAAAACAGGTTTCTGACAGACTTCCATAACGGTCATCACCACATTCGCAAAACATTGAAAAAACCTTGGTACTTGCTGACTGACAAAATCTCCCTCACAAATCAGATGGACAACTATCCCCAAATGGGTTTTAGAAGAGCTAAGAACTGGAAACAAATTCTATGTGGATCCGAATTTGTGGACAAATGCAAACAGCAAGGACCTAATTTTCTGACTAAACCACGTGGTTTCTACGCCTGACAAAATTGCAATGCGTGTGAACTGGGGTGCAATACATTGTTGGAGTTCAAGTACAATCAAAAAACTGTCTACAAGATTAAAGACTGGATCAATTGTAAATCCACATACGTAATTTATGTTATCCTTTGCCCATGTAACAAAGCATATGTAGGCAGTACCATACGCCCCCCCCCCCTCAAGATCAGAATACTTGAACACTATTGCAACATAAACAAAAACGAAGTTGGTCCCGCCCTAACAGAACACTACCATGACTGCCATCCACATCAGAAAAACTTAAATTTTTTGGGACTAGAACAAGTGAAACCATCTTTGAGAGGTGGTAGCCGTGAACTTGTCCTGAGACAGAAGGAGAGCGAGCATATACTGCGAATGAACACTGTGGAACAAGGACTAAACAAAGATGCTGAGATGCATTACTGGCTCTATTAAATCCTGGAAAGTTGATTATAACGTGTGACTTGCAAGACAGCATATTAGAACCATGCAACTAAGAAAATTACTCATATTCCCATTTGCATGTGTCATTTAAGTCACATAAATCCTCTTCTGGGAAAAGCATGTGAACCATATGTTCTCACTAGATCATTTTTTAATCACGGATTGTTACTTAAGACCTTAACGTAATTCCATCACGGTTGTGCGACTCTTCCCACCTTTCCATTTTTTTGTCCAGGTGTGCCCGCATCATCTAAGAGTCATACACACCTTAAAGCTGAGTATAAGCATATAGGGCCAGATGTAGGTAATCTCGATTTACCTACTCTTAAATACCGAATCATACCGATTCGGTATTTAAGAGTAGGTAAATGGGATGTAGGTAATTTCTCTTTTTGAATTACTGAATCGGTAAGATTCGGTAATTACCGAAACGGTATTTACCGATTCGGTAATTGGGGGAAACAATGAAGGGTGGCAGGGTGTCACTTTGACACCCTGTTGCACCCCTCAATCGTGTATGGGTGCACATGTTGCAGACATACATGCCCTAAGGGCATGTATGTCTGCAACATGGCAGCGTTTGAAAAGCAAAAAAAATGCTTTTTCAAGGCTTTTCATTATTTACCACCAACTTCTAGTTGGTGGTAAATAACGAATTCTTAAAGCCCTGTAGCACTGATTACAGTGCTACCTACATCTCATAATACAGATTCGGTAATTTTAAAGAATCGGTAATTTTACCGAATCTGTAAAATTACCGAATCTGTAAAGTTACAGAATCTGTATTTTAGGTGGCCCTACATCTCATTTTCCAAATACCGGTCGGTAACGGCCGAAATTACCGAATTTCGGCCGTTACCGACCGGTATTTGCCTACCTACTTCTGGCCCTCAGTCCCTGTTGGATTTCATTTGTACTCGTGATCTATACCTTTGTTAATAACATAGAACGTTGTGGTCGAATTTTGTTTCTATGTATCACAGTGGAGTGGTGTGGCTCACTGGTTAGAGGCGGCAGAGCCAGAAGCAGAGAACAGCCTGGGACCAGGGTTCAATTCCTGACGTGGCAGGGTCGTGGACCAGGGTCAGCGGACTCGATAATTCTTGCCTCGGTGCCTACTCTAACCAGGGATCACTCTGGGCATTAAGCTTGCCTCATCACTACAACGGCCCCCCACAGATGCCGGGGATGCCTGGTTTCACCTTGGAGATACCCAGAAGGGACCATCTCACAGGGAAAGCCAGGACGGGTTCCCCAGCGGTCTTCAGCGCCAGGACGCTTACGGGCAGCAGTGCGCTTTACAAGTCCCACACATTTACATTTACATGACTTTAAGTGTTCTAATGTGCTTACATCTTTTACATTGATGTTTCTTTCCCTACCGGTCCTTTCCCATGTCATCTTCCTTTCATATATGTTTGGCCATTAGGAACTCTTTTATGTCCTTTACACCAGCCTCTCTCTGACTTTTGCTATATCTTTGACTTTGGTATTTGTATGTAGTTTTCACTAAGGGCTGTCTATTTTTATCCCCGTCTCTTTCCCCACTTTGTAACAATATTTATTGGTGTCTCAAAACACAGCCAGCATGCCAGTATTTCTTTTATGGCCATCTGACTGCTTTAGGCTGGATGACACATCACGTTTTTGACGCCGAGTCAGAGGTCAAAGTTGGCAGTCTAGCCGACGGACCACATCCTCTCCCCAAATCGATCGGTGAGTGTTTTAGATACAGCTTCCCCTGCTCTGCCCCTCACATTATCTGGCCCAACCTGCCTATGTTTTCACCTTGGCACGATGAGCCGCCTTTCTCCCTTTGCCTTTCCTCGAGTGCCACCCTATGCGCGTTGGTTTGACTTATGAGGCGGTTTGAAAATTGTGTTCTGCATTTCATTTGAACTTATTTCCTCTTTCAACCTCACCCGGTTAATCTCTGTTGCCAGGTGTGTGGAAACCTTATAGGACTCGCGCCCGTGATCATAATCGTTAAATTTTCTACACGAACTGCTCATTTTTAGATCATTGCAGTACCCTTTTAATACTCTTGTTGATACTGGCATGCGGTGGGATACGGTAATTGATATGAGTGCCCGGTTTTCTCTTTGCATTGCCTACGACTGATAGAGCTCGTAACCAGACTGCTCAGCCTGCCACTTTTACAGTATCATTATGCTACCTCATTGCTAGGATAGCCATGGCATATTGCTCCTGACATACATCCCCTTTTCTTTACAGTTTTTAGAAACATTATTAAGGGACCTTGGTAAGCTTTCATCACCCTGCTGCAATCACAATGCACATGAAGTCATGTTCTCATTTACGCTTTATAAAGCACCTGTGTACTTGCAGAGGCCGGCCCCTGAAGGGGGCCTCGAGGGCCGGCGCCATAACGGACGCCAGTGCCCAGGAAGGATCCGGTTCTAGCCGCCGGGAAGGGCCTTAAACTAGAAAGGGCACTCTCGTCGCGGCAACAACTTGCGCCAGGATGGCGCCTAGGAACTCGGCCAATGGGGGGGCCAGGTGAGGACTGACCCTCCCCCAGGTGGCAGACCCGCCTTTTCATGGCGGGAGAATCGTGGGGGGAAGTATAAGACGCCGCTCCCCCTCACTGCAGCTCGTCACTACATCGTGGAGCTGGGGGAGCGGCGCAGAAGAATTTTGAGGAATATTTCTGAAGAAAATATGGAGCATATATTTAAGTCCAGCCAGTAGACTATTGCGCCGTATTGGAGGGGATAAGACCCCTTCCCAAGCTCCACGAAGGGATCGGAGTGGAAGGAGAAGATGCCACGGCAATCCCCTGCCGGGTCAGAGGCGGGACAGCACGTGGAGACGACGGTGCCCGATCAGGAAGGAACCCCCCCCCCCCCCACGCCCGTGAAACTGCTAGGGCAACGGAGCGATGTCCTTTGAAAGTGCCCCCTCCTCACTTGCCACCCAGGGGCGGAGGAAATCCGAGTGGCCGAAGCGATGGCAGTTAAGGAACTCAGCATGGCTGACCACGTGGAATCAGTGAAGATGGCGTCGCCGAATTTCCGTGATCCGAAAAGGAAACTGAGCCCAGCTGCCCGTGGTGGAATCGTGCAAAAGAAGGACGGCGACATAGGCGAGGTCGAGGTGAGCACGGGCCCAGAGCAGGCACAGAAGGTTGAGCGGGAGCGGGGAGCGCGAGTGTTACTGTGCTCCATGTTGAAGTTTTTGGCCCTCCAGCCGGGGTTACCTGCGAGCATAGATACTGGTGCTGGCAGAACGGGGGCCATAATAGGGACAGCGCGCGATCGAGCGAGAACGGAGAGATCCAGGTGGGTCTCACACTGCCCCTACGGCTGGTGATAGCAAAAAAAAAAAAAACATGTAACTCTAGGAACAAATGTAAAAAATGGAAATAAGAGTACAGGTTTATGCGGGTCAAATTAACAGTGCTCATGTGTATAAATCTCTAATCCGTACAATAATGATATTTCATCAATGTATTTTAATGCTTCACACACGGAAGTTAAGACACACTAGGAATATAAGGCTGTGTGCACTGGCCTGTGCAAAGGAAGTTTGTAGTAGCGTTGGCATCACTGTGCGTTCACACTGTTCTGTCTGCAAGCGTTACATACAGATCTACGCAGAGAGCGCCACCCAGACCGAGCGCAGCCTTGTACTGAGCAGAGAAAGGGAGCACAGGCAGTGTGCGGTGTCCAGAGGGTGCTATGCTCTGCAGCAGAGCTCTCGGGTTTACTAAATCGGCTTTATAATTTCCCGAAACAATGCTAAATGTAGAGATGCAGGGTACACAAAGGCCGGGGCGCGCATCCCCCCCTGCAATGTTGTCAAAATGTTAGGAGCACGGTTTAAGCGGTTAATACCTTTTGTTTAATGCACTATGTTACAGCGCTTGTGTCAGGCCTCAGGGGGCCTCAAACTATGCACTAGCGGTAAAAGAAAGTACGGGTTTGATGGTACATGGCGAAAATGATGAGAAGGTAAAAGGATTCCTGGCTTGTTAATGATAGAGCAACAGGCAGGGTTTAAGCATTGGTCTCGAAGTGGCCTCCAGAGCTATTTACAGACGGTATTGTGGGGGCGAGGGATCGCGGGCTATTCCCATATTCTCATACACAGGTGAGGGGCAATCGGCAGTCGACAAATAATTTATACCAAATGTTTCGAAGTACGTCTGCTAGCAACCCTGTTTTGTGTGTAAGGGGCAACAAGGCGGAACACGCACATTTAAAAAAAAAAAAAAAAAAAAGGGAAAAAGATACCTGTATTTCGTTTTGTCAGGAAAAGATAGCTAGTAATGTTACCAAGTGGCTTCAGGCACCCGAGATCCACACCGGGTCTTTCCTTTTTTTTTTTTTTAATACCAACTGCGCCCGTGGACCTGGCACCTTGCACGTGCGGGGCAGCTGGAAAAACATTAATAAATAACTTAGTGTTGCAATATACACCCCGTTGGGACTAAATGCAGCACGTGCGGAACTTGTTGTATAAATAAATAATAAGAAATCAAAGTGCATAATAGGAGGAAGTAACAGGAGCAGCTAGCAGGCGCAGGAAGGCTCTAGACGGGCCCCCACCGCATTCAAAATCCTGCCAGCTACAGATGAGGCCGAGCTACCAGGGTAGTAGCGTATATCGAGGACTGGAACCGGGGTAGAGTGAGCACGGGCCGATACCGGTGTGTACAGAAACCCAGCACAACGCATCCTATGGAAAGGGCATAGAAGGAACATAGCGTACCGACCGAGGTCCGGAGGGAGTACAAAATGTATGTTAAGATTCTTTTCAAAAGCGAGCAGAGAGGCAATGCTGCCCTATGGTGGCCTTATTAACAATGGCACTCTAACTCAAGAATATTGAGTTCCGAAATGCCCCTTTGGTCATAGTGTGATGAAAGGTCATGAACAATCTGTAACTAAAAATCCCGGCATAGAGGTCCACGTTCAAAGGTCACGCTAACAGGATTAGTCACGGCATTTCAGGTTCAAAGTTGGAGCAAGGGGTTATCACACCTGTGCAGCTGGGCCATTTGAATGCTTTACAGCGGAATTAAGAAAGCTAGAGAAGTGATTTATTGTGCCACAGGACGAATGAACATGAGCAGCTGAAGTACTGTCTTGAATTATTCTTATTGCTCGAAATTGCGTGGGATTTAGTCACGATGTTAAAAATGGTTTTCACTGTTGAAATGTTTGAAAACGTGATTTATAGCAGTTCAACGAGCCCTTGAGTCCAGCGGGTGTAAAAACAGCGGGAGACCACGTAGTGGGTCCATTACCAGAATACTTTCTTTGCCCTCTGGTTCCAGGCGTCCCATTTTAGAGGCAGCGCCTGGTGGCCCAGTGGACTACTGCATCCATGTCCGGGGCCTGTTTGCGACCTCATGGTCACAGGTTCAAATCCCGACGGGTCCACCCAGCCTTTCAATCATCTGGGGTCAATAAAAGGAGTATGAGTAGGGTAACTAGAAACAGCAGTTATGCTGCACCAAGGTGAACGTGCGTTTAAAGGAATTGTGCCAACCAGCGCGCATAGGTTGGAGTCGCGGCCCATTTAAGGGGGACTTGTTACAGTTACCGCAAAGCCTGTTGGGCGCCTGTGCGCCCCCCCCCCCCCCCCCCGGCCGAGAAATCCCACTTTCTAACTGGTTGCCCACAAGGTGCGGCGGCGATGGAGACAGGCGCTGCAGCCGCGCACAGACACTGGGTGGCGCAGGCGGTTAGGTTCAAGTTTATATGTGTCCACTGTAAGGCGCGAGGGCCTGCTGAGGGGCAGTGCCCCTTCTCTAGGTGGAGTGGCAAAAATGTCCACGTGGATGCAGCTAAGCGTTTTCGAATCAACGAACACCGCAGGTTTTTTCATATCGGCTCATGTTGTGCTGCCAGCTGGGGTGCGACGGTCTCTCGCCCCCCTCCCTTCCAAGGCACTTGGAAAGCAGGTTAGTTTAAGAGTGCCGGTACATTCGCACCCCAGGGCGTCCTTTCTTCATATTCCGTGTCATACAACTGGCATGAGCAGGACACATGGTCCACGGGCTTCTAATTGCGAGAAGTTGCATTACTATAAGCAGGAACCAGTAACAATGAGACCGCTATAAATAAGCAAAGGGAACAGGGGCATGGTTATCAATAACTTTGCCTTCTTTGAAGCACCCGCGGAGAGTGAAAGAATAAATAAATAAATACATTTTGGTTTAAACCTACTCAGAAATATGCCACTTTAAAAAAAAAAAAAAAATCTTTAGTATTGGCCAACCATTTGCATAACGAGGACGTTATCACCTAAGTGTTCAAAGCACAATATGGCTTACCTTCAGAAATGAGATAGCTGACCTACTTAGCATATACAGGTAGCGAGAGGTTCATTAACTCTCTGATTCAGGTAATTCGTACAGCCTGTCCATCTCTTCATCAGACTTCTTAAAGGAAAAAAAAAACAAAAAAAAAACGGGGCAATGGAGGTGCTTCTCTTGCCATGCACCTTTTGAAGGTTCCAACAGCCGTGTTTCAGAGCTACTCGGGAAGGGAGCATTAATTTACCAGAGGATGGTGAACCCATTTATTCACCGTACCTCACATTATGAAGGTGTATTTCATAGGTGCAACTGTGGTACGCAAGGCTATTTAACGTTGGGTGCTGTATCAAGACACCATATGCTGCAGCTGACTGTCTCCCAATTTTATTTTCATGTATGGTCCATGGCGAGCTGAGACGAAGCTGAGGAAGCCGGAAGGAGAACCGGTGTACAAAGAGGTAACGGCAAGGATGGAGCTGAGCATGCCATTGACAGCAGGCTGCATATAAAGAGCAACGGAGGTAAAAAATAAGAGCGTCACATGAAGGGGGGAGCCGCAGGAAGACGTGAAGCCTCCCTGGCGGCGTGGCGGATAAGAGAGGTACAGCGGATGGTTATGGAGGCAAACCGGCAGGGCGGTGTGTAGAAGGAGGGCCACTCACTCTGGGATGCCGAACGGCAGGGTGAGTAGGCCGAACAAAAGGGGGTAGCAGACAGAGACGGCGCTCGCAGCCCAGACCCGGCCGGACGGCAGGGCACAACAAAAGCAAGGTAGCGAGTTGGGGCCTAACTCTGGAGAGAGGCTACTCCCCACATGCAAAGGAACATGGAAACCAACAGAACAAGTTGGATCAGAAAAGTGCCAAGGAAGGAGATACGCCTCCAATTTATGGCGGTCCATCACACAAATGATTTATGGGACACAAATGATTTATGACCCTGTGATATGCAAATAAGTAATGACGGATAATGATTTATGACCAACAGAATGATTTATGACCAACAGTATGATTTATGACAAATGATTTATGACAGGCAGCTCTGATCATGTATGACGTCCAAGTTATCATAACACTAAATGATTTATGACATGCTAAATGATTTATGACATGCTGATGATGTAGGACGCATGAGTTATGATTTATGACATGTAGAAGATGTAGGACGTATGATTTATGATATGCCTTGATAATGATTTATGACCCTGGCCATAAAAGGGATGCCCAGGGGACAAAATGTGTTGGTATACAATGGTAATAAAAACTGCGGCCAACAACGACCACAAAAACTACAACTCGTGTTGGCTGTGATTTTGGTAACACGTCTGTTTCTGGAGTGGGCCCTGTGCGGGGGTTATATCAATTTATATGCACATATGGAATATTATTGGTATTAACAATCTGGCATCTTGACATTTTTACTTCTATGTGTGTCTCTCTCCTTCAACCTGTTTCTACCATTTGCGGAATGTTGTTTTTTGACATGTATTAACAATGATACATTTATGGAAGTTGTTCTATATACTGTATGCCATTTTGGAATGTTCATTTTTTTACCCCAATGTCTGTTTTCTGTTCCTCCTTCATTTACCCTGTCTTTCCCTCCCTTTTTCCATCGTCGTTTGTCTCTACCCTGTCCACAACCTTTTTTTTAATGTATCTTTTTGTTCTCATGGTTGTATTCTCCCATCCTCTATATATACACTGTTTTGGGTTTCACTCTATTTAATTACTTATTATGCACTTACGCTGTATGTATCACTCATATACCTGTGGGTTTTACTACTTCTCAGCCTTGAAAAAGCCCCCAACCATCCGGCCACAGGGCGAAACACGTGTCAGCTGTTTTTTGTTCCTTTTTCAATGTTACGAGGTGTAACCAAGAAAAGTAGAAAAAATAAAGAAACTAAACAATAAGGATATTACCTTCCTCAATCATTTCAGGATTAAGGGGTACATGTCTCCACTAACTACCTAAAATTACCTTTTTACAATGGCTTTTGGGTGTAGCCATTTGTGAGGCATGTTCCAGCATTTTATTGGGTCACCACAAAGATAGCGTGAATCCCAGTTTTACCAACACCCTGGCTTTCCTACATTAGCTATCCCTTAGGCCAACAAGATTGCACAACAGGATCGCCTTCACAAGCCAGGAGGAGGACTTGCAATCCTCCACAAGGGCATCATCCAATGCTCCACATCCATGGACATCAACATCCCCTTCATGGAACACTAGGACTTTTTAAAACTTTTACTCTCATTTTGGCAACTGGTTGTTTTACATCCCCACATTGGCCAAACTCTTAGAAAAATGTGTCCACATGCACCTTGGCAAACACATACCAATTCAACCTGCTTAACCAATACCAATTCAGCTTTCATGCTGGTCACAGCACTGAATCAGCCATGACTCACATAATAGATGCCGCATTAAAAATCCTTGACCAAAACGATGCCTGTTTACTAATCTTGCTGGACTTATCCTCGGCCTTTGACACCGTCAAACACAACACTTTGATTGATCTCCTGAAACACAGAATGGGTCTATCTAGATCTGTTCTAAACTACTTCACCTCTTTCCTCCAAAATAGAACACAAAGATTCAAGGTCGATCAATCACCATCCAAGACCAATCCAGTCACTTTAGGAGTTCCAAAGGGATCATGCCTTTCCCCTACACTTTTCAACCTTTTCATGTAACCACTCACCGAACTCTTCAGCGCATCCAATGTACGTTATCACATGTACGCGGATGGCACACAACTCTACATTAAGATCCACTCACTTGAGGACATCAAATCTCTCAATTCAACGCTTCAAAAAACGCAGACCTAGTTGGCCGAAAATCATCTGAAACTAAACACCCTCAAAACTGAATTCCTCTTAATCACTCCCCCCAACCAATCGACCACCATCCTAGATTGGATGAACCACCTAACGGCACTCAAATGTCAACCTCTCATTATCGACTCAGCAAAATCACTGGGAGTAACCCTGGACAGAAACCTAAACATGCGTAAACACATTAGAGCGGTAACAAAAGGAGCAAATCTTCAAGTAAACACCTTGAGAATAATGAAACCATTCCTACCCGTAAATGATTTCAAGCATGCCCTGCAAGCTCTAGTAATCCCCAGAGTGGAATATGGGAGTGTCACTCTCAGCGGCCTTCGAGAGCAACGAAGGCCCTTTAAGAGCTGCAATCAACACTGCTGCCAGACTCATCACTGGTTCCAAAAAAAACAGCCACATCTCCCCTGACCTTCGAGCCCTCAACTGGCTACCTTTCGAGGCTCGAATTCATCCGAAAATCGCTTGCATGATGCACAAAGCACTTCATCACAAAACTCCGAGCTATCTAGCTCAGAAATTAGTATTATCCTGCGGTAATAGATCTACCAGGAACTCCAGAAACCAACTACTGAAACCACAACGCTTTGCCAAGAAAAAAACATACAATCGGTCCTTCTCAGGAATGGCTCATAGGATTTGGAATGCTTTGCTTTGCTCCTTGAAACGAGACAGAACCTTTCTACTGCATTCTTCAAAAAAGAAGTGAATGCTATTCTCATGGCTAAATTTACTGAACTATGTACATGTACCTGTAATAGATCTGTTTAGGTTGCTTTAGTAATATTTTGTATTAGTCTCACCTACATTCTCTCTACTTCTCTCTACTTGTTTTTGTTGTCTGTGTACTTACACCAACCCTGGTAAGCGCTCTGATACCCGTTAGGGTCATGTTCGTGCTATACAAAACTTTCAAATAAATAAATATTCTTCTTTGGACAGGGAGCTAGTGGAGATCGCGGAGGTGTTGGGTGATGTGACTGTGACGGGGATGTCGAGGGTCAGATTGACTGCGGTGTTCTGGACAGTCTGGAGTTTGCAAAGGAGTTTCTTTTTGATTCCTGCGCAGAGAGCTTTGCCGTAGTCCAGTCTACTGCTGATGAGAGTGGGCGTGACAGTTTTCTGGATTCGAATGGGATCCATCTGAACGTCTTTCGAAGTATGTAGAGGATGTTGAAGCAGGTCGAGGATACAGAGTTTATCTGGCGGTTCATTGTGAGAGATGAATCTAGTATGATGAAGAGGTTTCGTGCATAGTCCGTCGGGGTGGGGGGATTTCCAAGGGCGGGGGGCCACCAGGAGTCATCCCAAGCGAAGAGGTTGGAGCCACGGATGAGGACTTCTGTTTTCTTGGAGTTGAGTTTCAGGCAGTTGTTCTTCATCCAGATGGCGATGGATTTCATCCCTTCTTTGCTGTTGTATTTGGTGATGTTGGGTTCTTGGTGAGGGATAGGATCATCTGGGTGTCGTCGGCGTAGGAGACGATGTTGAGCCTGTGGTTCCTCACGATGGTTGCAAGGAGGGCCATGATGATGGTGAAGAGGGTGGGGCTGAGGGAGAAGCATTGGGGCACTCCACAGTTGGCCTCTGTTGTTTCCGAGAGGTAGCGGGGAGTCTGACCCGCTGAGTTCTGCCAGTATAGAAGGAGCAAATCCAGTTGAGGACCTTAATACGGATGTCATTGTTGTGGAGTCTCATGATTAGGGTGCAGTGGGAGACGGTGCCGAAGGCAGCCGAGAGGACCAGGAGGATGAGGACTGCCATTTCACCCTGGTCGAGGAGGGAGCGGATGTTGTCGGTGGTGGCGAATAGGGTGGTCTTGTGCTGTGGTTGCTGAGGAATCCGGATTGGTAGATGTTCTGGATGTTAGCTTCAGTGAAATTTGCAAGCTGGGTGTTGACAGCCTTTTCGATGACCTTGTCTGCGAAAGGAAGCAGGGAGATGGGCCTGAAGTTCTTGAGGTCTGTCGGGTCTGCAGAGGGTTTCTTCAGGAGGGGGTTGACTTTGGCATGTTTCCGTAATCCAGTCTACTGCTGACGAGAGGTTGGGTGACCGTCCTTCTGGTCTCGGTGGGGATCCACTTGTAGATCCTCCTAGGCATATGGAGGGTGCTGAAGCAGGAGGAGGAGACGGCGTTGACCTGCTTTGTCATGGAGAGGGTCGAATCGAGGATGACCCCTAGGTTGCGGGCGTGGTCGGTGGGTGAGGGGGCTGTTCCTAGCAAGGAGGGCCACCAGGAGTCGCCCCATGCCAAGGGGGTGGACCCGAGGATTAGGACCTCTGTTTTGTCTGAGTTCAATTTCAGCCGGCTGTTTCTCATCCAGTCGGCGACAGCCGTCATTCCCTCGTGAAGGTTGACTTTGGCTGTGTGAGGGTCTTTGGTGAGGGAGAGGATCAGCTGGGTATCGTCGGCGTAGGAGATGATGTTGAGGTTGTGTAGTCGGGCGATGCGGGCGAGCGGGGCCATGTAGACGTTGAACAGAGTGGGGCTGAGCGAAGAGCCCTGGGGTACGCCCCAGATGATCTCGGTGGCTTCGGAGCGGAGGGGAGGAAGGCGAATGCTCTGTGTTCTACCGGAGAGGAAGGAGGTGGCCCAGTCCAGGGCCTTCTCTTGAATCCCTGCGTCGTGGAGGCGTGCGTGTAGGGTGTGGTGGCAGACCGTGTCGAAGGCGGCCGACAGGTCCAGGAGGATGAGGGCAGCGGTTTCACCGCTGTCTAGCAGGGTTCTGATGTCGTCGGTGGCGGTAAGGAGGGCTGTCTCGGTGCTGTGGTTGCGACGAAATCTGGACTGGGACGAGTCCAGGATGCTGTTTTCCTCGAGAAACCTGGTTAGTTGTATGTTGACAGCCTTCTCGATGACCTTCGCCGGGAACGGGAGCAGGGAGATGGGTCGTAAGTTTTTGAGGTCCTTGGGGTCAGCCGTGTGTTTCTTCAGTAGGGCGTTTATCTGGGCGTGCTTCCAGTTCTCTGGGAAGGTCGCTGTCTTGAGGGAGCTGTTGATGGAGGTGGGGTGCGATGACAGTGCTGGCCCTGTTGAAGATGTGGTGAGTGCATGGATCTGTTGGGGATCTGGAGTGTACGGAGTTCATGATCTTGATGGTGTCGTTGTTGTCTATGCTGGTCTAGGAGGTCAGGTGGTTGGTGCGAGTGGTGGTTGTGGGTGTCTCGTGGTTACTGTGGCGGTCGCGGTGTTGAAGCTGTCGGTGGTTGCCGGGGCGGTCGCAGTGTTTTTTTTTTTAAACCTTTATTGGAAGAAAAGCAGGTGACATCAGTAGTGCATATACAATTCAGGCGTAGATACAGAGACAGTACATTACAGCAGCCGGTGTTAAAAGTCCATTTTCCATGCCTGGGCACAGCACAATATAGACCAATGCAAGAATAGACATTCCGCAAGCGAGCGGTGTACAACACAACAGCAGAGAACAGTTAGGAACCACAGTACTGTAGATCTTAATCATGCACATGCCCATGCAGGCCGCTAGTACCAACGTAGTCAGTGTTCCCCCGCAGTTCGAAACTTGCTCGGCTGAGGCACCCCTAGCACCCTTAAGAAAGCACTCAGTAGCCGATCACCATAACCCCAGTGACTATACAGCATGACCCACACAAGCATCATACTAGTAGGGCAAAAAAAATCAGCCCCATCCGTTGTGGCTCATGTAATCCGATAGGCATAGCTGGTTTTCCAGTAAGCGTTGCGCTCCTAACCAATCCCAGCACGATCTTCACTCTCCGATTCAGAATCCTGCACAGTCCTTGTTAGTAAGTATACCTGCAACGGGCTCCAAAAATCCCTAGGCCTACAGCGTACAGGCATCATTTCGGCATATACATTGTACTGGTCCTGACAATATATGACATCGCCCAGCCATTCCTTGAATTTTGGCACCCTGCCCCGACCCCAACAGCAGGCCACTCGCCGTTTTGCCAACAGTAGAACCACGTCCACAAATCTACGATAAAGTGCCGGCACCTCCTTAGTATACCCCAAAAGCATCACTACGGGGTCAAACAACACCGCATCTTCGGTCATGACCTGTAGGGCGTCATGGACCTGCACCCAATATTCAAAAATGGCCCCACATTCCCATGCCAAGTGGAGGAAATCTGCCCCCGCCGCCCGGCAGCGAGCACACCTATCGTCCTCCGCTAAGCGGAATCTGAATTTTCTAGCCGGAGTATAGTAGAATCTTTGTATGAATTTATAGTGTATGATTTTTAGACGGCAGCTAGACGAGATATTGGCAGTCACGCCACAACAGTAGGCCCATTGCTCATCAGATATGGTGATGCCGAGCTCAACGTTCCACTGTTCGCGCACACGACTAGCCGGTGCAACTTGCTGTTTCCTGATGGTGCCATATAATTTAGAGACCAAGTGACGTCCGTCGGAGAGTAACATCACGTGAAGCGGTAAAACCACTCCCGGTTCCTTTGGGAATCCAGGCAGCAGCGTCCGGAGGCCCTGCCGTAGCCGAACATAATAAAACATGTCTAAAGGAGAAGGCTCCATTACCCCAAAAAACCTTTCACGGGTACGAAAAGTGCCCTCGCGGAACAGATCCCCCCATGCGAGCGTCCCAAGACGCTTGCACATGCGCTGAAACCCTGTTTCCTGTAGCAAGGACAAGGCAGGATGATAAGCCAGGGGTAGCGCAGGCGAGTAGAGGAATGCGAGATCTAATGCCTTCGCTACACGCTTTCAAGCATCGACCGTGCAAGTCACCGTAGTCTGGTGTGTATCCACATCACCGACATTACCCATCACCATGCCCTCCAACGGCAGAGGATGTGCAACCCACTGTTCAGCAGCTATCTGAGGCATAAATGGCGTGGGGCGCATCCAGTGATATGCATAATGCGCTTGAGCGCTCATATAATAAATTTCAAAATCAGGGATGTCAAAGCCACCTCTATCATAGGGCAGCGTTAAGGTAGACCATGCTAATCTCGGTTGTTTGCCCCCCCAGAACAAACGAATCAGCTCCGAACGGAGACGTTTAAAAAAATACGCCCCCGGGTGATAGGGAATATTCTGAAATAAGTACAGGAAGCGGGGTAGGATCACCATTTTTATTAGTGACGCTCTACCCGCCATAGACAGAGGCAAAGACATCCATCTGGTGATGTTATCCGCCAGTTTGGTAATAGCGATGCCATAATTAAGCCTAATAGTTTCCTCCCTGTCCAGAGACACCACAATGCCCAGATAACGTAGATCCGAATCACACCACTCCAGAGGGTAGTCCAGTGGGAATCGGTGAACCGCTGCAGTGAGTGGGAAGAATTGAGATTTTTGCCAATTAATATGTACTCCAGATATGCCTCCAAAGGCAACAAGCTCTCATAGTAGCGCATTGAGATTCGCCTGCGGATCTCTCACATATAACGTAACATCATCCGCATATAAAGAAATCCCTATTTGGCGCTGAAAACAATTAAACGCACTTTGTTTATGCAATTGGCGAATTCTACAGGCAAGAGTCTCTATGGCAATAGCAAATAAAAGGGGGGAAAGAGGACACCCCTGTCTGGTCCCCCTCGTGATGGGGAATTGGGGGGAGAGCACACCGTTCACAACCACCCTCGCCACCGGCTCAGTGTACAACAGTTTGACCCATGAAATAAAGATCCGAGGAAACCCCATTCTACATAAAACATCTACCAGGTAACCCCATTCCACAGAATCAAACGCTTTCGTAGCATCCAGGAAAACGGCGGCCACAGGGAGGTCCGGAGCTATCGTCGGGATCAGAGAGAATAGCGTTAGAAGATTATGCGACGTCGCCCGTCCAGGCACAAAACCGGACTGATCCGGCAATACGATGATAGGCATAAGCTCCGAGAGCCGGGCCGCCAGGACTTTCGCCAATATCTTGACGTCGCAGTTAAGCAATGAGAGAGGCCGGTAGGACCCTACGTCTAGGGGATCCTTGCCCGGTTTAAGTAATGAGGTGATAGCCACCTCCCTCATGGACCCTGGTAGTATCCCTACCTCAAGAGACTTCTCAAAGACATCCCTGAGCACCGGAGCCATAATATCCACATAACATTTGTAAAACTCGGCAGGGAGCCCATCCAACCCCGTTGCTTTCCCATTATTCAGAGACATGATGGCGCCTCTGATCTCCTCTACCTCAAGGGGCCTACCAAGGAACGCCCTATGGTCGTCCGATAGCCAGCATAGCGCCAGATCATCTAGAAATCCCCCATATCTCACCTTTTCCGTTTGTTGTGTAGTATACAACTGCGCGTAGTGCTGCACAAACATCTCCTGAATCTCCTTCGTGTCCCGACAACGTGTACCATCCGGCAAGACCAATTCCAACACATCTGCACTATACCTCTGGTGTCTCGTGAGCGCAGCAAGTACCTTCCCAGGCCTCTCACCCTAGCAGTACCTTCCCGCCGTCCAGTATTTCCCCCTGTGATTCACCTCCCTGGCCGCTTCCTCCTCATACTCGGACAGTTTGTCCCTAAACTGGCGCATAAGTTCGGAATCAGAGCCAGCCTGCATTCTATGTTCCAGTAGTTTTAAGTCAGTCTCCAACCCTTCAAGAGTACGAACAATGGTCTTAAGCACACCACAGCCCTTGGAGATAGTGACACCCCGGATCGTTACCTTAAACGCCTCCCAAACCATCTCCACACTATCTACAGATCCCCTATTCCTTGGAAAAAACGCCTCCACTTCCTCCCCAAGCTCTGCCTTGAATATGGGATCTAATAGGGCAGAAGGAAATAGCCTCCAGGGCGGCCGCGGTCTGTGAAGCCCCGGCAGAACAGCATAACCTTAACCGGGCAATGGTCAGAGTATGTCCTGGGGAGATGTACCACCTTGTGTATCCCTATGACAAGACCCCTTGACAAAAACACATAGTCCAACCGCGTCCAGGTGCGAGCCTGCGCCGTGAACTGCGTACCCTCTCTCCCCCCCGGGTGAGCATATCTCCAGCTATCTACCAGACCTGCCTCCTCCACAATGCCCTGCAACACATCTCTAGCTTGTACATTGTACCGAGAACTCCCTTCCGACCTATCCTCCATTGCCCGCATTGCTAGATTGAAGTCACCACCCCAGACAATGTGCGAGGCCTCCACAGCAATAACATGACCCCAGAGTGTAAGAAAAAAAGCAGGCGTATCAACATTTGGTGCGTAACAATTCACAAAGAGCACTGTGACCTGCCCAAGCCTCCCCCACAATAACACATATCTCCCTTCTGGGTCCACCCGCACTCCCAACTCCTGGAAAGAGAGTGATTTCTTAATCAGTATAACAGCCCCACGTGCGTATGATGAGTATGACGAAAACTTCCTCACTGTGGCCCATTTCCCTCCAAATGTAGGCTCAATCGTCCGACGCAGATGTGTCTCTTGCAGTAAAGCTATCTGTATTGCATGTCTATCTAGATATTGTAGCACATTCCTACATTTCCTGGCATCATTGAGCCCACGCACATTCCAGGACAAGATCGATATCCTATCTAATACATTATCCGGCATCACCCGTGATCAATGTGCAACGGGACATACGTAACCATTGGACAATCCCACGTCCCCGGCCCAGAGCAGTTGACCGCTACAGTTACATACACCACCCCCCATGGTGACCTCACACCACATCCATCTCTGCCTTCTTCCATCCCCAGATCCATACACCCCCCTCCCAGCCCCAAAGAACAACACACGTGCAACAGACACGCATTCAGCCCCAACAACAATGCAACCCCTGCATATAGCGTCCTACCAGCATTGACAATGTTCGCATCAGGAGGACCCCCCCTTCGTCCATCTCCTCCCTCACGGCAATGGCAACACTGAGAAGAAGGCATAGGACCCCCCCTATGCGCAGTCGGACAGTCCAGACCCAATACGGTCTCGAACGACCCAAGACAGGAATCCCAATAGGCAGACATGACCGATGCACAGTCGCATCCAGCATCACCCCAACCCCGAGTACCAAGTGGAACACGCACTGTTGACGCAGTGCCTCCCCCCCCCTCCCACCTGACTAACCCCAACCTGTCAGGACCCCCACTCACCCCCCACCCATCCCCCCAGCCACCAAACAAGACATTCGCAAAAAGAAACTCAACAAAAGTAGGGCATTCCCTTCGGGGTGCCCTCCAGAGGTGCACATGACCACCCCCTCACACCACGTCGTGCTCCCTCTCGCAGGTCGTATGCACGGCCCAGGCGCAGTGGGGGGGTGGGTGCCTGGAGCATATTACCATCATCAGCCATCGTCCCTACAGCGACCCTCAGTAGCACTCATATGGTCCAATCCGTTAACCCTCACAGCAATTATCAAAAGTACAAGGCCAGGAGAGTACAGTCAACGGGAGCGGCCACCCACAGATCCGTTCAAAGAGTGCACATCTGCCACAGTACTGAAATAGGTAGGATCAGGCATCTTCCTCCGCCGACTGGGACCCCTCCTGTCCCTCCTCAGCTCGTCGGTCGTTCGCAGCCCGTTCTCGCCTGAGGCGCTTCACAAAGTCCTCCGCCTGTTGTGGGTTCGTGAAAAAATTTTGTTTTGCCTGATGGGTCACTCTCAGCTTCGCAGGGTACAGCAGAGCATAGTCCACCTGCAGCTCTCTAAGTTTTTTCTTAACCGCCAGGAATTTGCGCCGCTGATCTTGCACCACCGGCGTGAAGTCTGGGTATATAGTGAAGTTGACCCCTTCAAAGGAGAGCGTACGGGCAGTGCGAGCCGCCCCAAGAGCCGCGTCACGGTCTCAGTAGTTCAGGAGTCGTGCAATGATAGGGCGCGGTGGGGTACCCGTGGCTGGCCGCGGTCCAAGGGAACAGTGTGCCCGCTCCACAATGAATTGCGTAGAAAACGCCTCCGCTCCAATCGCACCGACCAGGAGCCTCTCGACATACGTCTCCATCCTCCCCACATTTGTCGTCTCCGGTACGCCCACCACGCGTACATTGTTACGCCGGCTTCTCGCCTGCAACTCCTCATTCTTAGCAGCTATCACCCGCAGGATATTCTCCATTCTTGCCAGTTGAGTCGTATGAGTGGCTGCAGTATCATCATGATCCGAGATGCGTTGTTCCGCCGTATTGAGGCGCTCTTCATGCACATCAAGTTTTTGCACAACTGCGTCCATTCGCGAGGATAATTTATCCACCTTATCCACTATGGTGGCAAACCCCTGCCGTATTTCCTGCATCATCTGTTGGAAGTCCGGGGCAACTGGCTGCGGAGCAGCGTCAACAACAGGTGGGGGGGGGGGATCTTGAGCTCCCGGCCTCCTGTGCAAGACGAGCACCCCTCCTGGCCGCCATAGAATCAAAGGACAGTTTAGGCTGTTTATTGTCCGGTTTCCCCATGTCAACACGCCTGCAGACGGTGGCAGCACCCGCAGAAGTCCACAATGAGGAACAAAGAGACTGTAGGCCTTACCGCCACGTGATCCGACCGGTGCGTCTTTCGTCCCCAGGCCAGTATGTACAGCACACAAGAGTCCCAGAACGGGCTGCAGTGATCAGGCCCCTGCACGATTCAGACGCAGTCCACAGGGGATAGCTCCCCCTGGCAGTCCCAAAAGTGGTCACTCCTTAATCAGCAGAGGATAGCCCCCACGGCAGCAGGTGAAGTAGTCCCGAGTGGGCACAACAGCAACACAGCCCTACGCACGAAAAATCAGGAAAGTAGACCCCATCCCTAAGCAGCACCAAGGGTAGTGTGCAGGACCCAGCACCAGCAGTAGCGACGCTGCCCAGGCGTCAGGTTGAACTGCCCCAGAACAAGCAGCACGTAATAGAGAGCAGGATGAGAAAAGTGGCACTCCGACCAAACAGCTAGCGCTGTAGCGTGTATAGTTATATATTGAGGTCACCAGCGTCAAAGACCATCTCCCACGGCCGTCTGCACCAGCCCACAGCTCCGGTGATCGCAATGGCGCCAATTAGTGCCTGTGTAGTGCCTCAGCAGTATGTCCGGTAATCCCCCTCAGCGCCGTCTTCCACTGCCGTCTCCACCGCCGTATATGCCCAGCAGACCTCCCAGGCGGGCACCGACATACTACAGACGGGGGCACGAGCAGGCGCAGGCACCCCGCCACTCCCGTCTGTGCAATGGCCGTCACACGAAACGGCTGCCGGTCCGGTGCCTGTGATGCGCCGCCCCCGCCTCTGCACAGCGCATCGCCACCAACATAGCCTCGCACGAGCCCGTGCGGGATCCAAGCGCCGGCCACAACCGCCGCCCGCAGCAGAGCGCCTCACCAGGGAGTCTCTCCGAGAGACACGAGTTAGGGCCCTTACCCCACGTGTGGAGCCGCGGACTCGAGTAGGCAGAGACGCCGGACCGCAGAGCACCTCTCCTCCAGAGCGTCCGTCGGGGATAATTTCATCAACCTGTAACTTCGGCCAGGAAGCTCCGATTCTCGTAGGAGTTGGACCGAGTGCGGACAGCGGCACCCCCTCCAAGGATCCGGGGTCAGAGGAAGAACAGGCGACGATCAAGAAGGATCAATGGTCGGATCAACGCTCCAGGCTGCAGGAGCCTCACAGCAGTGCGGCCATGCTGCAGTGCGCCCTCTAGCGCCCTCGGGCGGTCGCAGTGTTGAAGCTGTTGTGGATGTCCGTGATCTTGCAGTGGAAGAAGGTGGCCAGTGAGTCGCACAGTTCTTGCGAGGGTGGGATGTCGTTGGCGCTGGAGTTGGGGTTGGAGAGTTCTTTCACGATGTTGAAGAGCTCTTTGTTGTTGTGTGCGTTGTTATCTAGGCGGTCTTTGAAGGAGGCTCCCTTGGCGGATCTGATGAGGTGGTTGTGGTTGCGGGTGGCGTCCTTGTGAGCTGCGTAGCTTTCCGGGGTTCGTTCGCGGGTCCAGTTCTTCTCTAACTTACGGCAGGTTTTCTTGGAAACCTGGAGGTCTTGGGAGAACCAGCTTGCATTCTTTCTGGTGTGGCTGGTGAAGGGTTTCTTGATTGGGGCAAGGGCGTTGGCGCAGTCTTCGATCCATTGTCTGAGGTTGTGGGCTGCGGCGTCTGGGTCGGTCGGGTCTGCGGGTGGGCTTTGGGCGAGGGTGGTGGTTAGCTGGTCATCGGTGACTTTGCTTCAGCAGCGGTGTTGCATCTGTTGGGTGCGGTGGGGCGTGAAGGGTTTCCGAAAGGTGAAGTGGATGCAGCGGTGGTCGGTCCAGTGGAGTTCGGTGGTGTGGTTGAAGCAGACGTGGGTGCTTGCCTAGAAGATCGGGTCCAGCGTGTAGCCGGCGGAGTGGGTGGATGTTGTGACGAGTTGCCTGAGTCTGAGGTTGGCGAGGTTATCGATTAGGGTGAAGGAGTTGTGGTCGTTGTTCTCGAGGTGGAAGTTCAGGTCCCCGAGGAGGATGTAGTCCATGGATTTGAGGGCGTGCGTGCTGACGAGGTCGGTGATGGAGTCGCAGAACTGTCTGTAGGCGAGTGTTCCTCTGAGGCTGGTGTTGGGGTCTGTGTGGATCTGGAAGTGCAGGTGTTCGGCGGTGCAGAGGGTGTCAGCGTCGTTAGTCGAGATGTTGAGGGTGTTCTTGTTGATGATGATGATTCCTCCTCCCACTCCGTTGGTGCGGTCCTTGTCGATGACCTTGTAGCCTTCCGGGATGGCTATGACGATGTCGGGTGCTGAGGAGGAGTTCAGTCAGGTCTCGGTCAGGAATGTGACGTCAGGGGTGTGGGTGTCGAGTAGGTCCCAGAGTTCGATGGCATGTTTCCTGGCAGAGCGGGTGTTTAAGAGGATGCAGTGAAGGTGGTTGGATTGATTGGCGGATGGGTTGGAGGGCTGGATGCTGGTGTAGCTGCATTTTCGGCAGGTGAAGGGTCCGTGGGTGCGTTTCAGGGCGGCCAGGTAGCAGGTGCTTGATCGTCCAGTGTTGGGTGGAGGGTTCCGGTGGCGTAGTGGAGACGGGTGTTGTGGCGGTCGCGGGATCCAGGGGCTCTGGCGCTGGGCGTGGTCCAGGCGCGGACGGGCGCACCCACTGCACGTGGCCGCATCGCGGTCTGCATAAGAGCGTTGATGAGAGGGAGGAGCAGCTGGGTGGTGGGAGTGGGACGGTGAATGGGCTGTCAGGGGGTCGGGCCGCAGGGAGGCAGTGGCGGGAAGCCCAGACTGGCAGACCGGGCATCTCCACACGTTGACACCCGGTCCAGGCCCAACATCGCAGCTTTCAGGCGGTGAAGAGGGAACTGCGAGACCGCGAGGTAAAATATGCAATGCTTTTCCCCGCGAAGCTGAGAGTGGAATCGGATGGCAGATCGTGGTTCTTCGAGTCGCCAGAGGCAGCTTGGGACTGGATGGAAGGTTGGACTACTGCAGGGGGTCGCAGAAGGGACCGCTCCGGCAGGTCCGGCCAGCACAGGGATGCCCGGACAGAGGATACAAACAACGGCTCAGCGGAGGACTAACCTCAGACACAGGAGCGGGAGTGACAACCCTTGGAGACTGTTCCTGAGAGAAACGGGGCCTAGCTGAAAGCGCAAGTATGGGGGGGTGAGAGATATGATTTGTGATACCCATTAGTGCTTGAGATGTCAGATGGGACCTAATGGATAGACTGAGACTGGTGGGTTTAACTGATGTGATTTGAACGAGACTGGATTAATGAAAAAGTGGATCACAAAATTCCAGATGGTTGTGATGTATACATATGGGGACGGGAGTTGACTAACCCTGTGCATTTTCTGCATTTCAGGGGGGGAGAGAGGCACTCTGCCATGTTTGGAAGTGGGTAGTTCTAAATCCACAGGCAGGGGAGGGGTGGATATTAAGGGGTTTGGAGGAGGGGGGAGTTTACCTGTTTATCGTTTTATTGGTACAAAATGTGGTTTTGTGAAATTACTGCGCAAAGTGGCCGTGGTGAAGCTTAGACGAACAAAGCAGAGTGTGATATTGCGACTTTCTTCTCTGGTTGAATTGATCCGTATGTTAGGGAATGGGAATACAAACAGCTATGGGGGGGGGAATAGAGATAGGATACTTTCTGTGTTAACCTGGAATGTCAATGGGGTGGGCGGTAAGATCAAGGTAGGGATAGTGCAACAGTAGCTGAAGCGATATGCCCCAGATGTGGTTTTGCTGCAAGAAACACACATGGTGGGACAAAAGACTGAGGCCCTCACTGGATGGGGGTACACACTCCTGGTACACGCAGACTACACTATGGGGTCAAGGGGGATAGAAATCCTTGTTAAGAAAACTACGCCTCTTATAGTCCATAAACTATCACAAAAAAGGGGGAACCCGGTAAGCCAATGGCATCTGGGTAAATAACATATTATTAAAAAAAAGCGATGCCTTAGGTCTAATTCAAACAATCTATTTATGGAAGAGCAATATAAATGATCTTCTCCTAAATGAAACTAATCATATTCACGAAACAAATTCTACCTCATTTATATACCTCCATACCCAATCCCAAACATAACACAAATTACTGACTGGTACTTTATTTTTTTGTAAATTAGAAAATTTTACCACAAAGGTTTGTTGATTTACAAACCAATATTTAGGTGCAATGACAAACCAAACATATATATATACATTACTTTTTACACCTATATATATACATATATTAACTTTTTGCATCTTTTTCAAATATGTTAGCCCAAATATTTTTGAAAAAGAGGATGCTATATACATGTACGGATAAGCATTCCTGTAAAACAAGATCTAACCAGAAATCAAAAGAGCAAGGGAGGTCTATATTGTTTCAACCTATCTTCTTATTAAACTCTTTTTAAATATATATTTTCACAACGTAAGATGTTTTAAAACTGGTGTCTCTTCGTGGGTGTCTTATAGTCCATAAGACATGGGCGGATCCAGGAGGCAGGTTCGCAAGGGTGGAGGCCCAGTGGGATGGACGAGATATAAATATACTCTTAGTTTACTTGCCGCCCGCCCTAGGCAAATTAGCACTGGAGGACCTTGGTGGTAGGCTGACGGGACTCCGGGAAGGAACATTAATCATGGGTGGGGACTATAATATGACTTTAGATGACACCGTTGATCGTCATCCCCTGAGGTCCAAAGCAAAATCTACTGGGTAATGGCAGATTTTGCGGGGGCAATGGGGCTGACTGACATAGGCCGAGCGATTCAACCCACCGGGAATTTATTCATATACTTCTCTAATGTGCATCAGAGCTTGTCACGCACTTTCTTATGCACCTGTCCTCCATAGGGTGTTTTTCCCTGTCTCGAGTCTTGCCAAGGGGCATATCAGGTCATTCCCCAGTCTGGGTAAAGTACACGCACTGAGAACGGCAGCTGCGTACCACCATTGTCATCAATCCATGGCTCCTACATATCCCGGACATCAGGGCGGATCTCCGTACTCAAACAGAGAATTATTTCACTGAAAACGTGGGTTCGGTTGAATCTGCACACACACTCTGGGAAGCATATAAGTTGGTCCTGAAAGGGCAAGCTTTATCTTCAAAGTCAGGATACATTGCTAAGAAGCGTGAACTTCTGGTCCAGACGGAGGCAGATCTCCTTGAAGCGGAGCAGGAACATGCACAGGATCCCTCATCAGACACTAGCCATAGGCTTCTATTAAAGCAGGACGAATATCGGATAAAAACTAGGGAGCACATGTTGGCTGAACATCGCAGCACCCAGCATAGAATATATGAGATGGGAGATAGAGCAAGCAGGATGCTAGCGTGGTTGGAGAGGCAAGAGCAGGGAACGAGATGGGTACCTAACTTGACAACAGTGGGAGGTAGTATTGTGACACATCCGCGGATATAGCGGAGGAGTTCACCAATCATCGGGAAAGGGTGTACTTCCCCTCTACCCACTACACGGCTGAGGATTCACGTCAGCTTCTCCGAGATAGTGACATACCAACCCTCTCAGACCCGGAGAGGGAGACCCTAGACAGCGATCTCTCGAATGAGGAAATGAGCAAGGCGATAGGGCAGATTAAATCAGGGAAAGCGATGGGGCCCAATGGTGTACCGGTGGAGTTTTTGAAAGCCACTGCCTCTCTAACTGTGCCACACCTAAGGGTTATGTATGAGGAAAGCTTGGAAGTAGGTCGGCTACCAGTGGACCAACGGTTAGCTACCATTGTGGTAATCCACAAGCCGGGTAATCCGGCAGATAGTTGCAGCTTCTACAAACCCATCTCGCTGATAAATGTAGAGGCAAAAGTTTTGGCGAAAGTCCTGGCTAACAGGCTAGTGACGATTATTACATCACTGATCCACCCGGATCAGTCTGGGTTTATGCCAGGGAGAAACACGGCCCTTAATATCCGGCGTCTACACAACGTGCTGGCTAGAAGGGAATACATCGAGGAATATGCTGCAGTGCTGTCTCTTGATGCCTCAATGGCCTTCGATTCCATAGAGTGGCCCTATTTATTCGAAGTCCTAGAAAGGGTGAGATTGGGCCTTAAATTTATAGCCTGGGTAAAGCTCCTATATACTGACGTCCTGGGGCAGGTAAGGGTTAACGGCTACACGTCCCGGACATTTGGGCTATGTAGGGGCACCAGACAAGGATGCCCGCTATCCCCGCTGCTATTCTCCCTTTTACTGGAGCCTCTCGAGGCCTAGGAGCGCCGAGAAATGATGGTGCGAGGGATGCGCTGGGCGACTGATGTAGAGGATCGCATATCTTTATATGCAGAAGGCATACTGCTGTATTTAGCATCCCTGTGAAAAATCGCTCAGCGTGGTACTCGTCATCTTCACGAATTTTGGTAAATATTCGGGTATGCGATCAACTGGCACAAATCCGTCTTGTTTATGCTGCATAGTCAGGTTCCCCAACTTCCTGCAGGTTACACCATAGCGGTGGCAGAGGAGGGGTTTCGACAGCTGGGGATTTATATCACTTCGGATCCAGCTCGTTTTTATAGTTCCAATTTAGCCCCCCCATTGGCTCGACTGCGCGCGGATGTGAAACATTGGAGGTCCCTGCCTCTCTCACTGGTGGGTCGCCCTGCACTTTTTAAGATGCTAGCCCTTGCTATTGTTATTGTTATAGTGGGTTTATATAGCGCCGGGTCACCTACAGGTCTCAGGGCGCTTTGACCACCAAACATAACATCCGGGATATGAAAAGGGTGGAGTGCCTAAGCTAAGCTAAGTGCTGTTCTGAACAAGTTAGTTTTCAAGGCTTTCCTGAAACGGAGTAGATTCCCCTCCTTTCGGAGAGTCTCAGGCAGGGCGTTCCAAAGGTTCGGTAGTAAAACCGAAAAGGATCTCCCTCCCATTGTGGCCAGCTTAAAACGAGGACATACAAGGAGTTTGGCATCAGAGGACCTGAGATTTCTTTCCGTCTGTATATCTCAATCCGCTCCTTTATGTAGGTCGGGGCCTTCCCATAGATGGCTTTATGGGCTATACAGAGGCTTTTAAAAACGGACCTCTGTCCAATTGGCAGCCAGTGTAGACTTTTTAATAGTGGAGAGGCATGCGTTCTCCGCGGTAGGTTAAAAATAAGTCTAGCGGCGTCGTTTAGGACTACCTGAAGTCTGTTTGTTAGCATTTTTGGCAGGCCTAAGTAGAGCGCATTGCCATAGTCGAGTCTTGACACTATGGTGGCCGAGACCACTGTGCGTAGCATCGACTGAGAGAGGAGAGGGACTAGTTTGCGCAACTGTCTTAAAAGACCCGTACAAGTGCCGACCACGGTGGAAACCTGGTTGGTCATTGAGAGGGCACTGTCCAATTTAATGCCCAGACTTTTAACCGTGGCTGCTGGCTGTGGGGTTAGGCCCAGCTCCTGGGGCCAATACATGTCACTCCAGAAAGAGCACTTGGATAGCCCTTCCTCATTTCCTCTACATTCTACATAACTGCCCACATAGAGTCCCCGACTCGTATTTTAGAGCAGTGGAGGGGGAAATCCGTGCATTGCTGTGGGATGGGAAGGCCCCTAGGGTGTCACTGAAGCAACTTACGAAAAGCTGGTAGTATGGAGGTATTGCATTGCCTGACCTGCAGTTTTACTATGGGTGGCACAATTGGTGACGGTTAACCATTGGCTGTATCATCCCCCTAACGACCCAGCATACGCTCTCGACCGCTACCAGACAGATCGCTCCCGTTTTCTGGGGGCCTTATACACCAGTGATAGGAAGAACAAACAGAACTTCTTCGGACCTACCAAACACACACTAGAAATTTGGCGTGTTGTCAATTCACACTTGGGATGGGCGGGCGTCCTCTCCAAGGTAGCGCTGCTGTGGTATGCACAGAAATTGGGTATGTTGTGCTATCAGCCTGGGTTCGATAAGTGGGACCTCATAAGTATTTCGGAAGTGAAGGACCTGGTCAAGAAGGGGGCTATACTTACATTTGGGGAGCTTCAGAGCCAATATCACGTGGCTCAGGGAGAAATGTACAGATATTTGCAAATTAGACATGCAATCCTGGCGGCTTTTCCGTCCCTTAAGTATATACCGAACTCGTCCCCATTGGAGGACCGGCTGTTAGATGGGTCTTTGAGTTCCAAAGCGATATCTCTCACATATAAAAAGCTGTGTAATAATCTACCGGACACCTTTCCAAAGCTTAGGGAGAGGTGTCAGGACAACTTAGGCCCAATAAGTGATGAGGACTGGCAGACGGCCCTTATGTTCCCTCGCGAGGCAGCCATCACACTGAAATTCAGGCTCATACAACTCAGGATACTTCACCGATAATACATTACAGGGAAGACCTTGGCAAAAAATAGGCTCCAGACCCGACGATTTATGTCTGAGGGGATGTGGACAGCAGGCCACCTTTTATCATATTTTGTGGAGCTGCCCAAAGATACGTGTACTCTGGGAGGGAGCATCAGAGCGTATGCAGATGGCCTTGAGTAAGGATGTAGTGTTGACACCACGACTGGGACTGCTGAACATATAGGAGGCAACGGATCTCACGGAAATCGAACAACAATTCGCAACACTGGGATACACACTGGTCAAACAAGAACTGGGAAGAGGATGGGGGGAACAAACCCCCGCCCGTTACCGGATGGGCAAGAGAGCTAGACAGGTGTATGTTGGCAGAAACTGAAGTTTTTGTGCCTAGGGGGTGCCCAAAAAAGTGGGATCGGAAGTGGTCGATGTGGAATAATTATCGTGGAGATATTTGTGTGTCCCCTATGGTGGAACTAGAGATGTGTAGACGTACTGAATATGATGCCACTGCATGATGACTATTATGCATTATGCCTTGACGTTATATTGCTAGATTTGTCACTGTCGTCTAAGAATATCTGTATGGCTGTAATCAACCAATAAACAAATTAAAAAAAAAAATATATATTATCTTTGAGAAAAACCCCAGGAAGCTGAAACAACACCAACATTACCAGAAATTACCGCTGAAGATTTATGTTACTTTAGTCACTTTTAAGATTAGAATTGGGAGATCCACCACAAATAGAGAAACTGCTAAATCAAAACACCCTACTCCCAGGAGGATGCACGTGTACATGACCATACGCTGCCTGCCTACTATCTTAGTGATTCAACCTGCCCACAAAGTCGAGAACTCGGCATATAAAAAGATATCTTTTTAAGTGCGGAGTTCTCCGCCCGACTGCAGAGTTTCCGCAGCTGGTAAATTACTAGTAGTAAAATTAATCTTGTAGTTTGTGAATACCAAAAAATAGTAAACTTACACAAATATTTAAGTTTACCTTGGTAAATCAGGCCCAGGGTGAGGAAGCGCCGGTTAGTGTAATTATTTCCTGCTCCTGTGTATTTGAGCAGTAATCATGGGTTTACTGATTGGTCAGAATGTCTTAAGCTTAAATAAAGGACTTGATGTGCAGACCTTCTAGTGCCAGAGAAACAGATCTATATCAGCATTAATATGAAGAAAAAACTATTTTATGTGAGCTAAATAGGCTGATTTAGAGTTTAGTGTAATAAACGTGAGGGATATTCCATCGCCTTGTTACATGTGCATTATATGCGAATGCTCTTGTAATTAGGGTGCGGGAAGGTGTGAAGATGTCCCCATTCCCCCTGACTCTACTTCAGATCCAAGGTCTCCACATGCACTCAAAGGCCACAGTATTTCCTATCCATATCAGTATAATAGGCCAGGTTCTATGCATTTTATGCATCTGCACACAAAAAAATGATGCTGACAGGCACAGTGCGTCCCTCAAATACCTACCGTCTAGGTATGCACAGTTATAGTTACTGCAGGTCCTTTGTGTACTGTTTAGTACAAATCTGTGGTCTTGCTCCGTGTAGTTGGTCACGGTGAACACCTCATTCGCGGGAATCAGCACCTCTGCCTCATGAGGATAAAAGGAATACTTCTGAATGAGAACTCCAAAGCAGGTTCTTATGGTGAAGAAGGAAGCTGAGCCAAATCCCTCTGCTATTTTTTTATTTAATGATGCTGAAGTAAATTGACCAAATCTCATTTTCTTGTCTGATCCCGTCGGTGGCAAATGCTGAACCTTCACTCCCCTGTAGACAACCTTGGCATGGGTTTTGCAACTTTCTTTTAAGAGCTGGAAAGCTCTGGTCAGGTAGAAGTGGAAGGATTTGAAATGAAAATTGTTCATGTAATATGCTCGGGACTGGCCGCCCTCCCGGACCGCGGCGTTGAACTCCGTGTAAATGCCATTATCCGTGTAGGCCATCAGTGCAACCCCGTACTCCTCCTTGAAGCCCCTGGGGAGGGGGGGCAGCGAGCCGCTGTTTTTCTTTTTTACCCAGCCTTGTGTTGCACTGTCCCATTGCTGTTTTAATTGACTATTTCTGGATAGTTCTTTTTGTAACAGTCCCTCTGTTATAATTCTTTGCTCCATTGCATCAGCACAGTCTATGTATTGATCATCAAAGGAGTTCGGCGCCAGGTCGAGCACGATTACGTTTGCCTGCGGGAAAGAGATGACAGCAGAATTAACACTGGGAGTTAATTTAGGCAGCACAATACATTTACAGCATGGCATCTGCAGGGCAGTGGCACAGTACAGGCACTATAGGCCTCAAAGCAAGAATGGAAAATGTTACCTCGCCCCTGCTTTGGTAGAGAAATGCAGCTTCAACTGGGGTGCAGTGGGACGCTCACACCCCTGGGACATGGTGCCACTGCTCCTGCTGTTCTGTTGACAGGTCCCCCCTGGTGCAAAGTAAACATTTGTATTTTGGAAAATATGACATCTCAACCAGTTTTCACTGCACTGCTGCCAGATATCGTCTCTCTCTAGACTGTGACGTCATTGTTTGTAGCTGTATCTGCGCCATACAGCCTTGGTGGGATCTCTCAATACTTAGCACTAACAGCCCCATTTATATCTTGGTGGGCGGATGTAAGTCCATCAGGGTGACGGAGTATATTACTCCGTCGCCCTTATGTAGTCCCCACCCACCAAATTTAGAAATGGCCACCAAGCTGGCGGTCATTTCTGAAGCATTGTCAGGAACCTCTGTCACAGCAGTTCCTGTCAGTGCTTTTTTAAGTTTGACGCATGGTTCCGTCAACATAAGGGAGGCATCCGCCAAACTTATTTTTTATAAAAAATTAAAAAAATCCGGAATCTGGGTTTTCCATTTGAAAATAAACCAAATAATGCCCTCCCCCCCCTCCCCCCCCCCCCCCCCCGGCCATGGGAGATATCTCCATGGCTAGGGGGGGCATTAGATAGTTCTCACTGCCCCATGCTGCCAGGGTTTTCCTGTTGGTGACGGACTGTGAAAACGAATCCGTCCGCCCATCTAAAATAGGTAGGTGGACATAGAGATTAACCTCCTACAACCCTTACTCTGTCATCCTGTCAACGGGGTGTAACCACGGTGGAGAAGAAGTAGTCTCCTCCATGGTTACACCAAAGGTCTGTCTGCATTTAAATTGGGCAGGCGGATTTGATAATAAACTGCTAATGTAATTATGGAAGTCGCTTCAAATTTGTGCAACTATTCATGGTGATTTAGATTCTCATGTGTCTATTTTTGTCGATCACACCACAAGTCCCAGAATTCTATGTGATGGAAATGTCAACATCCAATTTCTTATTCACAAACAGTGGTCCATCACTGCTGGAGATTTCATTTTACACTGTTATATGGCATATGAAAATGTGCATGAATTAGTAACCATCACAGTTGTTTTGTAAATGGAGTTAAATAAATATGTGAGAAGTTGTACATAATCATAATTGGTTAGTAATGTCTGTTGACTAATTCTTTTAATTTCCAAATACAGCCAGAGTAGATCCACCCACTAGATCAGATGTCCATGCACTTGCAGGGAGGCAACGTCATGGAGAACATCAACCTATATGACCGTCACAAACATGTATGGATATATGGTCACATTTACTACAATGTGATCAGACAACCCATAGATATGTTACATGCAATCCTTCAATAGTCTCACACGTGAACTGAACTAGGATATGTTCTTCATAACATGTTTCAAGTAGAATGTAAACTAAATACACTCATATCATTTTAAGCCCTATGACGGTGACAAGGACAACATCTACTACAGCGATCTCTCCTCACATGACATATGGTCCGGCACCTCACACTGGGCAGATGGTAGACCCTGGTAAGTGCACTTAATAATAACTTTATTGAAGGCTCATAGTCTTTAATATAGGATGAAATGTTTGTAGTATGTGGTGTGTGTCTAATATGCCTATTGTGACTTCACTTCTGAGGATTGCCCATTCCCAGCAGTCAGCAAACCAGCCACAGCATTCACCCACCTCAACACAACCATCACTTCTTCAAAGCCTTCACATCCAAGGTAGACCTGTTGCTTCTCCTACACACTCCTCCCATGACAGTGCATCCCATGGCTTCTCTCAAGCATCTGAGGGACCTAACACCCCTGGTGAGGAGCAGGTATCCCCTAGGCATGAATCTCCTCCCCACAGAACCCACATGCCAACCCTCCCCGTGCTGGTGGACCCGATGATCATATCAGTGTCATCCCATGTGGAGGGGGTTGGCAGATGGTCATGGTGACCAGTGGGAGGATTCATTTTTCCGACAGCAGGCTGATGTGAGCAGTATATTTGTGCCATAGGGGCTACTCTATCTGACATTTCAGACTCACTACAGGAAATCCCTCAGATCATTTACAGGTAAACCCTTGTCTTGGACAAGATTGAGAAATATTTCCAACGCATGTAAGGAGGCAAAGTGCCATAAAGATGATGGAGGGCATGTTGAAAATGTTCCAAAGTCTCCCTTCATGGTCAACACATGGAAGGACCCAACACACCTACCTGTACCCCACCGAGCCACTTTTACCACAACCTGCACTGACACCCCTGCTTATACCCTATCCCTGCACAGTCACGTCCCCTGCAGAGTCACGTCCCTCACCTGCACAGTCACGTCCCCCACCTGCACATTCATGTCCCCACCTGTACAGGCAATTCCCCCACCTGTACAGGGTCATACTCACCTGTGGAGACATATTCCACACCTGTACAGTCAACATTTGCCCCTGTACATGCACAAGCAACAACTGTGCTGGCACCCTCAGCCCCTCTACAGGCCCAAGCCACAACTGTGCCGGCACCCTGTGCACCTGTACAGGCACAAGCAACAACTGTACCGGCACCCTCTGTCCCTGTACAGGTACACCCAACAACTGGGCCGGCACCCTCAGCCTCTGTAAAGGCACAGGCAACAACTGCAGAGGCAGATGTACCACACCCACCCACATATTGCACCAACAACATAAACGCTCTTACTCACAGAGATGCTCACCACACCCTGCCAAAGTCATTGAGAAGAACGTCAACAAACAACTCGCCGCCTTCCTCGAGACAAACGGATCCCTCGACCCCTCGCAGTCCGGTTTCCGAGCTAACCACAGCACCGAGACCGCCCTCATCACAGCCACCGACGACATCAGATCCCTGCTTGACAATGGGGAAAAAGCTGCCCTCATCCTCCTGGACCTCTCAGCAGCGTTCGACACAGTATGCCACTGCACACTTATACAGCGCCTCAGCAACTCCGGAATCCAAGGGAAGGCACTGGAGTGGATCATCTCGTTCCTCGCCGGACGAACCTAGAGAGTCCGCCTCCCCCCGTTCCGATCCACGGCCACCGAAGTCATCTGCGGCGTACCTCAAGGATCCTTGGGCAGCCATCGCACGCCAACACAACCTAAAGATCATTTCCTACGCTGACGACACTCAGCTGATCCTCTCCCTCACCAACGACCCCTCCACCGCCAGAGCCAGCCTCCAGGAAGTTATGAAAGACGTCGCAGAATGGATGAAGACCAGCTGCCTGAAACTGAACTCAGACAAAACGGAAGTCCTCATCCCCCTCCGCCTGGGACGACTCCTGGTGGCCCCCTGCCCTGGGCATCGCCCCCAAGCCAACGGACCACGCACGCAACCTGGGTTTCATCCTGGACTCTTCCCTCACGATGACCAAACAAGTCAACGCTGTCTTGTCATCCTGCTTTAACACCCTGCGCATGCTCCGAAAGATCTTCCGATGGATCCCCACCGAAACCAGGAAGACGGTCACCAGCCGACTGGACTACGGGAACACCCTCTACGCGGGAACCACAGCCAAACTACAGAAAAGACTCAAGCGCATACAGAACGCCTCCGCACGACTCATCCTGGACATCCCTCGCCACAACCACATCTCTGCCCACCTGAGAGACCTGCACTGGCTCCCCGTCAACAAGAGAATCACGTTCAGACTCCTCACCCACGCACACAAGGCTCTCCACGACTTGGGCTCCAAGTACCTCAACAACCTCCTCACATTCTACACACCCACCCACCAGCTCCGCTCGACCAGCCTCGCCCTCGCCACCATCCCACGTATTCGCTGAGCCACCGCCGGAGGAAGATCCTTCTCCTACCTGGCGGCCAAGAAATGGAACTCCCTCCCCATCCACTTAAGACTGACCCAGGACCATCTCTCCTTCAGGAAACCACTCAAGACATGGCTATTCGAGCAGTAGCGGATCCCTCCCCTCCCAGCTCCTTGAGACCCTAGCGGGTGAGTAGCGCGCTCTACAAATATATTGATTGGTTGATTTATTGATTGATTTTTTTTAAAACTGTCCATTGGAAAGGGAGAAAGGAAATCAAATAAAGTCTTCTAGCAGAATGGGCAAGAGTACTTGGAGGGGTTTGGGCAAAATAAATAAAACACATCAGGAAGCGTCAGGAGAACCAGTCTATGTACTAGTGGTCACTGGCCATCCTCACTGTCTTGTTGTCCCACAATGTCCAAATCCTATGCTCCCGTGGATGCTTCCTCGCTGGCTGAAGCAGGACCAGACTCCCCACAGAGGGGGAAGATGCACGTGGGGACATGATAACAGTGGGGTGAGCAGGTCGTTGGTCCAATGCAGAAAATATGGCTGCACCCAAGTAAGTGACTGAGGAAGTGAGGCTGTCAAAATGTCTTGACTGTAACTCTTGGAAGATCTAGAGCTCCTTCTTCAGCTCCTGGAAGCCCCGAGAGACCACAGTCCTGACATCCTCACTTGGCACTTGGGATGCAGCTACAGGAGATATAACACATGGAGGGTTTTGGGTTGAACATGAGGGGTGTGGGTTGTTGGGCAGATGTCTCTCTCAGTTCTACTGGGCAGGCATTTGGAGGGGGAGTACTTCGAAGGGGTGCAGCTGGAGGCCCAGATGGACTGGAGGCCTCAAGAGTTAGGTACGCGTTGGTGACAGGCCCAGATGGTTTTGGGGCCTGCTCTGGGACACCATTTCAATGTCCAATACTTGTGGGCAAGGGGGAGATCCACTTTTGTCTTCCTTATGGCTGGTGGTGTCTCTATCAATGTCTCCCCTTTAATTCTCCTGAGCCTTCACGCGGGTTGGTGATGTTGCTGCTGTTGGCAGGATCCAGGTAGGCGCGTTATTCCGGCCTGCGGCTTGATCTCCCTCCTACTCCTTACTGGTTGTGTTAGAGGTTGTGCCCAGGGCTGCATTTATTGCCTGTACCGATCTCATAAATCTAAGGAATGTAATTTATGTTGTACCTTTTTCAATTAAACACTAAAAGACCATGAGCGGAGGCTGCTGTTATGGCTTCAAAAGCAGAAACCAGAGAGGAACCTGTGGCTGGAAGTGACAATGAGGATTCTTCTTCTTCATCCTCTAAAATATCGGTAAAAAGAGAGAGAGGGTTCCTCATACTTATTCCTCTCTTGAGCCATCTAAAAAATACTCTAAAACATCCTCTCAGGGCTCTCACAAGGAACGCAGTCAATCCAAATCACCTCATGAAGGTGAAACGTCCGCCAAACAAAAGGAGAAGAAATCATCATCTTTTTTTATCAGAAACCCCTTCCAAATCAAGGTCTGAGCCTCCTAAACCTCTGCCTAAGGTGATTCTCACTTTTAGAAAGCCATCTTCTTTACTGTCGACGGAGAGATCATCGACAAGTGTGGTACTGTCGATGAGAAAATCCTCAACACTGTCTACGATGAAGAACACCACCACCTCTTCTACCACCGTCTCCACTCACTCGGCTGCCTCATCTTTCTCGATGATGACCTCATCGTCAATGAGCCATGCCCCAATACTGTCGACCCTGAAGATCACCCTCGCCTTGACGACGGAAATCCTGTCGACGGCGTTGACATTGCTCCCGTTGATAAATACACTACCAATGATGAAGACACCATCTTCGACGAAGTCACTATCATCGACTAAGTCACTGCTGAGTACGAAGAAATCAATTTCCACAGCATTGTCAGCGAAATGTCCGTGTACAGTCTTGACCATGACCTTATCGTCGACCCCATCAATACTGTCGACCCTGAAGATCACCCTCGCCTTGACGACGGCAATCCTGTCGACGGCGTTGATTTTGCTCCCGTTGATAAATACACTACCAATGATGAAGACACCATCTTCGACGAAGTCACTATCATCGACTAAGTCACTGCTGAGTACGAAGAAATCAATTTCCACAGCATTGTCAGCGAAATGTTCGTGTACAGTCTTGACCATGACCTCATCGTCGACCCCATCAACGACTCCGTTGACAAGAGAAAAATCTGGAAAACATGGCAAATCCAAGCAAATCACCCATGCACATACCTCTCTGAGTAAAGTGTCACTGAGGATGACTTGGATGAAGATGGTCCCTTTGGCGTGGCTCACAGCCATCTGAGTTACAGATGAAATATCAACCAGAAGACCATGACGAGGAGTACCACTAGCAAGGATATTTGCCCTACCAGAACAGTGTCATCAACAGTACTAGGAGGAGCTGGTTTCACTTCCGTCATCATTGGTTTCAGACCTGCAGTTCATGCTATATGACTATAAGAGGTGTGTCCCTCCATCACTGCCAGCCACTAGGCATGCCTCTTCACCGCCATTAATTCCTCTAAGGCAACCTTCAACACTACAGGTTCCACAACCACCGCTTTTGTCTCCGCCACCATGGCAGATCCCACTGACAGCTCCCCTCCAGGATCCCACATCCTCAGAGAATGATAGAGGGTGAGCTTCATGACACTCATGCTAAATGCTATCAACACATGTAATAACCACACATCATCTCCAACGCTGCCCTGGTGAATTCTCCTCCAGAAGATATTGGAGGTAAACATTACCTACTTGAGGGCCGCAAAAAGATGCGATCTGCCTAATCCCACTAAGCAAACAGACTGTGGGGCATATGTAGGAAGCCGTTTGCGAATCGCAAACGGCGTTTTGGTATGTATGGGCCACATAGAAAAATAAGGAATCGCAAAAATTGCGATTCCTTATTTTGCTCAAGCATTTAAGGAATCACAATTTAGCGATTCTTTAAATGCTGTGAAGGGGTGCCTTGAAAATTGCGATTTTGGCTTAAGGAATCGCAAAATACCACATACTCCAATTAGATGGTATTTTGCGATTACCTGTCAAAATGCTTTTTTTTTTTTATTTCAAAGTGCCCTTAGGGCATGTATGTGCGCCACATGTACTTACATGCACATTCAAGGGGTGCAACAGGTGTGCTTTGGACACCCTGGCACCCTTGGAATTGCGATTCTCAAATTGCGATTTTCTCATAGAAAATCGCAGTTTGAGAATGTATCCCCATTCATTCCTTAATTGTGATTCGCAATTTGCTAATCGCAATTAAGGAATTTTAGAGATTCGCAAAAAAAATTCGATTTTTTACATACATTCCATTTTGCAATTATCAAATAGCGATTCCTTAAAAATCGCAATTTGAGAATCGCAAAATGGAAATTACTTACATATGCCCCTGTATTCTGTATGACTTCAAGGAACCCTTTCGTAAGACCGTCAGGGCCATGCCCATTATTGAGTATATATCTGGGAAGAGAGAATAAAGGTAATAAAGACTCCAGTATCGGTGGTGGCAGTGTTACCACGCCCTGACAAAAAATACAAAGCTCCTGAAGATGCTCCCATATGTCTTGCTGGGTACCCTAAGCCGGATTCCATTGTCACACAGGTGGCCCAGTGCCCCTCCAAAAACCCTTCGTCACCTATCTCAGTGCCTCCAGACAAGGAGAATAAGCACCTTGACAACATTAAGAAACTTTTTTCTTCAATGTCAGCTCTAACGGTCAAGGCAGCCAAGTCATTAGCAGTTCTTCGAAGGTAGGACTGCCAAATGTGGTCAGACATCGCTCCGTACTTCAACCAGCTACCCGAAGACGTCCAAACAGAAGCCAAGAAGGTGTTCCATGAGGCTGAGCGTACATGCTCTGAAATAATAGATTGCGCCATGGATATTGCCATTACCGATTTCCAGCAGTTAGCAAGTGCCGCAGTGCTCAGGCATCAAGTCTGGTTCAAGGCAATCTCTTTCTGACTGGAGGTTCAAAACAAAATCTTGAACCTCCCTTATAATGTGGATGTGGCCCTCCAAGCTATCAATACTGACACAGCCAAGTCATTGGGGACTCATGCTAACACTGCAGGGGATACTGCTGCTCTTAAACCAAATAGACTTTATGACAACCCTCAATCTCCAATATCCGTATTTTCATATTCCCATCCACCCAAAGCACAGAAACGTTCTAGGAGTCGCAGTATCCAGCAGCAACTACCAGTTTAAGGTGCTCCCCTTTGGCCTCCAATCTCGCCCGAAGTGCCTGACACCTGTAGTAGCCTGTCTAAGACAGCACCAGCATCAAGTCTTCCCTTATCTGGACAAATGGTTGGTAAAGGCACCTTCCAAGCAGGATGCATGAAGATCAACAATAGCCTGCACAAAGCTCTTCAACGACCTGGGTTTTACTCTAAACCCAGAGAAGTCCACCCTTCATCTTGTCACAAGTATAACATTTTTGGGGGCCACGCTGGATACAAAATTCTCCAAAGCTTATCCAGCACCAGGGAGGCAGCTAAGACTGATGAAGATGGCAAAGTTGGTCCAAAGAAAAAAAGATACTTTCTATTTGCCTCTTCAAGTCCCTCTTAGGGATGATGTCCTATTACATTCCTCTGGTCCCATTTTGCAATCTACGGATGTGTCAACTTCAAGAGAAACTGGACAGGCAATGAGTGCAAATGACAGGGTCATTCCATTACCTCATCCTGGTCACTCTAGGCATGGTCAACACCTTATTTTGGTGGATGTGACAGGAACATCTTCCAGTTGGACTCTCTTTTCTTGCACAATCTTCTTCCTTGGTCATCACCACTGAAACTTCCCTGAAGGGATTGGGTGCTTACCTTCAAGAACTCCAAGTCAGTGGCAAATGGCAACTGTCTCAACTTCATCTACACATCAACCTGCTGGAGTTGAAGACAGTACATCTAGTCTTACAGGTGTTTCCCTCTAGGATTCACAGTTCTGCAATGCTCATCCGCACCGACAATACAACTACAATGCACTACATCAACAAAAGGGTGGCACAACATCCCAGCTGCTATCCCAGGAAGCACAGAGTATATGGGAATGGTTCATCCATCACAAGGTGCTTCTACGAGCAGAACATGTTCCTGAGAAGCAGAACACTATAGCAGACACTATTAGTAGGCTGGCAACATCTTGCCATGCCTGAGTACTGCAGACACCAGAATACTGAGAAAAGTCTCTATTTTGCTGTGATAGTTTTGGAGATAACTGCAGTGGGGCACGACAGAATGGGGGGTGGGGGAGTGGTAGTAACATGCTACTTGAGTTGTTTGGCCAATGAGAAGGACATTTCGGTCGTACATAATGTATATTTCACTGTGATGGGAGGACTCAAACTATACTTTATCGGGCATAATGCATGTCAATGATCCATAAGCAAAATTCCATCTTTACTTGGAATATTAATGGGCTGGGCAACAAAAGTTAGAGAGGTCAGGTAGTGGCATATATTTAGCATCTCAAAATGGACGTTGTCCTCCTGCAAGGGTGTCTGATGCACCTTAGGGGAACCCAATGTCACTTTCTGGCCCGGGGAGCATACACTCTGCTAACACACCCTAGGTTTCCATTGGGATCCCCAGGAGTGGCAAATCTGATTCGGAAGTCCCCCCTTTTCACATGCAAAAATCTTGGTTAGATCCATATGGGACATATACTGCAGTTCAGGGTATTTGGGGACGACGAAATGTCACTATTATTAACATCTATCCCCCCCGCATTCAACAATACACTTTAAATAAACTCACTGAAATCCTTTTGGAAGCCGAATCCTCCCTAAATATCGTAAGGGGTGATTTTGATGACGTGATGATCCAAGACCAGGACTGATCAGGGACAACACCCAACCTGGGTAGGACCACATCCCTGGCCTGTTTTGTAGAGACAATGGGGGTCACAGACCTACAGTAGCGGCACTACCCACATGATAGAGGTTACACATACTTCTCAGGGATGCACAAAGTGTAATAGACTGATCTATGTCTTTGCACCTGCAGGCAAGGTGGGCACTACACACCAAGTTGACTATCTAGCTGGAGGCTTATTTGATCATTCCCCACTCTGGATAGCGATGGGACAGAGACCTTTCAATGGCAATAGGGACTGAAGGCTAAATCCCTGGGCACTGAAGGATGAGTCGACCTTATGGGAGATCCGTACAGAATCTGAACTCTATTTCCTAGAAAATAAGGAGAAGCAATTCATTCGCTATACTCTGGGAGGCCTACAAGGCAGTGATGTGTGATAGGGTCCAGAATATTATCGCCTTCAAGAAAAAAAAACCTGTTGGGGCTGCGGAGGACCTAGAGAAACGAATCCTAAATGCAGCAGTGAGAAATGTCTACTAACCAAACCCCCTAATGACAAGATGGTTGAAGCCCTGCAAGCTGAATATATAGCACCAGCTAGTGACGAGGCACACAGCCAAATGCTAGCTACTCAATATCGTCTTTACGATGTTGGCGTTAAAGCTGGAAAATTGTTGGCCTGGCTTAGCTGCCGGAAAATGGAGACTTGCTGTGTCCACTAGATTGAAGGGGCGGAGGGCAGCATCTATAACACAGACAGGGACATATATGAAGATATTATGAAATTCTATGAGACCCCTTACAAAGACTGCACCCTGGCAGATCCTGCCCATATGGAAGGCTACCTTACTGACATAAGCCTACAGACTCTCTCTGGTGAGGACTGCTTGGCCATGGAAGTGAACATCACCCTTGCCGAAGTCCAGGCTGCCATATTCCAAGTAAACTCGGGGAAAAAAACTGGGACCTTATGGCCTCCTGGCTAAATTGTTCATAAAGCAAGTAGATATCCTGGCTCCCCACTTTCTTCAGCTATTATGAAGAGCAAGGGCAGATGGCATCCTCCCACCCAACTTGCGTAGAGCCACAATCTTGGTTATACATAGGGCCGGTAAGCCCTTTACTGCCAGCAGTTCTTGTTGACCGATTTCTTTGATCTATATAGAAATTAAGATTCTGGCCACTAACCTGGCAACTAGACTTATAAGGATTATTTCTCCCTTGATCCACAAAGACCAGTCCGGCTTTATGCCCAGTCGCTCCACCAGAGGGAATCTTCATAGGCTTCATAACTGGATGATGGAAGTCCAGACTAGATAGGACCCACACGTATTTGTCTTCTTGGACGCCGAAAAGGTCTTTCATGTTGTTCACTGGCCTTTAATGATACACACTCTGAGGAGAATGGGGTTTGGACCACAATTTGTGGAACGGGTTAGCCTACTCTATAAGGATCCCACAGCTGTCCTATGAGTGAATGGAGTGCTGTCATCAGTTTCCTATCAGTAGAGGGCCCCCTCCTGTTTGTCTTGACTCTGGAGCAACTGGCGTGTGTGGTTCGTGCACACCCGTACAACAGGGGTTTCCAAGTGAATGGTTCCCTGATCCCAGAATAAAATATCTCACTACACGTGGATGATGTCCTGCTATATCTGTCGCAACAGGCGGAGTCAATCACCACAGTCTTCCACACCTTTGAAAAGTATGAGGCCCATTCTGGGATACATTAAATTAGGACAAACCCATTCTTTTCCTTGTTGGAGGACATTTAGACCTGGCAGATCTTCCTGGGAGGCTCAGGGTGACTGGCGATTTAAAGGTTGACCCCATTTTAATCCAGTTTTTAAGACCGCAATACTCTGGCGCTACAGCAAAAGTTCGTTATGGACTTAAAGGAGAGTGTACTGTGCCGTTTAAAGTCTAAAGGGGAGTGAGGCAAGGCTGCGTTTTGGCACCACTGCTGTTCACTTTGTACACAAATGCCTTGGAACAGGAGTTGGTGACAAATGCTAGGGATCCACCATATGTGAATAAACGTCCGATAGTCTCCCTTCTCTAGGCTGACGATGCAGTACTCATGGCACGTACCCAGATTGGCCTGCAGAGGGCCCTTACTTTTTATACAAGTTTTATGGACAACCTTGGACTAAAAATGAATACAAAGAAAAGATTCATTATGACCTGTGGGAGAGGAAAACATAAGAATATAAGTTTTCAAGCTGGGGGAAGTAGGGTGGATTCTATTAACACCTTTTGTTATTTGGGTGTTCTCTTTAACCGCACTGGGTCTTGGGTCCAAGCGATTAAGACAAGGAGCCTACTGTTCATGAAGTCCACCGCGGCCTTAATTAATTTCACAAAAAAACTGTGGAAAAGGCCACCAGAAATCCTGGTTGAGATTCTTATTGGCCGTTCCGGTTTGTGCTCCAGTTTTTAACTGCCATAGTGAATTAGGAATACCATACATTTCTGATCTAATTAAGGTACAACCGGTGCTGCTCGGGCACAGAATTTGGACCTCTGTTAGCACTGGGTTAAATAGGGAAATAATAGCTGATGCAATGAAAATAGATAACGCTAGCAAGATTCCATGTTTGAAGTACATAAGAGATTTTATGCAGGACATCGGGCGCCCAGAGTACTTCTTCCTACCTGAAAATATGAATTCTATCAATCGGAAGGAATTTTAAAAAAACTTGCATGGCCCATCTGGAAGAAAATAGGCTAACTCTGGAAATAAATAAACCTACGGTGGTTGAACATCAATTAATCACCATAAAATATAACATTCAACCATACTTGACATGTATATCGGGGGGCTATGACAGGTATATGTTGACACGTTTTAGATTTGGGACCTTCCACCGTTTATCAGCTATCCAGATATTAACAACTGGTCAAGGGAACTTTGCTGATGTCCTTGTGATAACATTTAATCGCAGACAACAATTCATGTAATTTTATCCTGTAAATTTTACAAAACTGAAAGGCGAAGATGGATAATACCGTTATTAAAACAGGGGGGATGGAGACAATGTACCCCTGCATTTTTGTATTTGCAGATGTTGGGAAATTGTTATTGTATTGGATCCATGGTGGGTTTTTTAAAAAGTGTACACAGAGACAGAAAATCCCTAATTATTTGAATGCCTGAGAAACACATAAATGAGATGGTGTATACTAAGCACAGCATAATTAATTTTTATTTCCTGCATTTAAAAGAAATAGTTATTGTTAAATGAATTTTTTCTATGAAATTGTATCTATCTAATGTGTTTTAATGTAATTTTTAGATGTGTGGTGATATGTATTAACTGCCTGCTTTTATGATTTTAATGCCTAAAATCGAATAAAGGTCATTTTGATTTGATTCAATTTGACTGGGGAATGATTCTTGTACTTAGGGATGTGTGCCACAACCGAGCATAAGAGGTGCATAGAACATAATCTTAGGACGGTGCTGGCCGAATTTCATGTGGACGCCGGTCGTTGGAAGAAACTCCCCCTAACTCTATTAGGTAGGGCAGCAATGTTGAAAATGGTCACTCTTCTCAAATTTTTATGTGCCCTAAAAAACACATTACAGAATCTCTGATGAAATATTAGTCAAAATTGATGGTGAACTTAGGAAACTACAGCGGAATGACAGGTACCCTAGCATAGCTCTCCGAACACTGCAGCCGAATTCATACAATGAGGGGATAGCCCTTCCAGATACCCGGACTTACTACTGGACATCCCATTTAATAGCAATAGATTAATGGGGCCACGTAGATGCCGATCACCCCACCTATGCCTTAGAAAGGACGCAAGTTCAAACGTGACCACACCATCACTATCTTTATGGGAGGAAGGGAACAAGATGCCTACTACCAGTTACCCATGTGACTCTTTAAGCGTGGTGCAGGGCTAGCACTTGTCTGGGATGGAAGTAAAATATCACTGGGGAAACTCCACTATGGGTGGGATGATGCCTTAAATAAATAGGGATATTGAAGGGGTTTACAGCCTGCGACAATATTGGTATCTCAAAAGTAGATGCCCTGCTTGAAGGGGATGTCTTCTTCATAACCTTTTTTTATTTAACTTTTGGCCATGTTGTACAACACTTGTGCAACATAGCTGAAATACTTTTATGGTTCAGTTCTTTTATTAGCAATTTTAAGAAAACAAACAGTGCCAATAGCAGATTCGCAACCGCCATGGGTACACAACCTCAGGAGAAGCATGAGATAAAGATGCTAATTTCGTGCTGGCCGAAGATTCCCCAGCATCCCAAAACACCCTCCCTCCCTTACCCGCACATAGGGACATTAAAGTTGTAAAATCTTTGAATTCAGTGTTCTGGGATTAACGGTGGCAGGGTCGCCTCTGATAGACTTAGTAATCTGAGATATCTTGTCCAGGTCAATTCCCAGAAGTCCTGCGAGAGCAGTGACACATATGGATGGTTTCCACAAGTCCCCAAATGCTGTTTCCTTCCCAGTTAAGGACATTGTCATCTTTTCCATTCGCAAAATGTGCCATAGCCTATGCAGCCAAGTCGTGTGAGTGGAAGTTTGCAAGCAGCCCTAGTAGCTCAGAATGTTTTGGTTGGCGGCCCCCAGTGCCAAGCGTATCCGTCGTCCGTGTCTGAATTTCAAAGGGTATGTGAGTGGATTTTGGCGACTCAGCAGTATGTATGCAGCGAAACACGGCAGTTGGGTGTTCAAGTGTCTATCTATGTCATCTAGGTGTCTTCATGCCCTTTTTGTCCCTCCAGAAAGAATTTCAACTTCTTGACAGACAACACTATAAATATTTACAGCTCGCCCATGCCTGGAAAGCAGACAATATCCCCTCAGACCTCCTGGAGCATGCTCCCCTGAAGGGTAACTTTTTAATGGGTGAGTTACAGAGCAAAGCAGTCTCTTACATCTATGAAACTATTACCAGTAATATACTCAACACCCTACTGAAATAACAAACCACATGGGAAACTAATGTTGGTGAACTAGAAGACATGGATTGGGAGGCAGCATTAATATTCCCCCTTGTGGTTGGGGTTAAATCTAGACTGCGACTTATTCAGCTCAAAACTCTTTATAGGACTTACTATGATAGAGTCCGCCTCCATAGAATAGGTAGAACAGTTTCTCCAGAGTGCCTTCACTGTAGGGGGAGTCAAGGGGACTTCCTCCAAATACTATGGACATGCCCAGTCATTCCTTCATTCTGGCAAAATTTACTTCTAGAAAGCAGCACAATACTAGGGACGTTACTACCTGAGAACCCCATGGACATGCTTTTAGGCATACCCAATGATCTAGACCTCCCAAGGATGAAACTTATATTGTGTCACTTGGGTTTACTGGTTGCAAAAAGGGACCTGGCCAAACATTGGGGAGCCCTTACACACCTACCATGGCTGACTGGAGAATGGGAATAGACCCCTGTGTGGCAGCGAAAGGAGTAAAATATAGGTGTTGGGGATGTTGATGTACGTTTCATAAGGTGTGGGGTAGTTGGATCCCTCACAATGGACTGAATGCACTTGAAGTAGCTGATACTGTGCCTTTATCTCCAAATCATTAATGTGAATACCTTGAATTGTCATGCCCGCCATTTTGTCAATGTACTGATGTTCTTTGACCCATTGTCCTCATTTGCTGTTGTGGGAATATTCAACGTACTGTTGTCCTTCTGCTATGTCTCTTTGTTTGTATTGGGCACCCATTTGTGCCACTTTTGTTTTGATTTACAAAACCCAATAAAAATGTTTAAAGAAGAAAAAAGAATGAGGGACAACATTGTATGTGAACTCTGCAAGCCTAAGCATCTACTTCCATTCCTTAGGATTGTCTTGAAGGAAATAGAAGTATTGCTTAATGCACTGATTCACCCTTTCTCTTTGCCCCTCACTTTGCGGGTGAAAACTAGTGGATAAACATGATTTGATGCTCAATATAGTGCACCACGGCTTCCAAAAATGCAAGGTATACTGGGTTCCCGGCCTGATGTAATTGTACGTGGAGGTCCATGTAAATGCACTACATGTTCCAGCACTAGCTGGGCTAAACAAGAGGCACTACAACTATGATAGTGTTCTACCTCTTGTACACTGGTAACCCTACCATGAAATCAACAGATACATCTTCCCACTGGGGTTTGCAAAGGAAGCAGCAACCCTATCCGTCTAGACGGTTTGCCTTGGCTTGGGCACATACATCACATTTCATTAAAAAAAATTTAGATCCATTTTTGATGCAGACCACCAAACGTTTTGCAATGCTATGTCTTGTGTTTTAACTTGGACTGGATTTTTGAACATAGATGTTTTCATGACACCATTGTAGGACCTGCAATTGGACAGACTTTGTCGGTACATACAATTGTGAACCCTAAAAGGGCAATCCTTCATAAGCTCTTCTGAGAGGGTCTTGTGTAACCCATTTAGTAAACAAAACTAAGGAAAAGGTCTGTATAATGTCATCAAAGAATTTGTCATTAGTGTTTGCACTTATGATATGTTTTTCTGGAATAATAGGAGATGACGCCATTCTTTATTGCTGCCTTCCTGCCTGGGATCACGGGGACCATGGACCACAAGTCCCAGCCGCCCGAGTGGCTTGCTGCCGCCAATGCCAGTTTACCGCACCTGGGGGTGCGTTAAAATCTTCCTAGGCGTCCCACAGTTCGGGACGCGCCCGGGCTTGCCCGGGCAAAGCCTAGGCCAAGGGCGTGCCCGTCAGAATACGGAGGAGGCTGCGCTGGGCCATCCCTCTGACAACTGCAGCGCAAGGAGTAGGGAAACACTATTCAAGGTACTGTGTGCTACGTCTGTGCCAAGTTTAAATCTGTCCTGGTTGTCTGGGCTCAATAATGGGGAAGCGCAAGGCAGGGGACGTTGCCAACCTTGATCACACCATAAAGAAATCAGGTCCAACTAAGCATGGGGTCAGAACAAGGGCTGCTACTCTTGATCAAACCACATTAGCAGATATTGATACACTAATTGGTGAGGTTGAGCAGCTACTTACATCAAATAAATGTAGAGATAAGGCCAAAACGGTGAAAGTTCCGGCTATGTTCAGGGCAACAAGTGCCAGTAGGGCTCCAATTTCGGATTCGACCTTGGTTGAGAGCCCTTGTATATCGCGTACACCACGAGCAATGGAATTGGAAGGCCAAGTTACTGGGCCTGCTCCTGTTTTAGATCAGGCCCCTGCACTATCTCAGCCTGTTTATATTATCACTGTTGATCATTCTCAAAAGACCTCATGTCCTCTATATGGAACCATTACAGTAATCCTGAATGTGCCCTTTTTTAACCGATTTGATCCTATTCAATCTATGAATTATCCGGTGAGAGTTGAATCACAGGAAGTTACATCACAGGACATTCCTCCCATTGCTTCCTTGCCAAGATTGCAAAGTGTACAAGCAGTTACAATGAGCAATTCAGTGGACAATGAACTGTTGTATAGTAAAATGAATGAGCTTTGCATTCAACTTGGGTTACTATCAGCAAATGTACTGACTCTTAAATCTAAGCTTGTGTGTAGTTGCTGCTGTAGTTGTAGGACCTCTGGGAAGTCACACACACTGAGAAGACTCTTCCCTCTGGGGTGGGCAGTGGTACAGAGTTGGCTCCTGTCTTCATCATAAGGGGTACGGGGAACGCTGCATTGAGGGCCTTACCAATTCCAGTTCCCTTAGTAACAACACCTATTCAACGTCTGTAAAACAGAATCGGCATAGGGATACACCTCCCTCAGGTGCGATTCCCAAACCCCCTACATTTTTGCCCCAGTGGGTTACCAACCAGATGACAGTGAGTAAGCTTTCCAGAAGAATATCCCCACATCTTTTTGTCTTTCATGGGGTCTCTTCCCCTTATACAATTTCTATTGGTTCTGCTCCCTATCCACCCAGAAGGAGCTTTCCCTTGAAGTCTGATCCCCAACCATTTAGGGAAAAATAGAAATCTAATAGGTCCATATACATGGTATGAGTTCCAAAACTGCACATGTGCCAGAGAGGATACTGAGGCACTGATCAACAAGGTGATCGACTGGTTAAGACATGAGCGGCACTGCCTATCTATAATAAAATCTGATATTGCATTTGAAAAAAGGCGCTCAACTCCATCCTCACATTACTATCACATTCATGTTGTCTCATGTTTCAATTTGCTGGTTGAAAATCTAATTAATTTTGAATTTTGTATCAGTGATTGTGCTGGGAAAGAAACAAACAAGAATACAATTAAAAGCATTTTCCCCACTATTGAGGGATCGAATGGGCCAACAGAATGAGGGTTTTACCCACGCAACTTATCTTTCCAATGGTACTACTTCTCAATCTCCTGTCCAATTATCTCCCATGAATGCACCAGATTGACTACTTAAAAGGCATATGTGTCCGAGATACAGTATGGGTTGTATGAAATTCAGGGCGATGGGGAATGTAATGATTAATTGTGATACAATTCATATAGAAGAACAAGTGTCTCCTTCAGGTATTAATAATAATAAGGATGCTTTGCAAGATAAGGCCCAAAGCTTACCTGAAATACATGACAATGATGATTGTGATACTTAACGACCCTTTGATAAACATACAAGACCACAAAACCTCTCAGGGCTTAACTCTAACATCAATATGGTTGATGGATCTGATACCCTCCCGTGTTTAAACCTACTGTCCTGCAATTTAGCAGGTAAAATCTGAAATTATGTGACCAGGACAGGTTGAGGAACATTACGAGTTTTGATGTGTGTCTGCTACAGGAGACATGGGCTACAGAGAGAGTCTATAATACATGGGAATACATCCCTTAGTGTAGACGCTAAACCTGCATTACACTTTGGCATAGCTAGTGGAGGGCTTTTAACTTTGATAAAGAATGGGCGCTTTAGCACTTTAACTGCCTTGAAAATAGATTGCCCATACCTCATGGAGACTCTAGTTACCCTACCCTCTTGTCTATCTCTTGCAATACTTAATATCTATGTCCACTCGAGATTGGATTCTACAGCCTGTGTCATTGCTCTGTGAAAGGAAGAGTGCGTGAAGGTCCCTGCCCTTCTGGGACCCTCTTGAGGAACCAAGGACCTACGTGGCCGCAGAGGAGGTGAGAGGCGCGTTGACCGGGACTGCGAGGACCAGCATTCCACGAAACATCGACAGCTGGTTCCTCTTCCCGGCCGAGCCGCGCCCCCTGCTTGCTCCTCATTACCTCTCGCGGCCCCCGCTTCGCGGAAGCCGCTCGAGATTGGATTCTACAGCCTGTGTCATTGCTCTGTGAAAGGAAGAGTGCGTGAAGGTCCCTGCCCTTCTGGGACCCTCTTGAGGAACCAAGGACCTACATGGCCGCAGAGGAGGTGAGAGGTGCGGTGACTGGGAATGCGAGGACCAGCATTCCACGAAACATCGACAGCTGGTTCCTCTTCCCGGCCGAGCCGCGCCCCCTCCCAGTGCCGCGCCCCCTGCTTGCTCCTCATTACCTCTCGCGGCCCCCGCTTCGCGGGAGCCGCTCGAGATTGGATTCTACAGCCTGTGTCATTGCTCTGTGAAAGGAAGAGTGCGTGAAGGTCCCTGCCCTTCTGGGACCCTCTTGAGGAACCAAGGACCTACGTGGCCGCAGAGGAGGTGAGAGGCGCGGCGACCGGGACTGCGAGGACCAGCATTCCACGAAACATCGACAGCTGGTTCCTCTTCCCGGCCGAGCCGCGCCCCCTCCCAGTGCCACGCCCCCTTATACATCATAAGCAGACCTGCAAACGCGCATCGGGGCGAAGACCGGGCCATGAGCGGGCCCGTTTTAGCCCGTTCTAGACCGAACTAGGCTGGGCTGGGCCACCTCCCGTGGTTCCTTCTCCAAACAATATTCACCTCGACGGTCCTGGTATCCCATTCCCATTTCAATTGCTACTGTCGCCGGTAGACCCTGTGTACTTCTCTAGGCAGAGCCCTAGACGTAACCATCATGACCCGAGAGACCAGAAGCAAGACAGCCAAGGCCAACGCTCTACCTACTGGCCCTATTGATCGCTTCATTACACGGACTGATGAAGTTATCAATCAACGTATATCTCTTCTAGAGCGAAGGGTCTCATACGACCTCGCTATTGCTAGAAGGTCGTCCCTGGGACCAATAGCTCTAGCCCAATCTCCCCTTAATCAGCCACCAGATATACCTGTGTTAATACAATCACCGGTATTGATACAATCACTGCAATCACAGCCAACTGTCCCAGTAGAGATTCATTCAATCCCAAGATCAATAGATCTCTCTGTCTCTAATCTTTCATTAGACGCAGACACCCTAGGGAATCTAGAAATCACACCTGACCTCCAGCTATTACAGTCTCAGGAACCAAGTACAGATTCTCAGCACATGGGGGTTAAGGAGGGTGCCGTTCCCAAGCGGAAAAAAGATAAACTAAAAAACACCATGGTACTTCCCACCGATTCAGAAAGACAATACCCCTCAAATATGCAGGGTTTATCAAACTCTCCAGATCAACATATAAATTTACCCCATATGACTGGAGACAACGTTGGGGAACCCTGCCGTCTCTGCAGTACAAACACACAACTCCTGGCAAGCTTTAGGGAAATCCTTAAACATCATCTTCAACCCTTAGAACGTAGCATTATGGCCATCGAAAAACAACTGGCAAAGCAGTCCCAAAAACCATCTAGCCATCATAGCATGAATCAACCTAATATAGGGGCTAGCAAGGCAATCTCTATAAGCTCCAGCACTCAAGGTGGTTCTAAAACTGTCTGCGAAACTAAAACTATAAACGCCATGACACCCAAAATCATACAATCAAACGCCAAGAAGCCCAATACCTTCGCCCCCCCCAATCCTAACCCTGGTAGCGCGCTAACAGATATAACTCCGACTAACTCCCTACCCCAACCAGTTCCCCCTCAATCTGTACCAATTCAGCTAATTTCAGACAAAGGTCCTGTTCAGTCACAATTCCAGAGACCAATTCCACCTTTAATCCCCCGGCCCGCCACGTCAAATGCATTAGGTGACGGGAAAAGGGGGTATAAGACCAGACGCCCGTTTCACCTTCCAAGAGAAGCGTCCCCCTTTACCGTCATTCTCACAGGGGTCCCGGAACTCCCGGAATCTACGAATGAACCATCTTGGTCCCTTCAGAATAAGGTTCTACAGTGGCTTAATATCAACAGGCCCACACAATCTGCCTACACTAGTAGAATATCCACAGTGCGTAGAGTATCGTGGATAGGCACAGAACCTAAGAGCTTACAGGGAGACTGCATAATAGTTAATTGCGAAGACCCTATTACCGTTGACTATATTTGTTCATGGCCAGCTCTAGCAAAGAGCGGGGGGATCGACGCATATCGTCTTTCCTTTTTTTATCCCCCGAAACACATTAACCAATATATGTAATGTAATGTAATGTAAGGGACATTTCTACCGCGCAACTTCCACTCCAAGGAGTATCTTGGCGCTCAATATAATAACCAAAATTCAATGGCCTCAAACTGGGATCATACTCTGGAGAGACCTTGGGACCATGAAGGTCCCTGGCTCACCCAGAGAAATATTAGCAGAGAATGGCAATCTCGGCCATGGCTTTCCAACAGAGAACAGGTTCCTCTGGCGGGATGGCAAGGTTTCCCTACAAGAAATAGGTACGACTGTTTAGAAATGGTCAATTGACCGTTAACCACCCCAAAGTGCAAGACTCAGCTTTGGAGGTCACCTATCCCCCCACCACCTATAATGAGAGTGTCGGCAAAGTTACCATCACATGCAACCTTCCCACTCCCAAATACTAACAGTGCTCAATTCCTACTACCCGTACTTTGTTCCGCTGCTTGTATAGATCCTGCTGCAGTGGACTTTGAAATTCCTCTTGGCCAGATCCCTTTCTCGAACGAGGGCTCCAGGTCTCTTTCACCTATAGTGACCCGGACATGCCGTACTCAACCAACCTCGACCGATAATGTAATTATAGTCCCTTTACAAAATCAAGTAGGTGACCCCCTTCCATCCAACGATTTGGTCCTATCCGTCCTATATTGGAACATTGCTGGCCTCCGTTCTAAGACCAGCTTACAATCTTGGGCGGATATGACTAACCAGAACCATATCCTGTGTCTCCAGGAGACCTGGTCAACGGTCCCCATCCACCAGGTGGGCTTTAAAACCTTCTTCGTTGCAGCAACACAGGGTCTGCTCGGAAGACCTAAGGGGGGTCTAACTGTTTACGTAACCAACATTCTACCTTCTACACAAATTATTACCTTAAAAGAAGAACCGTCTTACCAAATTCTAAGTATCCACATTGACCATAGATTTATTTTCCTTTTGGTAAATCTATACAACAATCTTGCACCCACTGACTGTGAGCAGACAATAATTGAAATTACCACCTGTCTAAAGTTACAGCTGAATAAACTATCGTCTCTCCCTCTCAACATCATATGGGGAGGCGATTTCAATATTCCACTCTGCCCTAACCACAGAAATGGAAACTGTGGACTGAATGACGAGTTTGATCTCCCCCTGGCCTACTTTGTTCACAGCTTCAGCGGGAACTCTCTGAACGAGAGTCTCGCCACGCTGGAATTAGAATACGCGAATCAGCTGGTTCACCCCCAAGCTGACTTCTCCACAACATTTCACGGTAGGGGTCTGTCTAGCACAATTGACTTCATCCTTTGCTCACAGAATTTAAAGGGCCAATTGGCAACATTCTCCACAGGTACAGATAGCTCCAGTGATCACTATCCAAAAAGAATTACATTGCAACTACAAACAGTATCACTTCACATAAATGCTAGAAGCTTACTAACTCAGGAATCATTAAGTATGGACAAACTGAACGGGTTTACAGTGAAATGGGCCAAAATAGATCCCGATTCAGTAACACAGAAAGTTCTTAAAAAAGCTATCGGCTCTGTCAATGAGTGCCTAGATCCCTGCTCATCCCCTCAAACGGTGTTGGCCAGCTTCGCCAGGATTCTGGGAACGATAAAAGAGGAACTAACGCGTACCACCGCCCGGAAAACATCGGCCGAGGGCTGGTTTAACCCCGGATGTCGGATAGCTCTCACAAACCTTAAGGTAGCTCTCAAGACCATCCCCAGCGACCGCCTAGAGATAGCAAGATTAAGAAAACTTTATAAGGCAGAAAGGGTCAAGCGAATGAAAGACATCAAAGCTAATTTATGGTCGCAACTTCACCTTAGCTGTCGATCAAGGGACAGTGGATCCTTCTGGCGAGTGGTAAAATCTCCCTTTTTGTCAAATTCGTCGTCCACCCAACATCTCGACGTTGCAATAACAGCAGAAGAATGGGTATCCCACTTCTCAAGAATTTTCGGAGACCCCACAACCAATCCAATCGAGGAAAGCCCACTCACCGTTTCTACAACGAACTTAAATATCTTCCCATTAAACATCAGCTTTGAACATGGAGAGGTGATTAGGGCCCTAAAAAAGTCGAGACCAGGCAAGGCCCCCAGTCCAGACGGGGTGCCGGTGGACATTTTCACTCACAACATCGAGCTATGGTCCCCGCTACTCACCCAGGTTCTGACCGCGACAACAACCTTGGGCCTTATTGACTCCTGGTCTACATCCATCCTCCTTCCCATCTTCAAAAAAGGTGACGGGAACGATCCGGTCTGTTACAGACCCATTTCCCTCCTGGATTCTCTGGGTAAGGTAGCGGGTCGTTTGCTGTTGGAGCGTCTTCAAGAGTGGGCACATACTAACAACACCTTGACTGACCTCCAATACGGGTTCCAGGAGGGTCTTGGGACTGTAGAACAGGCCCTGAACCTTGCTCTCTTGATAGGGAAGTATGTGAAAGCAAAAAAAGGCCATTTATTCCTGGTATACGTCGACCTCAGTGCGGCATTTGACTGCGTACAGCATTCGAAACTCTGGGCCCTCTTTGAGGAAATGGGTGTAGATTCTGCTCTGATAGCCTTTTTGCGCATACTTTATTCTGACGCAACTGCAAAAGTCAGATACGGAACCAGCGGAGAACTCACCTCCTCGTTCAAAATCACAAAAGGAGTAAGACAGGGCTGTGTACTGGCTCCCTTCCTGTTCAATCTGTACACAAATGCCTTGGAGGCAGCCATGCTAGAAGGGAGCCAGGATCTTCCACAAATCAAACATCGCCCTATACCTACGTTGTTATATGCCGACGACTCAGTCATTTTTGCCAGGACTTTGATTCAATTGCAAGCACAGCTCAACAAATATTGTTTTTATATGGATTCCCTTGGCCTTAAGGTCAATATAAAAAATAAATTTGTTATGCACCTTGGCCCGAAAATAAGAAATCCTAAATCCATCTTTGTTGGTAAAATCAAACTTGAAAGAACTCGTGTCTATCCCTATTTGGGCATCCCGGTGGACGATTCTCTGAGCTGGCGACAGGCCGTGACAAGCAAAAAATTGCTTTTCATGAGAGCGAAGGCAGCTCTAGTCTCCTTTTCAAGGAAACTAGGGAAACCTGCACCCCCTGAACTTCTCGCAATATATTATGCTAAATGCCACAGTGTGGCAACGTATGGTGCAGGGGTATGGGGCTATGGTCCAATAAACTCACTCCAAACGATCGAGAACGAGTTTGCTAAATATCTGTTGGCCCTACCCCAAAGTGCCCCAACCTATGCCTCGTTAACCGAACTAGGCATGGATTTTATTACTGACACCATCCGCTGCCAACCCATGCTTCTGTGGCACCGTATCTGGACAAAAGAGGAGTGTCACTTAACGCGTTCTATAATCTCAGACTGTACAGCCCTTGTCAACTGGGAAAAAATCCCCTGGCTAGAATATGTCAGGAACCTTTGCCGGGATATGGATCGCAACAATTTCTTCAATGATCCAATGAGCATGAGTGATATCTCAAGAAAAGATCTCAAAAAGCTGTGTTTGTCCCATTTTAGAGCCCTCCGAAGTGCAGCAGAACTGGTAAAACCAACAATCTCACAAGTTATCGCCGTACAGACTCATTTGGGCATAACCATATCTGACCTTCCCCCTGAATAATTATGAAAAGTACCTTCTTACAAGATTTTGTTTTAATTCTTTTTTCCGGCTTGTGACTTTTCCAAATGTCCAAAACTGGTCCCCTGTTATTATTCCTTGTCCTTGTGATGATGTTTCTCCCCAATCAACAATACATATTTTATTCTTTTGTAAATTTGATGTTTTCCCAAGGAAGGTCTGGATTATGCCCCAACTAAGATCAAGTAGCTTAAGAACTTGTCGTCTTGCTTTTTCAAACTTGTAATGTCTGAATTCTCCTACTACAGCAAAGTACGTAGCTAACTTTTTAAAATCCTGCATCAATTATCGACGTCAATATGAGTAACTTACATTTTAGTTATGTTTTTATGATTGATTAACTCCTTATACGGATTTTTAAACATGTATAAATGTAATTTTTTTTTCACTGTACTTTTTATGGTTGCAATAATATGTGGCAATCGAATAAAAGATTATGAAATGAAATAATATCTATGTTAGATAAGTTAAGCACACATATAAATCCACTAATTTAGCATCATTAGATATCATATTGGATGATTTATCCTCTGATATGAGAATTATAGTAGCGGGCGATTTCAACACCCCCTTTGAACCCTACTCCTTTCTAACAGAGATTACAGTAGAGGAAGAAGAGCACTCGGGAATTCCAAAACTGATAGCACCTGTGCACTACAACTAGTATCGATGGCCACTAGTAGAGGGCTGAGAGCCCGTTAAAGTTGTACCATCTCTGACCCCCTGCATGTACCAACATTTAAGAGAGCCATATGTGTCAGTGTAATTGATTATGGAGTATATGATGTGGCAATGTGGCCCTTACTAGCTGATATGAAAATTAATGTAGGGTCTGATAGTGATCATAACTCACTTGAGGTGTCATTTGCTGGAGAGCTCTTGGGACAAAGGTATGCTTTCCTGCGCACGGTTCTCCCCGCTCCTCCAGTAACTAACAATCGTCGTACTGTTAAATGGCCCAAAGTTATGGCAAACCCAGCAGTGAATTCAGAACTTTACAGGTTGTTGCCTCATTTGATCAATATGAGGAGATCGACCAAGCTAGAATACCTCTTTAAGTAGTTCATAACCAGCTGTTTGGTGAACTCCAAAAGATCTTTTACAAAGAGGTGACTGTTACTAATATGACACACTCTAGATATAATGCTTGGTTTGACTCTGTATGTAAAACAACCAAGAACCCATTAAAATCTGCTATTATTAAGGGTGACGGAGAAAACATTCTTACTGCCAGGACCTACTTGTAGCTAGTAAAACCAAGGATGGTAGATCCTTTTGGAAATTAGTAGCGCAAAACAACCATGAAGTACCCTAGCTTTAATATATCACCTGAAAGCTGGGTGGGCCATTTTTCATCTCTATATTCACTAAGAAAGCCAGATGACTCAGCCAGTGTGATTAATGTAGCTGAAAATATAACTGTACTTCCTTCAGAGCAAATGTCACATAACACTTCCATTTTGTTTAGTCTTGAAGAGACGAATAGTGCAATACATTCCCTTAAATTAGCTAAGGCACCTGGGCCTGATAAAATTCTGTGTGATCTTTTTAAGTCAGAGCCATTTATGAGGTCAATCTATTTTAACGTATTATCGAATGCCATCTCAGCCGGGGAGTTGTCCCTGATTCATGGAGGGGGGGCCAAGATAATAACTATATTTGTAAAGGGAGATGCTAATAATCCAGCCAACTATAGACCAATAAGCCTGCTAGATAATGCCCAAAAATTTTTCATTCGGCAAGTCCTGAATAAACTAACAGAATGGATGGATGAAAAGCAAATTCTCTCTCCCTTTCAAGCCAGTTTTAGATGAAAAACCAGTACTATAGACCAGAATATTAGATTTTCACTATTGCACTGAAAAAATGTGTTTTACAACAGGGTACGCTGTATGTGGCATTGATAGATCTAGAAGCAGCCTTCGACCTCATCCCCCACTCCAATTTTCAGCAGGTCCTACTCAACTTAGGAGCCCCCAGCGACCTTGTATATTTACTGAGTAGGTTACACAAGAATAATTATGCCTAATTACGCCGGGTACCGAATGGTGAACTAACAGAATGCATTCCTATTGAACGGGGGTTAGGCAAGGCTGCATGCTTGCCCCTACTCTGTTTTTTCTTTACCTAAATGATGTAGTCAAGGTTCTGGAAAATTGTGCAGAGACTCTCCAATGCTGAATAATAGGAAGGGGCTGATCCTATTTTTCGCCAACAATTCACTACTCATTTCAAAGTCCCCCACAGGTCTGCAGACCCTGGTAAACTATTTCTTAGGCTTTTGCAATGAAAGGGGTCTCGAGGTCAATGTTAATAAAACCAAATTTATGATAATGGGTAAGGCGGCTAGGAAAGGTAAAACAACTATACGGTTAGCAATGAGATCCTTGAGAGGGTTGACAATTTTGATTAATTAGGAGTATGATTCGTGGACAGTTTTAAGTGGATAGACCAGATTATAGAAAGTAAACTCCCTATTGAGCATAGGTCAAATGCTATTTTGAGGACACAAAAGGGAACAGTGTCCCATGTAGTATCCCCCATTCTGGAGATTTATCGCACCAAGGCAGAAGGGGCTGCTCTCATTGGGGCTGAAGTTTGGGGCTATGTCAATGCTCAGCCCTTGGCACTCGTAGAAAATAGCTTTGCTAGAAAAACATTATGTCTCCCTCATAGTACACCCTCCCGTTGAATCTAGAACGGGGACTAAAAAGAATTACTGATTTGTTTGCCTTGAACATATTGGTTTACTGGGTCCATCTCTGGTGTACACCAGAGCGTGTTGCTTATAGGGATTCCTTGAGTGAAGTTCCTAATCTACCAGGTGCTAGATCACTTCCATGGATCAAACATGTGTCCTCGTGGTTGGGAAAGTTAGGTCTCCATAGATTCTGGGCTGATTCTACCAAATTAAAGAAAACTGACATACACCTACTTAAAACCTCTTATTGGGATTTTATCAATGCAGGTATAATAAGAAGTACTGTGGGATCTCTGACCAATACATTTCTTGATTTTATATGTCTCCCATTTCTAGAAGAATACCTAGATTTTATACCCTCTGCTTTTCCTAAAAGCCTTTTTATACGGTTTCAGCTGGGTATACTATCTGTAAGATCGTTCACCCATAAATGGAATATAGAACAGCTATCATTGACCTGTCTAATGTGTAATCAGGGTGACGGAAACAAATCACATTTATTATTTTCTTCCCAGAGTACTCCCCCCCCTCGTAGGAGGTGGATAGTAACTGCTTAAGCGGTTACTAAATTTCTTGAGGCACTTTGGCATAAACGCTATGCAATTTTTAAAATGAAACCAGCGTAATGACCATGCGCCCTATTTTATTGCTTATCTTGTAATAATGAACTGTTTTTCTTCTGTATTGATTTTATGTCATTTTTATTGTAGTTTAGATATATATATATATATATATATATATATATATATATATATATATGTATTGCTGTTTTTTATACTGATGCAATTTTTGGTGCTATTTGTTTGATTTCTGTTAAATAACGTGGTACTAGATGTTATCGGAAACGGTTTATAGATGATGTTTTCTGTATATGGGAGGGGGATGAGGCGAGTGCTCAGGTTTTTGTTGATGCACTCAATAATAATCAAGAAAATCTTTTCTTCACCTCCAATATCAGTAAGGTACAAGCAGATTTTTTAGATGTTCATCTAATTATTGAAAATAATGCTGTGACCACCTCTCTTTTCCGTAAACCGACAGCTGGAAACAGCATATTACATGCCAGTAGCAACCATCCGCAACATGTGATCAATAATGTCCCATATGGAGAATTGGTGCGGGTCAAGCGGATAAGTAGTACCCCTGAAATATTTGAACGAGAAGCCAGGAATACTATTGACAGACTCAAAGCCAGAGGGTACAATGATAAGGTTTTGAATAGTGCTCTGAGAAGAAGTCGAGAAAAATCTAGAGAATCTTTACTCAGATCTGAGGCACCAAAACCAATTACTGAGAACAGCACTCCTCGCTTGATTCTGACCTATAGCAAGCAGGAAAAACAAATTAGGTCTATTGTTAGAAAACATTGGCCTATCTTGATGACTGATGGTTTTTATAGTGAGTTATTACAAGTCACTCCAACAATAACCTATAAAAAATCATACAGCATGCACAACAGTCTAGTGAAAACTAGCCCAGAGTCAGGTGGTGGCAGCACCTGGCTCAAATACAAAGGTTTTTTCAAATGCTCTACATGCAGGGCGTGCAAGTTTGGTGTGAACACCACTCACTATAGCACGCCATTCTGTCCCATTAGGAAGGCTATTCGGGGTAACTTCAATTGTCACAGTGAGTTTGCAATATATGTCCTGACATGCACCTGTGGTCTGCGATATGTGGGCAGCACCAGGCTACAGGTGCATGTCAGGATCTTGCAACACTTACGTGCAATAGTAAACAACGACAATACATACCCAGTAGCACGCCACTTTAAATCAACTCATAACAATGATTTGTCACAGTTGACTTATATTGTTATAGATGTGGTGGCTCCTCTCAGTCGGGGAGGTCACAGAGAGGGATTCCTTAGGAGAAAAGAGACAGAGTACATAGTGGAGCTGGATAGTAAATATCCTAATGGGCTCAATACTACTGAAGACTTGCATCATCTTTTATAATTATTCACATTATGTATGTTGTGCTATGTAGTACATAGAAAATGTGTATAAAAAACATGACATAAATCCTTATGTGGATTTTTGTTTTCTTTGTCCTTTAAGGGCCTTTCGGAATCAGAAACATTGTATGAAATACAGGAACATTAACTGCATCAAGTTGCACCTTTTGGGAACTAATTGTGTAATTGCATCTTTCAAGATAACGAACTGATAACAAGCTGAGTAATTTGTCAAACTCTCATCCAACAATTATGTATAAATTTAGAGAATAGTCACTTTTTTTGTTATTTGCTGAACACAAAGGTTTTTTTGTACTTTGTTGTTTTTTTAACTATCTAATATCACTTAGTATGTATAGCCACTTAGGGTTTGAGTATGGGCTATAGGGGAAGTGTGAATATACTTAATCCATGAAATAATTTTTTGTTCTCGTATACCTATTATATAGACCTATTTCAATACCAGTTTAGTATTCTTTTTTGGCATTAAATTCAGATGTATATATCTGTAGATGTTGTATATAGATGTATAGGGATACAACATATGTAAATATATGTATATAGGAAACACATATATATATTTTTCTATTTGTATATATATTGTTTTAGAATTGGGATTTTTGGGTATGGTCTATAGGAGGTGATATTATAATCCTTGTATGATGTATCAGACAAGGAGTGATATATGAGACCAATTTGGTTTTTTGCATTCATGCAGTTATATTTTCTTTCCCTTGCCCTTTAAGTTTAATGATGGTGGGTGCGGTGATGAATACCATAGAAAAGTATTTTGTCTATGTTTATGCACCATGTGACTCACTTAGGAGGTGGAGCACTGCAAAGAAAAAAATGTATTTAAATGTGTGCTGACCAGGTGTATGGTGTGTGATCAAGAGCACCAGTTGCTCGAAACGCGTCGCCTGAGAGGAGAATAAAATCTACCTTACTGCAGCCTGGGGTCCGTGTCTTCTATTGCAGGAGTTTTGCGGTGTTGAAGACTTGGTTTTTCATATATATATATATATATATATACACTGAAAAAACCATGGGTTATAGACCATGTATAGTTAGGAATTAGCATTTACAAAACCTTATTTTACTCACACAAAACCATTGAAATTCCATATATAGTTAGTTGCACTAACTATATATCGCGCACCCGCAATCCACTGCTGATGATGTCACATATTACATCATTCATGACATGGTCAGTGACATCACTGATTACATCACTGATGACATCTCAAATGACATCACTGATGACATCACTGATGACATCATCCAGTGATTATGTGTTTCTGTAAAGTTTAAATATGTTTTACATATTGAAGAATGAGTGGATGTATAAGTGTCTGAATGAAGGTTTTAGTAGGTGCGTGATTGACTGTATGAGTGAGTGATTAAATGCGTCTTACTGAATGCACGGGTTACTGACTAAACTGTCTGAAAGTGTGCATCAGTATGTCTGTTGTTGTGCAAGCTGCTGCATGTGTTGATCAGTAGCTATATGAGTGGCTATATGGGTTATTGATTGGTTGCACAAGTATTTGTATGGGAGACTGAGTGTGTGTATGGCTGGCTGGGAGGTGTGTGACTCTGTGCAGATCAATGTGTACTTGTATCAGTGATTGTATAAGAGAGTAAGTATGTGTTAGTATATGTTTCAAAAATGTAAGGTGTTCTGTGTTTAACTGTATAGATGAGAAAATGGAACTGTGATTGATTCTTTTCAGGACTGACTAGGTGTGTGAGTAACTCCATGGATGAGTGGCAGAGTGTGAGTGTCTGTATAGGTGTATGAGTGCATATGATAGTGTTGTAAAGATGAGTGATTGTATGTATGTATGAATGATTGTATGGGTGAATGAGTGAATGTGTGTGTAGACATAGGAATCAGTGAGTGCGTATGTAGTAACTAGTATTGGTGTGTCAATGGTTTCAAAAATTATACTCTGTATTTAACACTGGGTGTAACGGAGGTTATATTAGAGTGTGAGGAGATGCATTGTATTATCACATGAATGATATCATCAGTGATGTGATCATTGATGTCAAATGAGATGTCATCAGTGATGTCATCAGTGATGTCATTTGAGATGTCATCAGTGATGTCATCAGTGATGTCACTGACCATGTCATGAATGATGTAATATGTGACATCATCAGCAGTGGATTGCGGGTGCGCGATATATAGTTAGTGCAACTAACTATATATGGAATTTCAATGGTTTTGTGTGAGTAAAATAAGGTTTTGTAAATGCTAATTCCTAACTATATATGGTCTATAACCCATGGTTTTTTCAGTGAATTTTCAAGGTTTTGTAAATGCTAATTCCTAACTATATATGGTCTATAACCTATGGTTTTTTCAGTGAATTTTCAAGGTTTTGTAAATGCTAATTCCTAACTATATATGGTCTATAACCTATGGTTTTTTCAGTGAATTTCAATGGTTTTTTAATAGCAAATATCATAAGCTGTCGAATGTCAAGTACGTGGTAAGTAAAAACATTTTCGTGTTTATGCACACTGATCTGCTTTGAATGCTGCCCCCCACCCCTCATTTCTATTAGGAGTACTCTCTCTTTGCAGATAGTGAAGGGTAGTTAACGCAGGCCTTTGCCCCCGTTGTAATCCGTCGTGCCTGCTTCTCTCTCCATTTGATTGATTGTTCTCTTTGGTTCATTCTCTATTTACAAACAAGCACAGAGTCGCAATACTCTGTTTAGTCTTTGCAGATAGCGAAAAATCGTGTAAAAAAACAAAAGGAATCGAGCAAAATAAGTAGGCCACTAATGGGATCTCTTTTTGACCTCGCTAAAATAGAAACATTAAGAACAACCTGTTGAAAATAGCAATGTGTATGTACATAAGCGGCGTCCATTTGTGTTCACAGTACCCCTTGTTGATTGTTTGAATCGAGCATTGAATTGTTCGAAGTTGGTTCTCTTAAGGATCTTCTCTGCCTGCAAACGAGGAAGAATAGGAATATTCTCTCTCCCTTTGCAGATAGTGAAGGGTAGGTAACGCAAACCTTTAACACGTCGTACCTATTTCGTTCCTCATTGATTGATTGTTTGCCCAAACATTGACTGTTTGGGAATTGGTTCTTTTTGGAGGTATTCCCTGTTTGCAAATATACGTAGGAAAATCTTTGCAAGTAGTGAAAGGGTAGGTAATGCGGACCTTTCTCCCCCGTTGTAATCTGTCATGCCTATCTACTCCCCACTGATTGATGCACCTGTTTCACCCGGACCATTTACTAGAGATACGTCATCTGGCCCGACCAGAGAGCACCCCTAGTGAAAAGGACATATGCAATAATAACGAAGTGATCACTGTATCCTGTTAACAGAAACTTTAGCATGAAACAACCTGGAAAGAAAAGAATAGGAAAACGAAAATCAGTAGGCCACTGATGAACTTTTTATTAAATAACAAACAAAGAAACGATAACAATATGTAATGATAAAACCTATTATTGTCCTAGAAACAAGAAACGTTAGAAGTAACCCTGTAATAAGAAACCTGAAAACATCGCCCCTCACTGCCACAAAACCTGTCTGTCCCACCGCCTGCCACGGCCAAATAACGGCAAACTGGGAAAGATAGAAGTCAGCAGACATCCGCCCCATTCTAGAAACTTCCAAAGGGCAACAGGTTTTCGGCTACGCCCAGCCGGAAGCAACACATATAAGGCGGGTCCTGCTGCCACGCCTCGGCCAGGAGATCATCACGTAGGGTGTAGCCGGAGGAGAGGCCGAGGCCGAGGCCAGCGGGACCCGGCCAGGGGGATTGACAACGCTGGAGAGTTGCAGGGGGGGGAATGTCCGTGTCCTCGACCCTCCCCTCTCTCTCCCAGTCCGGCCGCGGTGGCCCTTGACAGTTGCAGGTAGTCTCGCCACATTCTCTACCGGTCCGGCCACCAACGGCCGGGGCCGATGGGATCCGGCTGCAGCCGATAAACCAAGGAACCCGTTCATGGGGCCAGAGCAAGGGGCGTCTGGCCGACATCCACCGGAAGCCCGGCCCGAAGACGGACGGGACATTTCTTCTTTCTTCAATAATGGCTTTGACAACCCTGGGGGGGGATGTCTTGCACATGCCTCCGACCCCCCCCCCTCGTCCTCATCGCCTGGTCCGGCCATAACAAATGTCAAGCGAGACGCCGTGGGGTGCACTGGGAGGGAGAGACGGTGCGAACAGGCCTCTCCCGCCTCCCCAGGTGGAGGCTTCCCAGCTGCACCCTCAGCGCTCCAGGCGCCCGGAAAAGGATCCGGCTGCAGCCGATGAGCCAAGGAACCCGTTCATGGGGCCAGAGCAAAGGGCGTCCGGCCGCCATCCACCGGAGGTCCGGCCCAAAGACGGACGGGACATTTCTTCTTTCTTTTATAATGGCTGCGACAACACTGGGGGGGGATGTCTTGCACATGCCTCCGACCCCCCTCATCCTCATCGCCTGGTCCGGCCATAACAAATGTCAAGCGAGACGCCGTGGGGTGCACTGGGAGGGAGAGACGGTGCGAACAGGCCTCTCCCGCCTCCCCAGGTGGAGGCTTCCCAGCTGCACCCTCAGCGCTCCAGGCGCCCGGAAAAGGGTTCTTCCACTGTGGCGATGCTGCAACGTCTCGCCCGGCAGGGTGGAGCCCGTCCGCTCATTTGACCCCGCGATCGCCAGTAGCTACCGAACTCTCAAAATGGCGGTCGACCTGCCAAGAGCGGGCCCAGCATAAAGAAATGGCCCGGTCACTGGTTGACTCCACCACCGTAGTCCTCCACGACCTTGAAGATTCTAGAGGAGCCGCGGGAGTCTCCGACCCCCGCAGACACCCCCGATGGGGAATGACTGCCATGATCGCCCGTGGAGTGACGAAACTGTATCCGCGGGACGTCAGCGCTCCCATGCTGGCGCCAGCCTCACTTTGAATGACTAGAATCCTGCAGACCTCAGTTCCGGTGAAAGCACAGTTTGACCCGGTAGGAAAAATTGTTGCACCCCCTCCCCTTTTTGACTGATAGTTCAAACCACCGATCCTTTCCTTTGCCCTTTTACCAGAACTTTGGACTGCCTCCCCCTCTTTTACATTTTCTAGAGAAAACAAAACATTAACCACTACATTAGCATAGCAGTTGACACCAGAACTGTTTTCAAATTGAAAACCAACAACATCTTCAACAGAATCCTTTTTGTTTCTGCTGTGACCCTGCTACAGCACAGGCATTGTCCCCAGCAGTAATTCTGCAATGCCGGTAAGTATAGCTGTGGTGCCTACTGGACTCACTCACCCCCGCGGCGCCCCACGCAGTTATTTGCTGGGCGGCAACTTACTAGACATCACCTTCGTGACATCCAGATTTCAGCGCTTTCTGCTGCCTTGGAACTATTCGCACAACAAACCGCTACTGACAATCCACCCCCCGGGACGCCCCACGCCGGATACCCAAATCGGTGCGGCACCCAGGCAACATCTTCTGAATTTTCATAATTTGAAAGAACTAGTAACATGTCCTCATCAGGAATTCAAAAGAAATTGCCACGGTCGCTTACTGTTTTTGTTTTGTTGTATATATTTATAAGTTATTAAAGTTTTATATTCCTACTACTTTGTTGGAGTGCTATATATTTTTAATGTGACACATAATTGTAAAAACTTTGATGTACAAAGAGTCATCCCTGGAATCTTCCGCTTCAGGCTCGGTCCCCTCCCCAATCACAATACAGGATGGTTTTCAGATAGTAGGAACATGTGTGGTGTGACGGATCTCATCGGGTGTGGGCCTTGATCTACTATAACTCCTTTGAAGAGGGGTGATTCTTTACAGCTGGGGCCATAAACTACATCTGCAGGGCTACCTGATAGCCTGGACAATCGGACACAGAGGAAGAGGAGTGTCAGAGGGTGCGGTAGTGAATAGGGCGAAAGGGAGGTGTCGGGCGGGCACAGAGTGTGATTCTCAGGGAAGAGCAGCGCAGATGGGGGGAGGTTTATTGCCCATGCATAAGACAGAGAGCGGGGGTGACCAGTTCCTGGGGAAGATGCTTGCGAGGGTGGGGAGCCATGCTACGAATCGACAGCGTGCAGAGAGTGGGTCTGGTCAAGGCATCTAAAATGGCTGCCGTGCACGACAAAAGTGTGGCATTTCAAAAAAGGCAAGATGGCGCAGACAATGTTTTTCAACACTTCCTCATTTCCTTCGAATCGAACGTTAACAGACGTTGGTGCATATTGCCAAAGTTAAGCGATATTTATCGCTAACGATGCTTAGCAACAAATTTTTTACCGCTAAGCATCGTCAGAAATTATCGAAGATAAACCTTGCTATTATCAAGGTTTATCGCAAATGCGATAAAAAACGGCCGCAATGCATGAATATCGCTAAAAAGTCAGCGATATTCATGCATTACCGAGCTAATGCTCTTAGCCATGTTATCCACCTCCCATTGGATAACATGGCTAAGAACTGCTCAGGGCAGGTGTTAGTTTTTGGAGATATTCGCGCTTAGCGCGAATATCTCCAAAAGTTGGTAATAGGAGATAGATATCTTGCATGTTGTAATGCAAGTTATTGTGGTATATGGAACTCATACCATAATCTCTCAGGAAAGCAGAAACTGATCCTTTTGGGACCGCCTGAGAAGGCCTACGGGGTGAGGGGTACTCTACTTTGCCCCCTTTTCACGTTCCGAACTATTTTATTTTACTCTCTTCTGTAATTACACAAAATAGCAGCGATAAGATGCATCAGAGACACACAGTGAGAGAAAGGAGGCCGGAGATGAAGAAGAGATGTCAAATACACATTGGAGATAATATAGTGGGAGAAGGGAAGTAAATATGAGTAAACTTACCATGTAACATAAAAATGTTGCACTCTATACTATAAGTCTCATTTTATACTACAATCACTTCGCTACAACCTCATAAATAAAAAATAAAAATGAATAATGTCTCAAACAATTTTTGATTTCTAAATATAAATTTATTCTTCTGAATTTTCTAAATTTGAAAGAACTAGTAACATGTCCTCATCAGGAATTTCCTCTTCAATCATCTCATCTGGAATCTCCTCATTAAAAGTCTGCAATGATGATTCTTGTAACTCTATGGTCTCCAAACATTCGATAAATTCGCCATCAACAGATTGATCAAAAAAATCATTCAAGTCATCTCCTCCTTGTGACAATATTTCATTATTGGTGCTGTCAATTTCAATCAATGTAGTGGATAATTCAAAAGAAATTGCCACGGTCTCTTCATTGTGAGCCATTTTATTTTGAAATTGCTTGCTGTAAATTGCAGAAAAAAATAATCACTTTCATTTATCGTTTTTAGTAATACATAATATAAAACTAACTTTATCAAGTATTTAGTATAACAGAAGGACTGCAAATAAATAACAGAAAACATTTTTCAAATTATCTTCAAGTGTACAACATAGTTCCCCTTACAAATTAACAACTCACCTTTTTAAAAGTAGGAGAAGTGTTAGTACTGTGTAAATCACCAGAAATTGACCACCAAAAATTCCTCACAAATGTACCTCAGACAGTAGTATCACAAAATGGCTGTGGTTTCCTCTCATTTGAGATATATACATAACCAATTAACTTTCATCACACACAAATACAAAACCAAAGTAACATTTTAATTGGTTCTAAATTTCAACACTTTCAAATGTGTTTTCCCCATGCAATTTTCCATAGGACATTTACATACGTCTACAGCCTGAATGGCTGAACGGAATTACACCAAACTTGGCAAAATGGTACATCAAACCTAAGAGGTCAGGGAGGATCTACTATGCCCCCTTATGGTCATTTGCCCCTTCGCTTTGGCCTCCTCTTGTCTCTCGATCCTACCGAGAGACAAGATGGCGGCCGCTACGGACTGTTTGGAATAATCGAACGGCTGAATGGATTTGCACGAAACTTGGTAAAATATTAGGGACTGGTAGCCCGATGTGCCTTTGCTAGGTCTCAATATATGTGCTCCAGTGGATTTTGAGAAATTAACGTTCAAAAAAAGATATATATCTGTAACAGCGCTCCGCTTCGCGTAACGGAGGTTTGCGAAGCTGATTGGTTCTCCGGCGTCTGTAAACATTGCAAACAGTCCGTAGCGGCCGCCATCTTGTCTCTCGGTTGGATCGAGAGACAAGAGGAGGCCAAAGCGAAGGGGCAAATGACCATAAGGGGGCATAGTAGATCCTCCTTGACCTCTTAGGTTTGATGTGGAGGTTTTAAAAGGGCCCCGCGGGGCAAAAAAAAAAATAATAATAATAATCGAACGGCTGAATGGATTTGCACGAAACTTGGCAAAATTGTAGGGACTGGTAGCTCGATGTGCCTTTGCTAGGTCTCAATATATGTGCTTCAGTGGATTTTGAGAAATTAACGTTCAAAAACAAGATATATATCTGTAACAGCGCTCCGCTTCGAGGAGATAAAATTATATCTGTATTACCTAGCTGTTGCTAACACCAGTTAGCGACGGCTAGTAGGAGATAGCGACCATCTTGGGCCCCACTTTGCATGTGAGTGATATTTATCACTAATGACATGCAAAGTGGGCATGCCAAGATGTTAGCGACTGGAAACAGTCGCTAACATCGTTATCTCCTATTATCAACTTTTAGAAATATTCGCGATAAGCGCGAATATCTCCAAAAGCTAGCACCTGCCCTGAGCAGTTCTTAGGCATGTTATCCAATGGGAGGTGGATAACATGGCTAAGAGCATTAGCTCGGTAATGCATGAATATCGCTGAGTTTTCAGCGATATTAATGCATTGCGGTCGTTTTTTATCGTATTTGCGATAAACCTTGATAATAGCAAGGTTTATCTGCGATAATTTCTGACGATGCTTAGCGGTAAAAAAATCGTTGCTAAGCATCGTTAGGGATAAATATCGCTTAACTTTGGTAATATGCCCCAACGTCTGTTAACGTTCGATTCGAAGGAAATGAGGAAGTGTTGAAAAACATTGTCTGCGCCATCTTGCCTTTTATCAAATGCCACACTTTTGTCGTGCACGGCAGTCATTTTAGATGCCTTGACCAGACCCACTCTGTGCACGCTGTCGATCCTTAGCATGGCTCCCCACCCTCGCAAGCATCTCCCCCAGGCAGTGGTCACCCCCGCTCTCTGTCTTATGCATGGGTAATAAACCACCCCCCATCTGCGCTGCTCTTCCCTGAGAATCACACCCTGTGCCCGCCCGACACCTCCCTTTCGCCCTATTCACTACCGCACCCTCTGACACTCCTTTTCCTCTGTGTCCGATTGTCCAGGCCGGTCCTAGGGTATCAGCTAGCCCTGCAGATGTAGTTTATGGCCCCAGCTGTAAAGAATCACCCCTCTTCAAAGGAGTTATAGTAGATCAAGGCCCACACTCGATGACATCCGTCACAGCAGACGCGTTCCTATTATCTGAAAACCATCCTGTATTGTGATTGGGGAGGGGACCGAGCCTGAAGTGGAAGATTCCAGGGATGACTCTTTGTACATCAAAGTTTTTACAATTATGTGTCACATTAAAAATATATAGCACTCCAACAAAGTAGTAAGATTATAAAACTTTAATAACTTATAAATATATACAAGAAAACAAAAACAGTAATAACATATAAACATTTTTAGGGAAAAACAACGAAGTAGCGGTCGGCTGTGCGAATAGTCCCAACGCAGCACAACGTCCAGATTTCTGGCGTGGGGCATCGCGGGGGGTGGGTCATCAGTAAGAAACTGTTGTGCGAATAGTTCCAAGGCAGCAGAACGATGGCACCAAGGTGATGTCCAGTAAGTTGCCGCACTGGTTTTGGTATCCTACAATGCTGCTCCGAATAACGGCGTGGGGCGCCCCGGGGGAGGCGGCGTGAACGGGCCTCTCCAGGTGGAGTCTCATCTGTTGTAGTGGGGCGCCCCTTTACCGTTTCAGTTGCCATTCCGTCCGCTTTTGGTCCACTGTGTCAAAAGCCGCAATTCAGCTGAGTTGCGCCCACTCTTGCGGTGCAGCGATAGGCGGCTGTCACAGGACTCTCAAAATGGCGGCAGGCTGTTTCCTTTTTGGGCCTGGTCCACTGAAATGGCCCTGGGACACCTTGGAAATCAGACGCTTGTCTGCTAGGTCTTGGACCCCATTCTCGAAAGTGTCCCCTCCGCCTTGAGGATTCATCAAAAGTTTTGGGGGCCCCCGACTCCTGTAGGCTTCTGGTGGGGAGCGGCTGCCATGATTGCTCGCGGAATGACCACGACGGAGCTACGAGATGGTGGTGCTCTCATGCTGACGCCAGCTTCAGTCTGAAACATCCAGAAACAAGGTGGGGCTTTCATCGTTTGGGAAAAAAAAAAGTTTTCATCCAATGAAAAGTGTTGTTTTTAGGTCATATGATCAAGCCTTCCATCATTAGGAAACCAAAAGTAAAATGAACCAATGAAAAGTTTTATAAACAAGTCACATGACTTGTTATGCGGCATAGGGTATAAAATGCGGAGAAAATACGTTGGCACGTGAGGCGGCGTCAGTAGCGGACCGATGTGCGAATAGGCCGAAGGCAACACAACGCGCCAAGATCCGGATGGCACCGAGGTGGTGTCCAGCAAGTTGCAGCACTGGTGTGGCCATCCTACAATGCTGAAAGTCGGCGTGGGGCGCCCCGTTGGCCTGTGAGTTTGCGTCAGTAGCGGACCGATGTGCGAATAGGCCGAAGGCAGCACAACGTGCCAAGATCCGGATGGCACCGAGGTGGTGTCTAGTAAGTTGCCGCACTGGTGTGGCCATCCTACAATGTTGAAAGTCGGTGTGGGGCGCCCCGTTGGCCTGTGAGATGGCGTCAGTAGCGGACCGATGTGCGAATGGGGCCAAAGGCAGCGCAACAATATTTTCTGACTAGAAGACACCACAAGGCGCTGAGATGCCAAGATTCGGATGGCACCGAGGTGGTGTCTAGCAAGTTGCTGTACTGGTGTGGCCATCCTACAATGGTAAAAGTCGGCGTGGGGCGCCCTGTTGGCCTGTGAGATGGTGTCAGTAGCGGACCGATGTGCGAATGGGGCCAAAGGCAGCGCAACAATATTTTCTGACTGACATCACAAGGCGCTGAGATGCCAAGATCCGGATGGCACCGAGGTGGTGTCTAGTAAGTTGCCGCACTGGTGTGGCAATCCTACAATGGTAAAAGTCGGCGTGGGGCGCCCCGTTGGCCTGTGAGATGGCGTCAGTAGCGGACCGATGTGCGAATGGGGCCAAAGGCAGCGCAACAATATTTTCTGTATGGAAGATACCACTAGGCGTTGAGATGCCAAGATCCGGATGGCACCGAGGTGATGTCTAGCAAGTTGCTGTACTGGTGTGGTCATCCTACAATGCTGAAACTCGGCGTGGGGCGCCCCATTAGCCTGTGAGATGGCGTCAGTAGCGGACCGATGTGTGAATAGGCCGGAACCAGCACAAGGCGCCAAGATCCGGATGTCACCGTGGTGGTTTCATAGTTAAGAGGCACTTCATCTGCAGTGGGGCGCCGAGATCCGGATGGCACCGAGGTGATGTCTAGCAAGTTGCTGTACTGGTGTGGTCATCCTACAATGCTGAAACTCGGCGTGGGGCGCCCCATTAGCCTGTGAGATGGCGTCAGTAGCGGACCGATGTGTAAATGGGGCAAAGGTAGCGCAAGAATATTTTCTGAATAGGAGACACCACAAGGCGCTGAGATTCGGTTACCACCGAGGTGATGTCTAGCAAGTTGCCGCACTGGTGTGGCCATCCTACAATACTGCTCCGAATAACGGCGTGGGGTGCCCGAAGGGGGGGGGGGAGGCGGCGTGAACGGGCCTTCCTAGGTGGAGGCTCGTCTGCTGTAGTGGGGCGCCCCTTTACCGTTTCAGTTGCCATTCAGCTGAGTTTCGGCTGCTCTTGATGCTACAGCGACAGGCGGCTGCAACAGGACTCTCAAAGTGGCGGCCTGTTCTTTGGATTTGGGCCTGGTCCACTAAAATGGCCCTGGGACACCTTAGAACTCAGACGCTCGATTTTTTTTTCCTTTCCTGTACATGCAAAAAAAGGTAAATGCCCGGTACGTTACACGCTTCATCTGCCACGATGAACTCTCCAGAGGAACCGAAAAAAAATATAGTTATGGTAACTATACCATGCATCGTCATATGGAGAGGTGGCACCAATTAATTATAGTGCTGCATAAAAGAGAGATTTGGAGGAGAACCCCTGACCTGCTAGTACATTCATCAAAGAAGTGGCACTGACAGCATCAGAGGCAAGGGAAACGGTCCCAAATATTTAGAAGAACTTTGGAAAGATTAAAATGACATGTTTAGATTGTGGCAAATTAATTTCATGTGGACAGATGAGTGTTACTCTAATAAATACAGCATATGAACATCATCATAGTCGATGGTTGGTAGAGACATTTTGACTATATCCTGGACCTGCCCGTCCTCGCCCAAAATGGCGCCGGAATAAATGGGACTCGTAACTCCTTGTTGTGTACTGGTTGCAGAACCTTGAAATCACGAGATACGTATGCAGTTTTGAAGCACATGGCGGGCGGGGACGAGAATTGATTGAATATTTCAACATCCCTATTGATATTAAGTTCTGATGTGTTATTGATTACTGTACTATTGAAAGTTCGAATTAACGTCACCCATGGTACTTGCCCGCAAATGTATATCTAGATAATTTTATTGTAACTGGCCCTGTCGTATTTTAATTATAAAATGTACGTCCACCGATTCCGTAACTGTTAGACACCTTAGTTCTTGCAACCTAATGGACCGCCCGTTACGTTCCTCTACAGTGTAAATGTCTACTCATCATATACGATTACAGTTTGCTCCGTGGCCGGCCCACGTGGTTATAGGCTCGTATTTGTATAATGAAATTTTCACAATAAAGGTTTTTAAAAGAAAACATGGTAGTAGTATATACATTGGTAAAGTTTTTAATAATAGTCACTGTTTTAGAATCATTAAAAGGCAAGTGAAATAAAGCAGACCAATTACATGAAGGGTAAAAGGTATAATACGAAGGAACGCAGTAAAGATAAATGGTCAAGGGCTGTTGTGTTTTCTATTCCTGCAACATAAAGTGATCGATAAGAATCTCATATTCAGGCGTATCGGCGACTAAGACAGCAGGTCGACCCTCTTTTGCTCAACGGCTCCGTCATGGGACGAAGAAACGCTCTTTTTCTCGAAAAAATAATATATTTTACTTGCAGGACAGTTGTAAATTTTCCGGGAAAGTACATTAGCCTGGAACATTATAACATATATTTAAGAAAAAATAATGTTCGGAAGTAATAAAAAGCGTAATTTTTAGGTCATATGACCAAGCCTTTCATCATTAGAATAAGAAAAGTAAAATGAACCAATTAAAAGTTTTATTAACAAGTCACATGACCTGTTATGCTTACGTTACGCGCTGCGCGTCGCGCCCCGGATGACTTCCGGATGCGCTAACGCGGCGCGTCATATGACGCATTACGCGACAACGCAGGTCCAGAATATAGTCAAAATGTCTCCACCAACCAGCGGTCGGAACACAACCCCTTTCAGCAGGCTAAATAGTTCTGTTAAATGACAACAGAAGGGACAGGCAACAAGAACCATTAGTCAAAGAGGGGAGGGCTAGTTCTTCTCTACCGGGTTACATTGGGGCGCTACCGGAACTGATCGAATTGGTAGTCTACAGTGTTTCTGGATGTTTCAGACTGAAGCTGGGGTTAGCATGAGAGCAGCACCATTTCGTAGCTCCGTCGTGGCCATTCCGCAAGCAATCATGGCAGCCGCTCTTTATTGTTATTTTGGGCGGGGTGGGTGGCGGAGCCGAGCTGTTTTGCAGCCATCATTGTGTGGAGTTCAGTTCATTTCACTAGTTTTGTATTTGTCATGAGGGGTTGTTCCTAATGTTTCTATTTTAGCGAGGTCAAAAAGAGATCCCATTAGTGGCCTACTGATTTTGCTCGATTCCTTTTCTTTTTTTTTTTTACACGATTTTTCGTTATCTGCAAAGACTAAACAGAGTATTGCGACTCTGTGTTTGTTTGTAAATAGAGAATGAACCAAAGAGAACCAATTCTAAAACAGTAAATACTTGGATAACAATCAATCAAATGGAGAGAGAAGCAGGCATGACGTATTACAACGGGGGCAAAGGCCTGCGTTAACTACCCTTCACTATGTGCAAAGAGAGAGTACTCCTAATAGAAATGAGGGGGGGGGCACCATTCAAAGCAGATCAGTGTGCATAAACACGAAAATGTTTTCACTTACCACGTACTTGACATTCGACAGCTTATGATATTTGCTATTAAAAAACCATTGAAATTCACTGAAAAAATCATAGGTTATAGACCATATATAGTTAGGAATTAGCATTTACAAAACCTTGAAAATTCACTGAAAAAAACATAGGTTATAGACCATATATAGTTAGGAATTAGCATTTAAAAAACCTTATTTTACTCACACAAAACCATTGAAATTCCATATATAGTTAGTTGCACTAACTATATATCGCGCACCCGCAATCCACTGCTGATGATGTCACATATTACATCATTCATGACATGGTCAGTGACATCACTGATGACATCACTGATGACATCTCAAATGACATCACTGATGACATCACTGATGACATCATCCAGTGACTGTGTGTTTCTGTAAAGTTTAAATATGTTTTACATATTGAAGAATGAGTAGATGTATAACTGTCTGGACGAAGGATTTAGTAGGTGCATGACTGAATGTATGAGTGAGTGATTAAATGTGTCTATCTCTGCGCAATTTGCAGGTATGATTCAGACACAAAAAAGGCCCTGTGCCATCCGAGTGCGATCTAACGTCCCCAACCGTGTTGAGCACCTTTTTATATGTTTTTTCAGGTTTGACTGTGAACCACGATATACCCACACTACGGCAACTTCTGTGCCCCGTGCAGGTAATCATTGCTTTTTTTCCCCGGAGTCAGAGTAGGCTTTTGCAGTACTATGATGTACTATTCTGACACCAATTCCGTATTTTCTTGCAGAATCATTGCCCCCAGTCCCTGTCCTGAAGAGAACCTACAAACATCCAGGTTCGAAACGCGTCGACACTACCACCCTGTGGCAATATTAAAGGGTGTCGCTAGGATGTAAATTAGCTCTCTACTCTGGACCCTAGCATTGCAACCCTACTGAAATATTACACCACAGGCCTTTGTAGACAGGCAGGCCCACTTCTTGATCTCACTCCCGCCTGTCTCATGGTTTTTTTAGTCCCAAGGACTGGACTTTTTTCCTTTGTTCATGCACTAATTTTGCACTGTATATAATTGCAATTCAATTGGATCATTATATATTCTATTGTTTTTTGGTGTGTTAATATTTGCTCTGCTTGATTCGTTGTTGCAAATGTGATACATTTGTAAATTTGTAAATGTGTATGTTTGTAGATACTGTATATATGAACCTTTTGATCTGACAGTATTTCTGTTTGCGCCTGTTCCTTAAAAAAGTTTTGGAAATTTTGTGAAAAAGAAAATAAATTTGTTTGGGACACAAACCCAGTGGTCACACGGTACATATTGACTGTGTGATTTGAGAATTGTTTTGTGAATTATCCTGTCCAGCCACCCTGTTCTGTTTTTCCCAACACTTCTCATGGCACAGCTCAACTTCCAGCTTCAGTCAGACACCAAGATCATGATAAGAGGCACCCTTGTGTGCAGACCGCAGGGACTTCGACCAGCTTTCTGCGGTACTATCACAAACATCATCGCTCCATTAGCCATCGACTCCTACCACTATGTCGCACTCAGTGACCTCAATTTCCACATCAATGACGCCAACTCCAAATGCCTCCTTGAGAACCTAAACTACATTGGCCTCACCCAACTGATTACCGAACCCAAACACAAAGCCTGACACACACTTGATCCCATTTTCACCTCCAGCAACAGAATCAAATTCAGCCACGTCACAGAACTCACCTGGATCAACTATGCAATCATTCACTTTATCATCTCCAGTGCTCAGTACACCATCTCTACGTATCACAGCTCTGACCACTGCAGCTTGGGCAAGGTAGTGGAGACAGTGGACACAAGCCCTCAGCGCCACCCAACCTGAAGTTTCATCAGACCTTGAACAGGCTGTCCAGAGCTTCTCCACATGGATGACCAAGTGCGCTGACAGAGTCACCCCAATGAAACCAGTAAAAATCAACAAAACCCAAATTCAAGCCAGCTGGTACACCTCCGAGCTCAGAACTCCCCAAAACAACTGTTACTGACTTGAAAAACAGTGGTGCACTACTAGAAACCCTTCCGACACAAAGCTGCTCTCAGCAACTACCGCCGGCGCATCAAGGAAGGTAAGACAACAGCCATCACAGCCCGCTTTGACACAGTGGCCAACCACACAAAAGAACTCTTCAAAATAGCCAATGAATTCTCCAACCAAGGAACCACAGAGAATGCAATTCACCCTTCACAAGAACTCTACACCACCCACTTCCACGGCAAGATTGCCACCTTCTACAACAACTTCGACCTCCAATCCAGTACTCTCAACCTCAACAGCCTCAACCAACCAGCACACACCAGCCGAACTATCGCCACTTGGTCACTGCTCACCACCCTGACCAGCACAGAAGCCATGTCATCAATTCCCTCCGGTGCACCCCCGCCACCACCATCTTTACAACTTCGGAAATTACCCAATCAGCACAGAACTGAACAGCATCATCAACACCTCCATCACCACAGCAGCCTTCTCGGACAGTTGGAAACATGCAGAGATCATATACCCTCCAAAAGAAATGCTCTGCTGACCCCAGCAAACTCCAAAATTATCAACCGATCTCCCTGCTCCCCTACCCAACCAAAGTACTCGAGAAGGCCATCAACAAACAGCTTACCGAATACCTGGAACAAAACCACCTACTTGACGTCTCCCAATCAAATTTCATACCAACTACAGCACTGAGACCGCCTTGATATCTGCCACAGATGACATCAGAACCCTTCTCGACCTCTCTGCTGCTTTCAACACTGTTTCCCATCACACACTTATCAACACACTCTACAACGTTGGCATTCAGCAAAACGCCCTCAAGTTGATCATTACCTTCCTCACAGGATGCACACAGAGCATCCTGCTGCCTCCCTTCAGCACCGAACCCAAGGACATATTCAACATACCCCAAGAATTATCCCTCATCCCCAACTTGTTCAACACCTACATGGACCCCCTCACAGACTTCGGCAGATCCCAAGGCTTCAACATAATTTCCCACACAAACGACACTCAACTCATCCTCTCACTCACCGAAGTCCCCTCCACCACCAGAATCAACTCCTGCGATGCAGTGACCAATGTAGCCAACTGGATGAGGGAAAACTGCTTTAACCTCAGCTCCGACTAGAGAGAATTACTGACCTTCAGGAAGAACACTTCCGTATGGGACCACAGCTGGTGGCCAGCAGAACTCGGACATATAGCCACCCCCACAGACCATGCACTCTACCTAGGCATCCTCCTTGACAGCGAACTCAACATGAGACAACACGTCAACTCAGTCACCTCCTCCGGCTTCCACACCCTTCGCATGCTCTGCAGAATATTCAGATGGATCCCAGTCAACACCAGAAAGACCGTCAGTCAGGCCCTTGTCACCATCCGCCTCTATGCCGGCATCTCCATCCTGCTCCTCAAAAGACTCCAGACCATACAGAATGCTGCAGCCAGACTAATCTTGGACCTCCCCAAATGGACCCACATCACCCTCACCTCAGAAACATCCATTAGCTCCCCATCCAGAAGAGCTGCCAGTTCAAGATCCTCACGCACACCTACAAAGCTCTGCATGATCAAGGACCGGCCTCCATCAACCATCACCTGAACTTCCACCTACTGACAAGATCCCTGTTCTCCTCCTCACTTGCCCATGCACACACCCTGTACCCGTCACAGCTGTAGTGGGGGATGCTCCTTCTCCTACACCACCACCATGACCTGGATCGATCTATCCCTCCATCTTCGACCAGCACCCTCTCGGGCAGACATCAAAAAGTAACTCAGAACCTGGCACTCCTACAGAGATGTCGCATTCACTGCACCAAGATACCCCTAGGAGTGACAATACTGTGCTAAAAAATGCTTATTTATTTATTGATCAGTGTATAGAGTTACTGGATATCTAGCCCCCAACAAATAATGTCCCCATTCCTTAAATGCCATGTGGATACTCAACAGTTTTCTCTGCTATTATATAGTTAACCTCCGTTGCATTAAACCTTTTTGAAAGAGAGGCTACAGGACACTTTTGCCCTGTTTTGGTATTTATTTGTGACAGAATTGCTCCCATGGCCTCATTCAAAGCTTCAACTTCTACTATAAAAGGTTTAGTGTAAGCCAGAGCGGGAACTGAAGTGAAAGCTAGCTTAAGGGTGAGGAACGCTTTCTCGCACTTCGGGGACCACTGAAACACAGCAATATTACGTATCAACAGCGAAACCGGAACTATGATGACAGAAAACTGAGAAATGAAATGGCGATAGAAATTCACAAAGCCCAAACATTTCTGAATGTCTTTGACATTTTATGGGGTCGGCCAGTCCCTAACCGCTTGTACTTTCCTTTCTTACATCTGCAACCCTTCGGAAGTTAGAATAAACCCCAAAAACTGCACATTGGATACAGGAAATTCACACCAGGACAATGTTCAGTAAAGACCATGTTGTCTCAATGTCACATTGTATACAGGACATTCACACCAGGACAATGTTCAGTAAAGACCATGTTGTCTCAATGTCCCCAAGATGGTTTTAACATGTTGAATGTGTTCCTGTTCCGTTGGAGAGTAAATCAAAATGTTGTCTACATAGACAATTACAAACTGGTCCAGGTAAGTTTGCAAAACCTCATTTAGAAAATATTGGAAAGCCGCTGGGTAATCACAGAGCCCAAAGAGTACTAAAAATTATTCATATAGGCCAAATCTGGTGCGGAAAGCCATCTTCCTCTCATCCGCCTCTCTAAAGAAAACTAGATGCTAGGTCCCTCTGGGATCTAATCAAGTATAGATGGTTGCTGATCTCACCTGATCCAAGAGGACCAAGATAAGTGGAAGCGGGTAATGATTGTTTACTGTTATCCTGTTCAGTGCCCTGTAATCAATACAATGACGTAACTCCCCATTGGCTAAAGAGATAAAAAAGAGGGGAGAGGCTGCAGGATATTTTGAGGGACATATAAAGCCATTTTCCAAATTGTGTCTAGATATTCTTGTAAATGTTGATTTTCTTACTCAGTGAGTGCATATATACAACTTCAAGGTATTTTGGCCCCTGGAACCCGGTCTATCAGGCAGTCATAGGACCAATGCTTTGGCAAGGTTTCAGCACTACTCTGGCTAAACACACCTAGATAAGCGGAGTATTTATTCAGGCAAGACTTTCTCCTCTTCTGCTGCTATTGCTATCATATGATGCAGGTGTGTGTTAACAGATTCTGCCTCCTGTGATTGGTTACAAAATTAAACAAAAAAAGCTGGATTTGAACTATATGCTTCGATGTTTCCAATCAATGGTAGGATTTTGAAGAGTTAGCCACGGCATCCCCAAAAGCAACTTAAATTGAGGAGCATTAATAACATCGAACTGAATAATTTCCACATGATGCACTTGTTGGCCCTTACAATGAAGTGTAACCAATTCACAATGTTTTGTAATGGGTCCTGATGATAACATCATACCATTCACCGACGGAACCATCTTGAGATTCTTCTTAATAGACATGGATAAGTATAACTGCAACAGGTATTTGGAATCAATGAAATTACCAGTAGTCCCAGAATATATCATGGCCTCCACGAGTTGTATTTCTTGTTCTAATGTCTTGATTTCTGCCTTGAGTCCTTGAGTATTAAATGTGGTACTGCACCCTGTAAAGTGTTAGCTACACTCTGTTCAGGAGATAAATCCCTAGATCCCGCAACATACTCCTGTCTCTGGAGCAGGATTGCTAGTTTTCAGACGCTTTGGGCTTATTATATTTAGGTTGTGAGGGACACTCTTTAATGAAATGGTCTTTTTTCCCACAATATAGACACAAGCCGTTCTTACAGCGATTGTCTCTTTTTTCTTTGGATAATGGCCCATTCACTCCACCGATTTCCATTGGTTCCGGAGTGGCCACAATGGAGTTAGGTTGAGTTCGATAGAACATTTTAGTTTCTATTTTCCTCTTTTCACCTTTATGCTCTGTCAACCTAATATTTAATTCTAAAGTCAGATTAACTAGATGGAAACAAGTAATAGGCTGAGCTTCAATCTGTACCAATATGTCTTTCATTTCATATTTCAGTCCTCTATAATAGAGAGCTGTCATTTCTCCTCAGGCCACCCCGTTTCATCCACCAATCGATTAAAGTCCATCAAATAAGTAACTAGGTCTTTGCTGCCCTGCAGTAATTCTAACAATTCCCAGTCTGCAGAACTTGTAATAGTTTGTCGGTCAAACACCTTCTCAAACTCAGCTTAACAGTTGGACCAATGGTATAATAAGATCTTATTCTCATTGACTAAAAGGATAGCCCAGGCCAAATAAGATATTAAAAAAGCAACTTGGGATCGGGCGTAGGGAAATGCTTGAGGCCTTACCATAAAGTGCAACTATACTTGTATAAGGAAAACTTGAACTTATCAGGATCACCTAAAAAACGCTTAGGGGAAGCCAAAGGAACAGGTGTAGGAACTGTTACTGCCACAACTGAAGGATAAAAGTCACTTGATCTCCCTACATTTCTGCTCTACGATGTTAATGGAATATGAGTGGCATCTATTATGTTCTGTAATTGATCTACTCTAGACAGTAGTGCTGTAATCTCTGCTTGAGATGCAGTGATTTCCAACTTCAGCTGAGCTACCATGGCATATAAATCATCTAATGCCGTCATACTGGTTGGCACTGCTCAGGATGATCATGCAACTTTTGGGTCTACTATTCTGTTATGCCCTGAGATCCTCTGGTTCAGTAGTCCCCAGAGGCCCACCTATCAGCAGCTCCAGATTATAAAAGAACAGAGTATCAAAGTGGTTAGACAGGGGAAGGGAAATTAGGGAAGGTACACCAGTGAGTGGATTGTTGTGGCTCCTTGCGTCACATCAGCTGTGGGCTTACACCAGCCAAGTGAAAGGGAGCAGGGAGGGCGACCACCGGGAGGGGGGAAAGCTCCTGTCTCGGCCTGCCTGACTTCGTAATGGCGGCCCGGACCCCCCTGATGGGAGATCATGCGGGTGGCCCCCCCGCAGCACTGGGAGAAGACTGGAGAGAGTCGTTGAGGCGCCTTGACAGGGCTTAAGACGAAGAACGCATAACCCAGGCACAGTGAGACACGGAAACACCCAGCACATGCCTGACCCTAAGATGGCCGCTATGAGTCCTCTCGAGGAGACCCACCATTTCATGGGCTTAGAAGGACCTGAACACATATCTGGGACAACTCTCTATGGATGCGTTCTTTCCCTGCAGCACAAAGAGGGGACCCCCAGAGATAAGAGGGGCCCGGTCACAGTGGTCCCTACACGTCGTGCTACTACTCTTAGAAAAAACAGTCATCGGCCAGTCCATGAACACATCCCATATCCGGCCTACCCATCAGGATACAGAATCTGTGAATCTACCTCTACTTGATAGCTAAAGAGGAGATGGGCTGTGGACTACCCCTTCAGCCATCACCTACCCAGCCGGTCTTTGGACAAAACTTTCTTCGCCTCTCCGTTGTATTCTCCCTCCTACTCTTTTACTCCACCCCATTTCTCTTTTATGCTCCATTTATCCCTCCTCTTTACTCTTTAATTGCTTTCCTGTTGAGACCTAGCTGCTTGGCTAGCGCCCGGTGGAGCTACCTGATAGCTAAAGAGGAGATGGGCTGTTGACTTCCCCCTAAGCCATCACCTACCCAGCCGGACTTTGGGCACACTCTCCTTCGTCTCTTCATCCTATCTACCTCCTACCCCTCAGCCCCTTACCCTTCTAAGCTCCATTGATTGCGTCTTCTACACTCTTGAAATGTTTTTCTAGTAACTGTTGTAATTTTGTAACTTCTGTGGAACCTTATGTAAAGCGCTCTGATACCTCTGGGTCTAGCCAGCGCTATATAAAACTCTCAAAATAATTAAATAAAGTAAAATAAGGGAGGGAGACTTGCAAAACAAAGACAATCAACCAACGCTTGAATTCTGCCAAGCTCAAACAGAACTCTTTTCCTCATGCATGATTCAATGTAAATACTGTGGCATATAATCACTGAGAATTGATTTCATATACATTTTAATTTTATAGAATTGTCAACTCGCCTACAACACACCACCCTTATCAGCCCATCAAATATCAAAGGGTGTAGAATCTGGTACACATCATATTCTTGTTTGGTTGCTTATTATGTATTGTAATACTCTGTGCAATCTTTGCACAAGCAGAAAATAGCGTACCAAAATACAAAGGACAAACAACCCAAACCCAAGGAACTCCACATACAGTGATTTCATTCTCAAAGCCACACTTTATCTCCCTTAAATGAGCACAAGATCACTGACAGCGGAACTGTTAAATAATATGCAGCACATGGAAAGCCCTCACGATACACAGTCCACCAAGCATACATCGATGTAGTGGGAAATACTCAAAAAGTCACTAATGCCTTCTCTGTAAGCAATGCGCTCCAGAGCGAATGCCAGTCCAATGTAACACAAACAATACCTGAAGAACCTGGCCCTTAGGGGGCCACACGGGCTACTTAAAACCACCTGCTGTGCCTTCCCAAGAATGAAGAGTCGGTCAGACAGTAGAGAATACAAATTTACATATTTATTGGCAATACTCTTCAGAGGAGTCCAATCAGACCTGCACCCTAGGATATTTGCTGAGGGACTGACCCACCAACTGTCTACGGTGGATAATCATTCCTCTCGTGAAGCCCATAACCATGCCCATAATGGAAAACTACCGGCCTGAGCCGAACATGAACAAAGAGGCACAGTAGGATGAGCTAACACCTGCCAGTTCGGTACATGTTATCAAGGCCTCAAGGCCACGGCACTGGGTCTCAGCATCTCCTAACATGGAAGCAGAAACAAACACATTCAGATAAGCATTGGCAGGGCAAAATGGCCTATTCATTTGTAAGTCAGAAAACAGCCTTGAGCGGCAGAGAAAATAATAATGAAATGCAGTGTTCTGCTGAGGCAAGCAACGTGAGCAAGGAGGCCTAACTCGGGCCCAGTCTAAACTGCCTAATAGGAATTACGAAATGAAAAATGGAGTCACACTTGCTAACTGAAGCCTGCACAACCCAGTAGGTTGAATAACATGAATACAAATGGCATCTATTTAGCCACAAACTGCTGACCTAATATAGCATGGGACAAATGCATTGCAGGGATGGGAATTTAAACCTAACACACCTGTGCAATGGGAAACACACAACACTCTAACTTCTCCCAAAACTTCAGAACAGCTGTTAAACAGCATGCGGGCCAAGCACCGCAACAAGATTCACGCCCAAAACAAGAGACTCCGAAGCACGCTCACTCTGGTCGGTTCGAATAGCCGATGCTCGCTCCGCGTTCTATAAGCTCACTTGTACTCATAAGTCATGACGCCTAGAAACACGCTCCATTAACTCCAAGTCCACTACTGCGGCCATCTTATAGTGGAGTTCCAATTGAACCACCTAATACGTTCTTGGCAAGGTTGCAATTCTCCCAGTATTTCCACCACTGCTGGCCCCCTGTAGCATGATATTTTCCACATAAAGTGGACACCCCTCGTGCAATTTGTAGCACAGAATGGGCACATGTCCTGCAAGTCCTGACAAGAAGGTGTGTAGTTTTTCAAATAAATAAACAAGGAAAGTATCTTGTATTGTTAACGAATCATATTGGGAAATCAGAAGGTCGTTTACAAGACTTTAAGCGGAATTCACTGAAATGCCAGTTTGTAATGGCTAGAAATATTTTCTCGTGAGCATCAGCTTATTCTCTAAATGGGTTGAAGAATACCCCACCCTAAGATGTGATAGCATGATTGTAGCTAAGCTCCTGTTGAGAGAATTAGTTCCTTGGTTTGGCCTCCCTGCTTCGATTGAGGCAGATCATGGCGCCCATTTTGAAAATTAGATTTTAAAATTGATGTGTATAGCTCTTTAAATTGAATAAAGGTTCAATTGTAGATATTGTCCTAAAAAAACTGGCATAGCGGAGAAGGTGAATACCATGAGGAACAAACCAGCTTGAGTGTATGCTTGCACTGGGCTGAAATGGGCTTATGGTCTTCCTCTAGTCCTCATGAGTATCAGAAGTAAGACAGGTCTCTGGCCACATGAGGTGCTGATAGCGTCAGCATTGAGACTAGCTTATATTTCCTCATCTACACTGGCTTCAATGACTGATGATATTGTACTGGATCACTGCAACAGTCTAGCTGATATTGCGAAACCTCTCTCACCAGAAGAACTTAGCAAAACCAGCAAAAAAAAGAAGTTTAAAGCCACTCACTGAAACCAGAAGAATGCATCTATATCAAGGAGCATGTTCTTAAAAGATGTCTTGACGAAAGATGGAAGGGGGCGTTTCAGGTAATTCGTGCAACTAATACTGCTGTGAAATGTGCTGGAGTTCTACAGAAGATCCTTGCTTCTCACAAGAACAGAGCAAAGGCTGTGAGTGAAAAAGTGGAGACGTGAACCACTCATTCACAGAGTCAAGCTCAATATGCCATGTGGATCCACAGGGGGTTAGAGAAAATGTTAAAACTGATGAAGGTGAAGCTAAAAGCCCTGGAAGTTCTGCGGTCTTTGAAGTTGTTGGAATTGCTGATGAGAGTGAATGTGAAGACCCAGCTGAAAGAACAAGCACCAGTGGCCAGTTTCAATCTGAGGGTCAGAGTGACAACCTGCTTCCAAGTCAAGGTAGTCTATGATCCATCTTCATCTAATGAAAGACTCCAGCTGACAATTCGGGTTCCGAGAACCCCCAGTGTAAGAAATCAATTCACAGTGAATTGAGTTACTAATCCTGAGTAAATAATTAGCGCAACAGTAAATGAGAAAGAGTCAGCAGTGGTCACAAGAAAAAAACAATAGATGAGACATTGGAAGGTGTGACGAGAGCCTGCAAAAGAAAACACCTGGAACCTGAAAAGCTAAAGGCAATTGAAAAAGAACCTGAAGTGATTGAAATCAACTCAAAAAGTAGTGAGAGTAAAACACTAGTTGCTGAAAGGCCATCGAGATAGAGAATCCAGAATAGAAAAAACTCTTCACCTAAGTGGGCATATGTTGTATCAGTATCAAAAGAAGAAGCAGACAATGAAAACTGTGAGAACTGTAGCACAATAAATTTCGATTTTTTTGTTTTTCTCCCAGTAGAAATAGCCTATAGTAAATGTTTTATTTTAGTTTTGTTTTATGTGGAGCGAACTAGACCTGAAGGTATCAGAGCGCTTTAAATGAGCACCAGTTGCGTTACATGAGGACACACTCATTTTTGCTAGGCACGGGGAGATTAAGTTATTTGCCCAGAACCACAGGATGTTGAGCGTCTCTGTCGAGATTCGAACCCTGTTCCCCAGCTTCGAGGTCGACTGCCCTAGCCATTAGGTCACATCCTCATTGCTGTAAAACTTTATCTAGATATCTTTGATAATGATAATTATTAGTCTCAATTGGGTTATTGTTGTGCTTTATTTCCCAGGTGGGATGTGTTTCCACCAAAGCTGAATCTTCTACGGTACATAATAAGTTGGCTAATACACTGATATTTAGGGAAAGTTTAGCTAGTGGTTTTAATAATAATCTTTATACTAAAATGATGGGTAAATATGTAGAAATTACAGGGGTGAAAAACTGTATCATATGTACTTTTATTCCTTCCTTTGCAGGTGAAAGCTTGATCTATTTTCAGCTGCCGATATCCTATGGGTTGTCCTGCAATGCGTTAATTAGTGCTTTTCATAAGCATGAGTCTTTGTCAACATATTTGTCAAATTTTTACATTTTGCTTGAGAACTTACCTGTCAACGAGGGAGAAGGAGATAAACTAACTTAAGATACATTTTTGAATACAATTGCACAAACTAACTCTGATACTAAAAATACGAATTGAGAGTATGTATGTGGTTAGAGTGCAGATGAGTGAAATTTTGTCAGGTACTATAGTGAAAGGAGAGCAAAGATTCTGAGAGCTTGGAGGAATGAAATGAAGATAGGAAAGCAGATTGAGGCTGAGGAATAATAAAGACCCTCAGATTTGAATCTAAGCTCGAGAATGGAGCATGTAAAAGAGGGTAAGATGAGTGTGGTACATCATGAACCTTCAGGGAGAGGGTTTTTCAGAATATGTGGGCAAGAGCAAACATGAACCAAGTTATTTGCTGAGTGGTGATTTCCTGGTTGGCGAAAAATCGATTTTTAGAGGGGGATCTATTATGTGCATTTATTTCAACCTGCCGCTTAATTGGGTGTGTTCTTGTTATCTGGCTTTAGTATTTCCTAAGGTTTATCATGTGCATGGTATGGATGATGGTTTTAGTTTGAAGAGAGTGAAGCAGGATTTTGGGTAGATAGCATTAGACATTTTAGGAGCTATCATTCCGCTTGCTGGGATTGCTGTGAATGGCACGGAAATTAGGAGACTGTCTACATTCGTAAATAGGTTGGCTTACAACACGACAGGAACTTTTACGCAGATTATTTCTGAGCTTGCTGCTATGAGCACAATTATAATGCTAAACTGCTTTGCATTAACTATCCTTTTCTCGAAGGAAGGAGGTGTTTGCAGTGTATTAAATGTTAGGAAAATTGCACTTTTATACCCCATAATAGCAGAGTTATCAAGACGTAAATAACTGATATAGCAAATATCTCACATCAGATAAAGGCTTTAGAAGAGCATGCCATATTGGAATTAGTAGGTTACTGGGTTAGTAAGACAGGAAAAGGGTTTAACGGCTTTAGTAAATGGTACATATCCCTGGGGGGGTGTGGGGGGGGGATAAACTAACCTCTGGAATTGTGTTGATTTCTGCAATTGTCTTTTGTTTAAAAATTCTGGAGTAATTTTTCAGAGGTATAGGTGCAAAGAAAGAAGAAACTCATGAGAGAGGATAAGGGAAGAATATGAGCTGGATGATATCCAAGACTATGAATGCAACCGGCAGAATATGATGGAGGAATCAATCTTAAAGAAGAAGAAAATGATGGATACTGTTTTATAACTGTTTAAGAATGATGGGTTTTGGTGATTATGAAATAAAACAGAGGGGGATTATTAGAAGATGATGTCAGGTTATTATTTGTGTGCATCAACAATGACATATTCAATCTTTAGAATTATTGCTGTTTATGCATTTCACATATCTTGAAACGGATATAAAACTATTGTTTTTGGAACACATTTCATATGATATATTAAAGTGTGTTTCCCACATGTGTATTTGTTATGCCCCATGCTGAGTTTTGTCTCCATTTTAGTGAACACAGATACTTTCTCCTGTCCTACCCCTCCTTTGGCTTTCCCCCTGCTCATTTCACTCCCCAGACTGTCCACAAAGAATAGGCACCCAGAAACAAGCTAGGTTTGTTTCCATTTATGTTGTTCTTCCTTGTTTTTGCTGATCATGATGAAGCTTGATCACAAAATGTTGCTATTTTTAAGGATCTTCCACCAGCGTGCTGTGGCCTATTCATTCATATAATGTTTTGCTGTTGTTTGTTGTTCTTGCAATTATTTCTTCCTGTCATCGCTGGATGACATTAGGTTATAATTTTCAGAATCAATATTCATATAGTGGGATAGTGCCTCTATGTTAAGGCAATGACAAATGTAGGTTAGGTATTGTGATTTGCAGAAGAAAGGAACCTTTCAATTGTGCCACCGGGAGTTCATAGCTTTGCTAATTTAATATGCAGAAATAGTGTATAAAAATCCCTGATTTTGAGAACTCTGGGAAGATCATTCCTATGCTACTAGGGATGCTGCCTTATTTTCTTGTGATTTTGCTGCTCATTTGGGACGAAGAATCATTTTTGAGTCTGCATTTTCGGTATTTGCTTTAATTGCTGAGAAGCCATTGTAACATTTCATTTAGACAATTTGTACACTATCTTTGATTTTTTTTAAAATAAATATTTTAACTATTCTTTTGTTTAGTGAGTGAGCTCTTTTTTTAATCAAATGATCGTTTTGCAATTCTTGAACTGTTGGCAGGTTCTGCCTTTTTTGGGGGGACACATTGCTTCATGAAATTGAGGTATAACATCTATCACTAGTTGAATTCTAGAAGAGGTAAAATATTGGGGTGTATAAATTTTTGGGTACCTAGATTTTGGGGTTCTGCATGTCCACACATATACAGCATCTTGACAGCCGGAGAAGTGTTCATGCATCATCATCATCATCATAATCTTTATTCGATTTTATTGATAAAACCATAAAAGGCAAGTCATTCAAAAACAACATACAAAATGCAAGCGCCATAATCATTTATATTTTAGAACTCCCACCTGAAAACGTACAAGGAAAAAGCAAGGAAAAGTTGAGTTCAGCAGCTGTAAAAAATGTAAGGTAGGCCTAACTTGTTTAAAATTCAGCGGTAATAAGATTGGGTGTATGAATTAGTATCGTAGGTTACTATATTTTGAGCAGAACATAAGTGTATGTAATTTGTCATTGATCAATATTTTATCGCGGTTACAGGGAAGGAAATCAGAGTGCTTAAAACAATCAAGATTAAAATGGACCAGTCGGTGAAATAAATGTAATCTAAAATAGGTCATCAATCGGTGTTGATGGTGAGTTATATCCCAAGTCAGATATGGTTCGATATTGCTAACTGCTTTCAACAATAGCGCATGTCGCATAGAGTGTTTTGTTAAAGTGTTCACTCTCTACTCCATGCTGAGGGTTACCCCGCCCCCTCCGGGTTATTATGAATGACTTGCTATTGTTTTTTCATGTGCACCAAGCTTTCTGTTAGATATGATTGGTAAACAGTGTTTACAACGCAACTTTTACAACGCAGTACCTTTACCACGCAACTTTTACAACGAAAGTCGTTACAACCACTTGTGCTGGGGGGCGCTCTAGGATAGGGAATAGTTAATTTACTATCCAAAATCTTCCCTACTATCCACGGGGACTGGAGTTGGAATAGTAAATTAAACTATTCACTATCCAGCACCCCCCAACGCAAGTCATTGTAACGACTTGCGTTGTAAAAGTTGCGTGGTAAAGGCATGCGTTGTAAAAGCATGCGTGGTAATGACATACATCCGATATGATTACAATACAACTAATTATATAACTTTTACCTGAAAATTTCCCAGGGAGATAAACACAGAGAGAAGGGCACAGAAAATAGCCAAACCCATTGTTAAATGTGTCCGTTGCGGCTGTTACCTGCAGATAAAAACAAAATAAATAAAACAATCAAAATTCAAATAAAGAATGAGTAGCTTGTGCATCACAGAACTGCATAGTTTCATAAAAGGACATCTAGCAGAGCTTGATTTAGTTTTTTTTATTTTATTAAGCCCTCTTCAGTGGGAAAACATAGACCTTTCCCAGGTGGCCGATAAAACTAGGAGGAAAGATCGCCCACCCTCCCCCTAGGGTAATACTGTTGCCGCCCAGTGACAGAATTTCCACAAGTGATTTTAGTGCTCAGTTTTGAGTTGCTGATAAGGGGATCATGAGTGCCTTGAACATCATGAAAAACCAGTCGGGCTGTATTTTACTGGCTAGCATCAAGAGCATGTGTCAGGGGTTCACACATGGTGAGAACTCTTATGGGGGCCTGTTGTTCTTCTATGTCAGAATATTGTTACTGTGTGACATAAAGTGCCCTAAACATTGGCTACATAAATAGTGTGCCACTGGGTGTAGGTTTTCGATTAACTCAATTGGGACTATATTTGCAAAAAATATATTTAGGACAGAGTATTTATGGAAGACAATATGCTGGCACTACATCCCCCCAGGATCTCTCCATCAATTTATACATAACATGGCGGCCATCGAAGTGACTTCTTGGCAGCGGGCACAAAGCGGACAGAGCTATTACTTGGATGCCCTCAGAGCACTGGAGCAGCATTTCCTACATTCTCCCTTCCCAGCACAGGACAAGCAGCTAGTTCTCGTGGCCTGGATATAGAAGAGAGATACAGTGCAGCAGAGCAATGCAGATGACAAAAGTTTGATCCACAAATGAAAGAGCTGGAGGTTTCTTTATCTAAACACGGGCAATGAAAGGAAACATTATTTAAAGTCTGCTATACACAGTTACAAAGGATTTGTGTGGGAGACATCCTTTACAACGCAACTTTTACCACGCAGTGCCTTTACGACGCAACTATTACAACGCATGTCATTACAACCCATTGCGCTGGGGGGCGCTCTAGGATAGGGAATAGATTTAATTTACTATCCAACACCTTCCCTACTATCCACGGGGACTGGAGTTGGAATAGTAAATTAAACTTCACTATCCAGCACCCCTAAGCGCTATGCGTTGTAACAGCATGCGTTGTAAAAACTGCGATGTAAAGGCATGCGTGGTAAAAGCATGCGTTGTAATGTCATACATTCATTTCTGTTATTCACATCAATTCTGCATGTTTTACTGCTTTCAAAATAAGATATGTCTGAGTGGGCCTGCTCCACCAGACTGGCAAGACCCCTAGGGAATAAGCAGCCCGAACCCCAACAGGTATGATGAATCCTTCTTTAAAAGCCATAATAATAACTGGTTATGATGTCATGCTACAACTAGTTTCCACTGCATGACTTTATGGACCAGGAGAAGTATAATCCCCATATGGATTTTGATACTCCCCACTGGACCCGTGTCTATTTAATGCATTTAAATGACAAGTTCACTTTAGACATGTAGAACCTATTTGGTCATACTAGAATGACACATAGGGAAGAGTTCAACCTTAACAATTTTATTCAGATTGTAAGTCATACATAAATCTAGTAATACAGCCAAAATCAATCAGTCAATCAATCAATTAATCATTCAATAATCAGGGTGCAAAGCTCAGTTAAAAACAGAGAATATCACGAACAAGGTAAAGTTTAAAATGAGAGCCCAATCAGACATAAATTCACCTCCTAGGGCCAGTGGAAAGGAGCTTCCCACACATAAAAAAGCACACTTGCATATGGTTCAGAATGAAAGATTCCATACATTTAGTACAATTGAACATGATTCTCACAGTTGAAACCATTCAGCATTAAGCAGAACAAAACTGTTGCAAACAAATAAAATTAGGACATCAAATAAAATTAGGACATCTCTCATACTTCTACAACATGGAGCTTTTGATGAGCACCACCTGTTGCTACTATGTGGAAGATTCTACTGAGACAGCTAAGTAAGACTTGAGTTACCATAATTCTAATGTGAAAAGCTTGGGAAGGTCATTGTCCTTGCTCGTGAAACACATTTAAAGATTATTCTACAGGGGCATCAAATTACAAGTGAAACTACGTGGTACAAATCATTTCCAGCATGTAGGAAGCCGGCTCTGCATACTGTACCAAAAAGAGGTTTAGTGTGCACAGAGTCCAGCGAGTCCCCAAAAGTAAGGCAGAGATTAAGGTAGATAATACCTTACTCTCAATTTAGAGGTAGTTGGGCTGAGCAGTTAGGCTTATCAGAGGGTAGTGTGAATGCATTTAGTGTACATACTCATACAAAGCAGGGCCTCACACTCAAAGATGGACTCCAGGGCAATGTTTGTGGAAAAATATTACTTGTAGTTACTTTATTCCTAGGAACCAAGTTGAACTCCGTTACAGGGAGGTAATACTTCCAAAAAGGCCGTAGTAACACTTTATAGTATTTTCGATTCAAAACAGTAACCTTCAGTACTGGTACAAGATAGACAGTTGCAGGTAATCCATAAAGTCCAATGCAATCCTAAGGAAGGAAAACTGTGTTATGCATCAGCGGGTAAGTACACCGCTTAGGTTGCCATTCTTCAAGGGTTAGTCTGACCCTCGGCAAGGGTCAGTTTAAGCTGGGCACTGCACCACAGTGAAACTGGGGCGGCAGGGTTCATTATCTATGCCACGGCAGTCGATACAGGCACTGATGTTTGCTCTCGCGGTCAACTGAGAACAATGACGAAGAGTGGGAGTCAGTGGGCCGCCAATGCCTGAACTGTCACCGTCATTGTCTGCGAGTCACTATAGGTCCAAGGGAGGCACTGCCAGCCCAGCAGTCACGGTCGTGTGGACGGAGATACGCAGGGGATGGAGGAGTTCCACCAGTGTTGGGCCATTTCGAAGAGGCTGCAGTTGAGCAGGCGGGGCAGGAGGGTACAGGTCACTTGGAGGGGAGTACAGGAGCTCAGGAATGGAGCTGTGATCAGCTTGGGCTGTTGGGTCGGGAGGATCCCTCTAGTCATGGAGGCCGTCCAACAGCGGTGCTTTCTGATGGCAGGGCAGAGTTGCATCCGGGTGTTGGTCCTCTATTGCTGCGGTCTTGGGGGTCTGTTTGCAGTAGTGAGTCGCGTTGACACAAGTGTTGGTCCTCAACTTCTGCTGTCTTTGTACCAGCGGATGCCGAGGACTAGCGCCTCTTGTCCAAAGGGAGGTTCTTGGAGATTGTTTGAAGGCTGGAAGGTATCTGAGGTTTCTTGGGTGACTGATGTCAGTCCTCTACTGCTGTGGTCTTGGGTTCTGTTTGCAGTAGTGAATTGCGTTGACACAGTGTCGATCTTCAACTGCTGCGGTCTTTGTACCGGTGGACAACGGGGACTAGTGCCTCTAGCCCATAGGGAGGTTCTTGGACATTGTTTGTAGACTGGGAGGTCTCCGAGGTTTCTTGGAAGCCTGGCAGGGTTTCTGGAAGGACAGCAGGTCCGGTTGTTTAACCAGCTGCAGGCGGCAGAGTTCTTGCCGGCTTCTTTCAGCAGCGGTTCAGTTCCTGGTCTGATATCAGTAATCTTCCTTCCTCTTCTTTTTGTCCGTCGAATCTGAGGAACAAGTTTCAGGGGTACCCTCAAATAAAACATTTAAGGGCCTTACAGGGGTCGGGTGCAGTAACCAATGGCTATGGTCCCCTAGGGTGTCTACACTCTTTGGGTGTCCCCTCCCTTTGGGGAGAGGGGCACATCCCAGTTTCTATTGGACCTAATTCTCCAATTCAAGAGGGAGAATTTCTAAGAGAGGGGTTCACCTTAGTTCCTGGTGACCATAGGGTTGTGACAGACTGAGGTGGACACTCCGACTCTTCGTACTAATTTTCCAGTCTGTCCTGGTGCCAAAAGTGGGGCCTGGACAGGGGGTGGGCATCTCCCTTAGTTGGAGCTGCCCATATCAGCACATCACCGGGTGATAGCCTTTAAAGCTCTCTGCCAAATGTTGTTGCTCCTGCCAAAGGTGGGTGTGAAGCACATTCACCCAGAGTAGGCTTTGTTCCTGACTTCTGAGAGCACAAAGGCTCACACCCCATGAGGTCAGAAACCTGCCAGTTGGTGGATGGCTGTCAGGGACCAGTCAGCCAATACACTAGAAGTTGGTCGATCTTTAGGGCGCATCTCTAAAATGCCTTCTGAGTGCATTTTGTAATACATCCAACAGCATCAGTGTGGGTTTATTATGCTGATAAGTTTGGTACCAAACTTCCCAGTTTTCAGTAAAACCATCATGGAACACAGAGTGGAGTAATGACAAACTCCCAGCCCATGTACTAAAAATGGCTTCACTACACTTACAATGCCTGTGAATGGTACAGTCACCGTAGGGGCATATTGCTCATGCAGTTGTGCCCTGACCTGTGGTGTGGTGCACCCTGCCTTAGGGCTGTAAGCCCTGCTAGAGGGATGACTTAAGAATGCCACAGGCAGTGTGGGTGGGCATGGCACACGGGCTGTGTACCATGTCGACTCTTCTGTTTGGTTTGCACCAAAACATGCAGCTTACAATGACAGTGTGTGGGTGTTAAGGTGAGGGATCGCTGAGTGTTGCATAAGATATGCTGCAGCCCTCAGAGGCTCTCTCTGGTCACAAGGCCCTTGGTACAAGGAGTACTTTTTACGAGGGACTTACATGTGGCCCAGAGGTGTGACAGTTGTGGAAACAAAGTTACAATTTTGGGAAAGAACTCAGGTGTGGTGCCCTGGTTAGCAGGGTTCCAGCACACACCCAGTCAAGTGGCATCAGATATTTGGCAAAAGGTAAGGGGGTAACCATGCAAAAAGGGGTACTTTCCTACAAAGCCACCCCCAAACGAAAGAGGATGAGACTAACCTTTCTCAAGAGAGTCTTCATTGTCTAAGTGGAAGAACCTGGAAAGTCCATCTGCATTGGCATGGGCAGTCTCAGGTCTGTGATCCACTGTAAAGTTCATTCCCTGTAGGAAGATGGACCACCTCAACAGTTTGGGAGTTTTGCCTTTCATTTACATTAGCCATCTGAGAGTTCTGTGGTCAGTTGGGATTAGGAAGCGAGTCCCAAACAGGTAGGGTATCAGCTTCTTCAGAGACCAAACCGCAGCAAAGGGCTCCCTCACAACAGCATTTCAACGCTGTTCCCGATGGAGTAACCGCCTGCTTATAAAAGCAACAGGTTGGTCTTAGCCATCATTATTGGTCTGGGATAGGACTGCTTCTATCCCTAGCTCAGAGGCATCAGTCTGCACAATGAACTGCTTGGAGTAGTCTGGAGCTTTGAGAGTAGGTGCTGAGTACATTCCCTCTTTCAAGGTGTCACAAGCCTTTTGACAACTAACTATCCAGTTCACTTTATTTGGCATTTTCTTGGAGGCAAATTCCGTGAGGGGTGTCACAATGGATCCATACCCCTTCACAAATCTCCTGTAATACCCAGTCAAGCCAAGGAGTGACCTGACTTGGGTTTGGGTTGTTGGAGCTTCCCAGTCCAGAATTGTCTGGATCTTGGGTTGAAAGGGTTGCACTTAACCTCCACCTAATAGGTGGCCCAGGTATACAACAGTATCCTGCCCTATCTGGCACTTGGATGCCTCGATAATCAGGCCTGCAGACTGCTGAGCCTGTAAAACCCTCCCCCAGGTGGACCAGGTGATCCTGCCAGTAGGAGCCGAAGACAGCAATGTCATCAAGATAGGCTGCACTGAAGGTTTCCAAACCAGCAAGGACTTGATCCACCAAACTTTGAAAAGTAGCAGGGGCATTCTTTCAACCAAAAGGCATCACAGTAAACTGATAATGCCCATCAGGTGTGGAGAATGCTGTTTTCTCTTTGACTTTTTGGGCCAGGCCAATGTGCCAGTACCCTGCAATTAAGTCAAAGGTGCTCAGAAATTTGGCTGCCCCTAACTTATCTGTCAGCTCCTCAGCCCTGGGTATGGGTTGAGCATCTGCGTTAGTGACAGCATTGAGAACTCTATAGTCCACACAGAACTTCATCTATCTTTTTACCCCCTGTGGGTGAGGTTTGGGGACTAAGACCACTGGGCTGGCCCAGGAACCTTTAGAGCGCTCAATAACCCCTAACTCCAGCATTTTGCTTACTGCCGATAGATCTTTGTTTTGATAGGCAAGCTGTCTCCAGTGTCCACATCATGGGAACACCAGTGTGGCTGGCCAGGGCTTAAGGAGGAGAGTACAGCATATTGTTGTAGGACATGCCTACAGTCAGCCTGCTGTTGGGCAGTGAGGTTTTCTTAGTAGATACCACCATCAACTAACCCATCTTTTGGACTGAAGGAGAGGAGGTCAGGGAGAGGTTCACTCTCCGTCTCCTGATCCTCATCAGTGAAGAACAGCATGGACGCATCAGCCCTGTTGCAGAAAAGTTTAATGCAGTTCACCTGGACCACCCTCTTGCCTATTGCCCAGGTCTACCAAATAAGTGACATCACTTTTCTTTTCAAGGATTGGGTATGGGGCACTCTACCTGTCCTGGAGGACCCTTGAAGCCGCAGGCTCCAAAACCCACACCTTTTGTCCTGTTTGGAACTCCTCCAGTGCGGCTTTTTGTCATACCACAGCTTCTAGAGCTGTTGGCTAGTCTCAAGATTTTTGAATGCCTTTTCCATGTACTCTACCATCCTGGAACAGAGGCAACCACATCTTGATTAGGTTCATGGAGAGGCCTCTCCCAACCTTCTTTTACAAGAGCAAGCGATCCCCTTATAGGAAGACCAAACAGAAGTCCAAAGGGGGAAAACCCATCTCCCTTCTGAGGTACTTTTCTGTAAGCGAAAAGCAGGCATGGCAAGAAGACATCCCATCTCCTTTTGAGTTTTTCAGGGAGCCCCATGATCATGCCGTTCAATGTCTTATTGAATCTCTCAACAAGTACATTGGTTTGTGGATGGTAAGAGGTAGTGAATTTGTAGTTCACTCCACACTCTTCTCACATGTGTTTCAGGTATGCAGACATGAAATTGGTACTTCTGTCTGATACCACCTCCTTAAGAAATCCTGCCCTGGTAAAGATACAAATGAGGGCTTTGGCTACTGCTGGGGCTGAAGATTGCCTCAGGATACCTGGTAGCATGATCCACTACTATCCGTATGTATTGGTTTCCTGATGCTGTGAGTAGTTCTAGTGGACCCACTATTTCCACTCCAACCATTTCAAAGGGAACCCCAACCACTGGTAGTGGAATTAAGGGGGCCTTTGGGTGTCTACCTGTTTTACCACTTTCTGGGACATTGGGGGCCAGTAGAAATTGCTTACAAGCCTTTCCTAAGTTTTAGTCTTGCCCAGGTGCCCAGCTAGGGGGATGCCATGGGTGAATGTGAGTAGGAACTCTCTGTACAGCTGTGACACTACCACTTCCATGGTGGCACCAGGTTTGGGCTCTCTGGCCTCAGTATACAGGTGTCCCTCCTCCCAATAGGTCATGTGGGAGCCACTGACATCTCCCTTTTTTGTGCAGCAGCTTGCTGTTGCAGGCCTTCAAGAGTTGGACAGACCTGCTGTCCAAGGCACAGCTGTTCCTAGAGAGTCCCTCTGGGCCCAGGAGCTCAACCTGGTAAGATTCATGTCCCATGGGCTCAGTTCCCTCTTTGGGTGACAAGACCTCTCCCAGAGGAGAGGGGTCCTGAGTCTTTTGCTGTTCAGAAGCTGGTACCTCTTGAAAGGTTGGGCCATTCTTCTGGGCTCCAACACTTCTTTTTCACACTGTGCTCGAGTGTGTGCTCTTTTCTTCACACACAGTATTTCATGGATTTGCAGCATGGTTGCGTGGGTTTTCAGCTTTACCCCAGCCCATGCTGAGGTCTCCAGCTCATTTCCAAGCAGAAAGGCCGCTGGAAGTTTAGGAGAGACCACTATCTGCTTCAGGCCAGTAACCTCCCCCAGTCTAATGTCACCATAGCCATGCAATGGTCTGTTGTAACACTGTCAGCATTGGCGACTGGATAGGTTTTTCCACTCAGGTATTGTCCTGGAGAAACCAGTGTGTCTTTTACCATAGTGATACTGGCGCCTGTATCCGTCAGGACTGCTATTCTAGTCCCATTCACTAAGGGTTACTGTAAGTACTTTTTTAAGTTAGGGGGCCAGACAGCAAATGTGGTCAGCTTTCCCTCCCCTTCAGAAACTAGAACAGCTTCAGTGGGAACCCTGATTTGCTCTGAGCACACTGCTGATCCCATCTGGAGATTTGCCACACCAGCACTAGCAGGAGGAGAACTAGGGGCATTCTTGTGAGGACAGGCAGAATCCCCAGTTTGGTTTCCAACCTTCCTACAGGTACAACACCAGGCTTTCAGGGGATCAAAATGTGTACCCTTATACCCATGTGTACTATGCCAAGAGCACCTAGAGCTTGACCTTGGAGGCACGGGACCACATGGAAATCTTTCTAAGTCTACTCATAGACCTCAACTCACTCATCTCTAGATTGAGGTAGGGGGTGAGGTCGAGCTCCTAAAGCCTGTTCTGTGTAGCATCATTAGTTCACTAATAATGGGTATCTTTTTATAAGAGGTCTTAAAAAATTCTAAAATACTATTACCCCTAACTACAATAGGTTGTTATTTAGAAGAAATGCTAAAGCAACTTAACTAAGACCCTTTCAGACTTTTAAAAATGTAGAAAAACTTGTCAATTCAAAAATCAGAATCTAAAGACAATTTTTGGGGTTTTGGCATATGATCAGGTGTAGGCTGAGTAATCAAACAAACGCAAAGTCGTAGACCCCACCACTGATCCACCAATGTAGGAAGCCGGCTCTGTATATACTATACCAAAAAGAGGTGTAATGTGCACAGAGCCCAGTGAGTCTCCAAAGGCAAGGCAGAGGTTAAAATAGATAATACCTTACTCTCAATTTAGTTGTAGATGGGCTGAGCAATTAGGCTTATCAGAGGGTAGTGTGAATGCATTTGGGATACATACACATACAAAGAAGGAACACACACTCAAAGACTGACTTCAAGCCAATGTGTACAGAAAAATATTACTAATAGTTACTAATATTCCTAGGAACCAAGCTGAACTCAGTTACAGGTAGGTAATATTTCCAAAAAGGCAGTAGGAATACTTTGTAGTTTTGTCGATTCAAAACTGTAACATTCAGTACTGGTACAAGATAGACAGTTGCAGGAAATCCATAGAGTGCAATGCAATCCTAAGGAAGGTAAACAGTGTTATGCATCAGCGGGAAAGCACATGACTTATGTTGCCAGTCTGCGGGCAAGGACTTTACCCCTGCATCTGTATAGAGTGGATTCCTGCTTCATGATCATGAGTGGGGTCTTGATCGCAGAGCAGGAGTCCACACCACTAGACAACAGGGATGTTTTTTATGAATTGTTCGGGGAGCAATCCTTTAGGGAAGGGCTGCTCCCTGGGGGCAATTTTTCATCTGTGTTTCAGCCCCCCTGAAGATGTTTTTAGGCCAATATACCACCAGGGGGGTCAAAACCCACTAGAAGCCAGGGAAATATTTTATGATAATGATTATGGGGAGCGAACCCATGGGCAAGGGTTGCTCCTCTTGGGGACATTTTTTAAAACTAAATTCTGCCCTCAGAGGGCAGATCGGCTGCTTTTAGGCCGATCTGCTATCTGGTTGGGGCAGAAGCCCACTAGACAGCAGCGATAATATTTTGTATATGTCAGGGAGTGGTCCCTTGGGCAATGGTCACTCCCTTTTATTGGGGAAATGTTTTGGTAGTTTCCTGCCCCTCCCTCGCCCCGGGGGCAGATCGGCCATATTTTTAGGCCTATTTATCTGCACTGGTGGCAGAAAGCCACTAAACCACCAGGAATTTTACATACATGATGCCTAATGTTTTGGAGAGCAGCTCTTGGGTAAGGGCTGGTCCCCTTTTGGTGAAGAATTTTTTGGCTGTTTCTGCCGTGCTTGGGGGCAGATTGGCCTTTGATTCTAATGCCCATCTGCCCCCAAGGCGACACCAAAGGGGATGATGGACGGAACGTTTGAGAAAATTAAACACTCACCCCCCAGTCAACTGATCTGGGTTAAATCCATCATCATACTTTAGCTCACTCCACCACCCCAGTTGAGACATGGCCCTATGCAAATTAGTCTGACCCTATGCCTCATGGGAATAGTCCAGCCCGAACTGCCAAGCCATGTCTTCCCTGGGCCGGAAACAAGCATCCTGGGACCGGTTTCGGGTTCATAACCCTCATCAGCCAGGCTATCTTGAATCCAGTGGCAGAGTGAGCAAGGGACCCACGTCTGGACATACCCTGCCAACTTAGGGCGAACAAAGCGATACCAAAGGGGATGATGGATGGAGCGTTTGAGCTGCCAAGCGATGTCTTCCCTGGACCGTCCATCATCCCCTTTGGTATCACTTTGTTCGCCCTAAAAGGGGAATCTCTAGGGACTGGATCACTAAAATGACATAAGGTGAATTCTCCCCATCTCCTATCATTAAAATTCAGTATCACACAATTACCTTCTATGTCTTTTTGTGTTTTCCCTAACCAATTCACTCATCTTGCCATTATAATATGTTTATGTCAATTTAACCGGGCTGTATTTTACTAGAGCACCAGTGGGCAGACTTATTAATGAGACTCTGACAATTTTCATGGTTGCCTGGGGTAATGTGTGGAACCCCATTCAAAACCATTGTGTATGGGGTACATGCTGGTGGGAGGTCTAAAACGATATTTTCCTCCCGCCTAGTTTCCACGAGTCCCTTATTGGATCTTTTCTTATTCCCTTGGTTCCCACTAACGTCCCTTTCTATGTTCAAGGAACTGTGGTGCCCTTGTGTTTTATTGGTGCTCCTAACTTGATCATTTATCTGTAATTGTGGCACTATTTTAGGGTCTAAACAATTTACCACCACCCTAACTGGAGCAAATGGTCTTCCCTTTCCTTTTATTAATCTATCTGTAGCCACCCTCTCACTCTCTGGGGCATTATGTGTAACATTATAGGGGTAACATTTACATCCCTCATGTTCGTGTTTTTACCAAAACAACCCCTAGCATTAGGCCCAATTTGCATAGCCGGGTTCCCCAGATTTAACAGTACTCGGCCAAGCTGCTCCTCTATACAGGCCAATCATAGCGGAATGGGCTCTAGCGAATCTGACACTATTTTCCCCAATTGAGCTGCCAGCATGTCCACATCAGGCATAGGTTTTGACTTTGCGAGCCCTCCTCCCCCTTGGGCTTTCCCCATGGTAGCCGGTGGGTTTTGTCTTGTACTCCGAACCTTCGGCAATTTTCCCACGGTCCGCTGTTCCAACCCAATAGGGTCAGTGCGTTTCCTTTTTCTCCCAGCTATATTTTTGTCCCCCACAGTTGATGGTGTTACAGTATCCGTGCCTTTCGTTTCGCCACCCACGGCACCCTGCTTCACAATAATACCAGTTGGTGAGAGCACAAATGGGGGATCCCCTTGCTGAGCTGGAGGTGATATAGATGATATTTGTTTGGGGTCCTCCACAGTTGTTTGGTGGGGGGAATTGCCTGGATGAATGTTCAAATCAGCGGCTAAGGGTACTGGGGCCAATGATAGTCTGTGTTCTGCCAGTTCGATTTCTTTATTGAGTGCCCCCACAGCCTTTTGTAAAAACCCATCTAGGGTTGTGTCTGTGCTTTTAGGGGCCAACCTAACTTTCTTTCTTCCCATCTCCCTGCGCAGAGTCAGTGCTAACATACCACTGACCTTTCAGCCCCACTCCTTACTTCTGTGTCTCTGAAAGTAGAGCCAAGAGAGGGGGCCCGGCCCGGCCTCCTTCGGTCGCTGACGGGAGCAGATGGGCCCGTCCTTGACCTGGGCTTCACTCTGGCTTGGCCTGAGCACGCCCACCCAAGTCCCTGCACTGCGGGAGCCTGCTGCATCTTTTATTGCGCTTCCGGGCGCGAGATGAGGTCGTCGTTGGTGGTGCCGGCGTAGGGGTCTCCGGGGCCGGTAGTTCGCCTCTTCAGCCATTTCCCTCACCGCGTTTGGACTGAGGCCCATGATGCTGCTTAGCTGGCCGTTTCCCTCATGGCTTTTGAGACACGGGCTTCCAAGTACTATATTTTTGGTTGAGTGCCTTGTCGTTACGTTTAAGATGGTAATGAAGTAGTTCCATGAATGAGAAATACAATATCCTTATGTAGTGTGGAATTACAACATGTATGGAATCCGTTAAAATTTCTGCTTAAAAGAGAGTAATTTCTAGTGCAGGGCCTGATAGTAGTCCTGGCGACGAAGGATGTGGCCGGAGAAGACTGTGGGGCACTGTGGCATCCGGTGCTTGCAATTATTTGTATTTTGCTTAGTTCCCATGAAATGAGAAATACAATGTCTACTGAATCGCAACCGAAATTGAAGCAGCATCCGGGCAGCGTGGCAGAAATCTCATAAACTAAATGATGCACCCCGACTCGGAATAATGAACCTCTACATCCTACCACACACGCAATAGAAGGTAAGTCACCAATCGTAATGGTAGAAGACTTTTTAGGAAAGGTCACCATTTATACGTAGATAACTTCTACAATGGTGTGCAATTGTTCAGGGAATTGTTCAAAGTGGACACTGTTGCTTGTGGCACAATCCGCTCTAATCATAAAAGTTATCCAAAAGAGCTTGTTTGTAAAAAACTTAAGAAGGGCCATCCATGATTAAAGTACTTCACCTGTAACTGTTTAGGGTCAAGTTTCTGAAGTGCATAAACCTGTGTGCATTTTAGACTACAATAAGCACATGAGAGGTGTTGATAGAGTTGATCAGAGGTGTGAACCTTACACTGCTGTTCGTAAGACTTACATTTGGAATAAGCAGTTGGCTATCCATTTGTACCATTTATCAACTTTCAATACTATTGCTGTATTCAAGGATTGTTCTCCGGAGTCATTGATAACATTTGTATAGTTTCATCAGTCTGTGACAGGCAACCCTGTTGTAGTGAACAGGCAAGAGTTCCTAGAGTTGCAGCGGGGGAGGATGTGGTTAGATCGAAATATTGCCACTTTCCTGTTCACATTCCTCTCACGGCTAAAAAAGTATTTCCCGCTAAGAAATATAGAGTCTGTGCCCAAAGAGGGATGTGGAAGGAGAATTGTACATACTGCTCCAATTGTCCTTCTAATCCTGGGCTGCTTGTGCCCACATGTTTTAAATTGTACACACTCAATGGAGTTTTTGGTTGCAAATGTTAGCATAAAAGTAAACTGATTGGTCTGTATCATTTTACATGTTTTGTTCAGATTTCATGGTTGGCATATGTGTGATGTATTTAGTTAGAGCAGTTGTGTTTGTAGTTATGGTTTTGCATCTACTTTCAATTGGTTTGTGTTTTCTTTTTTGTTAAAAAAAATGGATGGTGGTGTGCGTGGACTGGTGCTTGGCTGGGGGTGTGCGTGAGCTAGTGCTTGACTGGCGGTGTGTGTAAGTTCGCATTTGTGTGTGTAGTGAACAGCAGCAAGTCTCTACTCACACACCGTGAGTAGTGACTTTCTGCTGGTCACTACACCCACTACTAACCAAATGCCAGTGCACACACTCCATCAGCCTGTGTGATTACTTTGTCAGTCATGCCGATGCATGAAAGTGATGGGCCCTTGAATGGCGATGTCTGTCAATATGTGTGTTGAAATGTTCTGGGCCCGTGGCTGACTGTGTGAATGATCTTGTGTGTGTCATATATGAAAGGTGTGTGGATGGCCTGTAAAGCATTGGTGCCATGTCATTGCTTTACAGCTCCCAAGTTGTGAGTAATTAGTTAATATTTTGACCGTTCCATTATTAACTGTGTATTTCGTTTTTGTGAAATCTCTTGTTAATATAATATACATTTTGAACTTATCACTGACCCTTGTGCCAAATCCAACCAGTACTTGTGCATACTTAGTAGATAGTTGCACAGTAATATTTGTCTTTTCCGACTTTATCTGCCAAGGTGTACATTGTCTGTAGGGAAAATCTACCAACTCTGGATATTTTGGTATACTAAACACCTCCTTTCATTATTGTGCCATATTTTTTACAGAATCAGAAAGAAACCACACATTTCCTACCACCCAGTGTTCTCCCAGGTCTCTCGATAAAACCTCACTTATGTGGGTGGGCTAAGTGCCTGTGACAGGAAAGGGCCCAAAATGTATTGTGAGGAAATAAAAATTCTCTATCGCAAAATGACTTGGTTTTGCAAGGGGGTCATCTGCGTTTTTGGTCCCTTGGCTCAGTGGCCATCTAGGAAAACCTACCAAAAACCTACCAAACCCAGACAGGATCTGAAAACTAGACACCAGGGGGAGTCTAGGAAATTGTGTGGGTTGCATTGATCCCCCAACCATTCTTACCCAGAATCAAATTTATCTAAAAACATCACATTTTCCTCACATTGCTGTGCAGGAAAGCTGTGGGATCACGGGGACGGCAAGAGTCAGTCAATCAGTAATACTGTATTCGGTTTTAAAAAAACATAAAAGCGTAGAAATCAGACAGTAAAAAATCCAATTATTAATTGCACAGATACAACTCCAGAAAAACCATCATAAAATATGTATCCAATTAAAAAGGGTTCCGTACACAATTTAAAACGGTTTGAGACAGTTGACATTGATTATGTTCATGATTATTTTCCCACAAATGTTCTATATTTAATAACATGAGTAAGAAATCTGAAAAGCGTAATACACACTTGATCTGTCTGGATCAATTGTAAGTGCTCTAAAGCCTCCTGACATTTACGGATATTTCAAATTCTTAAAAGCGACTTTAAAAACCGATTTCTTTGTTCTTTATAAAGATCACAAAAGAAAACAAATGCAATTCGGATTGGGAAGTAGTTGCGTTGCTTGGGCATAATTCCAAATCATTCTTTAAAAAAATGTTGGAAGGATAGGATGCCAAGAAATGGGCCAGGCCAAGTCTAAACCTCAGCAAAAGAAATCTTAGATGGTGAGGTACTCTCAGAAGATATGGTTCAATATCAGACGCAGTACATAACGGTAAATACATCACCACCCTGCTCAACGTCTGCTCACTTTCCCATCTGTGCTCCATCATATGCACCAATAATTCATTTTTAACCAAAAGCCTGGTCTGGTCATCAATAGGATTGGATTAATGGACAACTCTGGTCTACCAATTAACTTGGAGTTGCTTTTTGACACCTAATCTTATGGTCCAGGGAAAGTTGTAAACAAAAATGTATTATAGACTGTGATAGTACCGCTTTAGGTCTTAACCAGATTGAGAACCAAAGTAAAACAGGAGCAAGTTTGATGGAATCTTCAATGTACTTCATGCCTAATTCCATATGCGCAATTGAGGCAGGAGTGCTACGGGGAAGTGATAATAATATGCGTAAGAATTTATTTTCACTGTTTTGTAAAACAACACGATCAGAATAATAATAATAATGAATTCCTTTTTGTAAAGCGCAAACATATCACCCCCTAAGGGTTTCAAGGCGCTGGGGGCCGTCGGGGAGATTAAGGGCCAGATGTAGGTGGCTAAATACCGGTCGGTAACGCCGAAATTCGGAGAATTTCAGCGTTACCGACCGGTATTTGGCTGAGTGGAATGTAGGTGAGTTCATACCTACATGCAAAATAAGGAATCGCAAAATAGCTATTCCTTATTTTGCTCTTGCATTTAAGGAATCGGTAATATTGATTCCTTAAATGCAATGTACGTTGCACTAAAAATAGTGCACTTGAGCCTTAAGCAATTGCCAATTACCACCAACTTCAAGTTGGTGGTAAGTAGGGATTTCCTTTAAAAAAACACTTTTTTTGCTTTTTCAAATGTGCCATGTGGCACACATCCATGCCCCTAGGGCATGTATGTGCGCCACATGTGCACACATGCACATTTCAGGGGTGAAACAGGGTATCATTTGGACACCTTGGCACCCTTGAAATACCTCCCTCTATTAGCGATTCGGTAATACTGAATCCCTAATAGTGAATATCTTCCCATTCATTTCTATGGGCCTCCGAGCCCATAGGAATGAATGGCTAGGTATTCCTTAATAACGAATCTCAATTACCGATTCATTATTAAGGAATGTTAAGGAATCGCTAATATTTCAGCGATTCCTACCTACATTCCATTTAGCGAGTCCTTAATAGCGATTCGGTAAAAATCGCTATTAAGGACTTGCTAAATTAAAGTTACCTACATCTGGCCCTAAGTGAGCTATTGCCAAAAGTCACATGTTGCTGAACTGCCACCCGGGTTCGAACCGTGAGCTCCGTGCTCTGGAGTCAGCCACTCTGACCACTGCACCACACCTCTCCCCTCAGAATAGCCCCATACGACAGCACCATAGGCAGCTATAGGAACAGATCTCGCTTTATAAATATTAAGAGCACCATCCAACGGGAGGGACCCTGATTGGAACCACATTTTAAAATGGCAGTAATAGCCTGCTCCAACTGGGTATCCCTAACACTCTTCAAATGTCTTGCAAATCATCATTATAACACTTCATGGGATTATGATTTGCATATTTTTGTAAAACACAGATTGAACTGCAAGTGCCGGCCTGCAGCCGCAAACCCGTGGGCTTCAGAGTGAGAGCTTCGGCGAGCATGCTGCCGGCTGAGCTACCGAATTGTCTAAGTATATATTCTCAAGTAACTGGATACTTAATATTAAATATTAAAAAACGACCCAATCAGTGTTATAGCCGTTGTTGGATTTATAGTTTCCACCAATCAGGGTTTATTTCCCCCTACAATCTATTTGTGCGCCGTGAGTAGGGGGACTTATAACTTTGTATGACCGCCTATACGACAATAAAAACCGCCAGATCAAGGATGTCCGTTACCTCCCCAACGGCTCAGTATAGCCCGGGATACCGACGAACAGGTGAGCTAACTGTTGTTAGACCTTTGTGCCTGATGGATTGCATATTATTAGCAACTGCAGCCTTTTCTGACTAAATCGGGCCTGGGGTTTTTAGCACTCTCGATAGTTCTGTTGCGAGCGGGCCATTTTCATTGTTAAGTGACCTTTTAAAGAGAGCTGGGTCATAGTCTCTCTTTCTTAAACAGTGATAGACTGTTGTCACACTCAATACAGGTGTGATACTTGCGTAGGTCATATTCTCTGGATTAACAATGATATGTGGTCGTTTCTCATAGCTTTCGATGTATAACGCATTAAACCCGTTTGTACACAGATATTTTTTCTCTGTATATTCCAGTGACATATGCCTGTTGGGAGGGGGAAAGGGGGCAAGCGACACCGACAACCATTTGTGTGCGTGAAAACCCAAGTACCTACAGAAACGAACCATCTCTACATTGATCTTCCTTCTGGCCTTATCCACCGCCTGAGGTTTCACCGCCCCTCCCCAGACCCTCCGCGGAACAAACTCAGTCCAGACCACCGTACACCCAGACCACCGCCTCTTAATTTCCTCCAGGTCCTTTTTCGTGGCCCTCATCAAGACCAACCCCGTCTCCTTAACAATGTTATTCTCACCCAAAGAACCAACACATCCGGACAACTACCTGCTATCAACAACCCGTTAAGCGTTCCCACCAACTCTTTCCAACGCATACCCCCTTTCCCAAGCCAACGGACCATAAAAGCAACAGGATTAAACCCCAAATTCTCCCGAAAATAACTGTCCCAGGCTTGCACCTGGGCCCGCTTTACGTATGAGTGGCCGACTATCCACACTGCCATATCACGGGCGAGGGGACCAGCCATGGAACGTGAAACGAGAAACAAGAGTAAGTACACAGTCCACAAAGACAACCGCGCTATTATTGGCTAGCCTCTCCGCGCACGTATCGCCGGTAGCAATCGGACGACCACCTTCCCAAACGCATGATGTGCCCTCGCCCCCAAACCGTCTGTGCGCCTCCAAAGTTGCGCCAATCCAAAATGAGTGCATGCCGTAATTCCTCCCATCCACCCCCAGCAGAGCCAATGTTTTCCGCAACACGGCCAGCAGCTGCGACCCTGTCACCCCCCGCCCATCTACGTGCCGGAAGAACAACCCTTCCGCCGGTTCCCTTACCCGCAATTGCAACCCCCACCGTACCGGGCACACCTCCCCCAAGGCCTTCTTCCCCAATGAAACCCACCTACCGACACTCCTCTGGTCAGTTTTAGACTTCCACAACCGCCCGGCCGCCATTTCGTGATCAGACGGGGGCGAGAACCGGGCGGGTTGCAGAGTGCGCGATATCGGTGTATACATCGGGAGTATACCTTACGCGGCGGTGAGCGGGAGAGGGAATGCGGCACCTCTGTTGAAGGGAGTGACTTGTTGCGGCATAGTGACGAGGGACCGACATACGCTTCTAAATATCGCAGACTTCACCTCAGTCAAGGGAAAATGGCGGGCTCTGCCGAGATGCGGATCCGGGAATGAAGGAGCTCCACCGGGGGTGCTGAAGACGCACAGAGCTGGGAAATGTCACCGAAGCAAGTAATCGAGCCTCAGCCATAGTGAACCCAGCTCGAACACCCGAGTGAGTACCCTGAGCACTCTGAGCCAAAGCAGTGGCGGCAGTCCCTCCCCCCCACTCCTGATAGCTTCCTCCACCAGCAGAACAAAGCAAGTTACCTCCTTAATGTGCACCACAACGCAGCTGGCGGTCTGAGGGGCATCTAAAGGGACTTTGTTGAGCATGGTGGGCCAGTGGAAGATTTGAAGTCCCCTGAGGCAGCTGCCTGACCTTAATATGGTGCCTGGGCTCCCCCTTCTCAGCACACGCTAGGGGATTTGTTTCAGTCTTTGCTTGGGCAGAACGCTACAAGTGGCTAACATGGACCACCGCCATGTTATCCACATGAAAGGTCACTCGTCTGTGTGTCGTAATTTAGCAGCGATTAGATTAAGCATTAGCAGAAGACATCCTGTATTTAGAGACTATCTTGTCTTTTTATGGAATCCATTTTGTATTAGGCAGCCATTTTAGATGGCCATGTGCTCACCATGTACTCAGTCCTATCTTGCTGTTCTCTGCTCGGTATATTTAGCCTCTTCCTCCTACTTTGCACATGCTCAGTTGTGCTTGCAGCTGCTAATATTCTGTAACTGTCAGGATGTGCTTGCTAGCATTGGCAAAACTGTTAGCTCCTCCTACTTGTCGACTGTGCATTTTCTGTATGACCATCTATGTGTGTAACTCTTCTTATGTGTACTTGTACTGCCCCTTTTTAGCCACTGTGAGGGTATATAAGAGATACTGTGGCCTTCAGTCCTCACACCATCTCATACAGAGTGCTGCGGCTTCTGTGTGACATGGCCTCACTTGTTGTAATTTAATAAATATGTTTCTCTTGATTACAGATTCTGTGCCAACTTTTTTCATGCTGCTTTAAAGGATCAGGTGTTAGTGCAAACCCCTGAGATGGGATTTTTGATTTCCTTCATTTGGCGCGCCAACTTGGGGCTCATCAGAGCGGTGACTATCTGAAGGAGCGATCTTGTCAGGAGACAGACATTTACTGAGGAAGACAAGGCAGGATTCTACTAAAGGAGGTACCAATTCTGGGGGTTCTTAGTCTCTGTAGCCCAGTCTACTTCTGACCTTCCTGATTTTTGATCCTCCATATGATGGCACCCCTGACTGAGAACATATTTGGCGTTAGTATTTCAAAGGAAAAGACTGTTAGGTCATTTCAAACTTAGCAGATAGAACCTGGACGCTCGTGCTTGGTAAGAACCATTGTATGGTAATTACTGTGAGCTTATGGTAGCCAGTGACTCGCAAGGCAGTTTTAGGATACGCTTGCTGTGGCTTATGGATATGGATATGGATATGTATGGATGATCGATCATATTTATGATATGGATTATGTGATATTTGCGTTGCAACACATGTAGGCAGGTAATGTGGAGATGTTTCTCCATTTATGGTTATGAGCGGCGCAATGATTAAGTGCCATTTCAGATTATGATAATGCATATTTTGCATTATGTTTGTTTGCATGCCTGTTCCAAACTCACATGTAAAATGTGTAGTTTTATGAGAGGTACCATAGTGAGATATGAATTGAATTAGCCGGCTTCCCCTAGAGGGAAAACTTAAAATAGGTTTTAGGTATGAAAACATATTTCTTCCTTGGTGAAATTTTTCCCCAGGGAATTTAAATATGCCCATAATACACATGAGGATCCTTTGTTCTGTGCAATTTTATGTATGAAGATATGCAGAGCGGTTTTTGGTGTTCTGCCAGCCTGAATTAGTGAATTGAAAGTATTTCTACTTCAGTTTTTAGAATACTGTTGAGAATAGGGGTTTCTCCTTGTATATATGACTTACAACTGGGATTTACATAGGTGGTTTGGATGCAGTCTGTGGGCTGTGTTTTGTTTCTGGCTTTAGTGTTGACCCATGGTTTAAAAGGTGTGTTTAAATGTCTAGCTGGTTTGTGGGTTTTTTCCATTCATGTAACTTTTGCTTGTACATTGCGTCGTCGCTATTTATGAAACATGGCTAAAGCGCGCTGTATTGTGTGTCTTTTCTGTTTTACCCCTTTCTGTTTATGTCTGAACTGAGCTCATATGTATTTTTGTGGTTATTTTTGATGTTTTCAGTCTGTTCAACATACTGTTAGATTAATTAATATTGGATAAAAATTCGATAGAAATTCAGGAGTGACCTATGTGATGTGCTAACATAACTATATGTTGCTCTTTAAAGTTATAGGGTAAGGAATAGCGCATATGTACAACTGTTAAATGTTTAAGGGATGAAACTAAAAATTCTTATTCACTAGGAATATTAAAGGCCTATAGCAGAAAAATGAAATTGTGTGTTTTTGTAGACAACACACTCATAGCGTGTTTACTTAATATACATTGCATTAAGATGCTTACAGGCAAAACAGTTTAGCTGGAGTGAGTTTTTCTGAACTTAAAATATGTATTCTTAAACACGCATTTCAAAGCTTGGAATGTCTGTTTTTAGTAAGGCTGCCTCCAGGAAATTTAACACTGGGTAGGGCCTGCCGTCAAGGGCACAGCTGTTATTTTCGCAGGCCTCGTTTATTTAGCCAGGACTTCTTCCTTAGTTAAACGTGCAACTTCGCATCTCAGAGTGTTATTTTGGAAGCAAGATTTACAAAAATAAGGTTAATTATTTGTATCACAGACAGACATTTCAATTTCGGTTTTCCTTCTCTTTTAGCATTTTTCTCGTCAGCACATGTCTGGCTCTGTTGCTAAAATCATTGTCCTTTTCAAACAAAAGTGGCGCGAAGTTGTCGTATATTTAAAATTGAGCTTATGTACTTAGGCTTGTGAATAGTTGCTCTAAAAACATAAGCAAGGGGCAGATTTATGATAGGGATGCAGCTTGGTTTTAAATATAGGATTATTACAAAAACAAAATATGGAGAGTAATTTTGAATTATGACATAAAAAAATTTTTTGAAAAAAATAAATAAGTGCTTTTTAAAATCGTTTTTTGATATTCATAAAGTTCAATACTCATATTGTGACCTCCTAGCATTATAATTTAATTTAAGTTGTGCAGTACTGCATAATGAGGACATTTATGTATGGGACCTTCACTTGGCGCAGGCGTAAGAACTCATTTTTTTTTAAAAGATCTATATGAGATATGTCTAAGTCTGATTTCTGCAATCTGTAAAGAACATTCTGAGGATGATTAATATGTAATACAAGTATAGGTTATTTATTTTTAAGTACCTCAAATTGCAAAGTCGATATTGAGTTAAATAGACCATTTTAAAAGGCTTTCTTGCCATTTAAACTAACTTTATAGTGCCTTAGGCTTCAGTGAATGCATACATTCAAGTATAATACAAATGTGCACGTTTGCTTTTTCATAGCTTAGTGAGTCAATGTGCCCAGCGCAGAGGCTTATGTTTAATATCAAGGTTGAAGGTTTTGACTTCAGCGGGCCTACTGAGCCATTCATTCATTTAAGGTTGATAAAATGTGTAGCATTGCATGGCACAGTGACACACATTTATTCTGAAGCTGGTATGGTGTGTTGTTATGTTCCATGAATTATTCACAGTAAATGTGTTAATGCTCTGAGAATAAATACATTGTAGTTCTCTAAAAGAAGTAATATATTTAAAATGTCTTTTTTAAATAGGGTTGATTATTGCACAGACTTGCAGAGACTTATTGTCTTTGTCAGTTTCACAGTGAGGGTCCCAGGGAGGTTACAAGAAAGCTTGGTGCTCCAGCCAGATTTTGACCTTTAAGTCAGTATGGTGGGGGCTTAGGAGTATGTGACAACAAATGGTGAAATGATTGCTTGGAAAAGCGTCACGCAAAGGAGCCATTCACGTGGACATTTGAAGAGTGCATTCCTGACACGGCTTTTTATAAACAGCAGGGCCTAAACTGGGGGGTTGGTGTAAGGGACACGCAGAGGCTGTGAAAGAGTTATTGCTTAAGATATTTTGTACATTTACAAAAGCTGGGTGGTTCCACTTGAAATTTTGCGTGTTATGTGAAGTATTGGCTGTATGATGAAACAAAGATGTGTTTTTATGACTTCTTTGAAATGAATTATCTGTGCATTTTCATGTTTTTTGCATTTCTTCCATGAATTTTCCCTGCCTTTCCTGTGTGTCTGACGCGACACAGTAAGTTATATTTGACAGCTGATCTTCACTGACTGCTTGATCTGCTGTCAAAAGGGTGAGGATGGATTAAAAGAAGGTGTTATTTAGGTATAAGTCTGACAAAATTAAAATGGGCCCGAATGTTTTTTTTTTAGGTTATTGGAGTGTTTATTGTGCAGAAAGTGCATGAAATGGTGTTGCATGCTATTGTGTTTTTTCTGTGCTTCGGTATATAGCAAAGTATATCTGATGGCTTGGCATGAAATGTCCTATATTATGTATGTTTGTGATCCATGTTGGTGCTTTTGTAAGTTTTGCTGTGTTGTGAAGGGATGACATGACGATGTATATCCTTTGAGCAACAGTGGTTAAAACTTGTTAAGTGGTAAAACTTGCTGATACTAAATTATGATATATGATATTGTTATATTGTGAGCAAGAACAGACAGCACTTCACCAAGTGCATGCCTATGTGGTTATAATATATACAGCAAAGTGTGTCACCTTTACTCACGTTACTGCTCTTTTCCCTTAAGGAAAAGGCATCCTCACATTTATATTTCCTTGATTGGACCTAAGGAAGCAATTATAGATCTGTGACTCTTATGCAAGGTGACCTAATTTCTATATAGTATTAGTTAAATGATGTTCTGTCTTAAAAGGAAACCAGGTTTCATTTTCCCCGAGAAAGGAAGGAATGGGATCACTAGCTGAGATTACCGTAGATGGTGTAGTGGCCAGCGGTAGAGTTATAATATGTGTACTATTTTTGACTTTTTTGTATCACCCATGCTCTTGGCATTATGTCACAAACTTGATTATCACCCAAGTCAATTTTTGTCCTTCCTATAGATTTTTCTTTTGCTGCTTCTCCCCTGATTGATGTCACATTGTGCCTAGTTTTTGGGGATTTTAGCTGTGTTCTAGTCCTATTTTCTTTTTTGTTTTTCTTTCACCATTTAGAGGTTTACATTTCCAGACTACAGTGATGTATTAGGTTCCTCTATAATATGTGTAATTCCCTTTTGTATGACCAAACTGGTTTTCAAAATTTTTCTTTAGGCCTACTCTGATGTTTTCTAGTCTGACTGTTAGGGTAGTGATAGATTATAGTAAGATCAGTTGTCCACCTCAATAGGAGATACTTTCACGTGTATTTAGTATGATAAATTCAAATGCCTATTCTAATTTGGTTTTTAGTTCTTTTTCCCTGCTGCTTTAATTTTTGATGGGATCAGATGTGTCCTAATCATAGAAATACCAGGACTCTAGTTCTTGTCTGTTGTTTCTACATTGCTATTAGCTTTTGTATTATATAGTCCACCTGACGCACAATTAGTCTACATGTCCCTGATAATCTGTATTATGTGATTTCTCTTTTTGAGGTGTTCTAGATAAGGAATTTAGGAACACCTAGACTTAATCATTGAGGAAAGTGTGTTTACCCCCTTAGACAATGTCACTATGTGTAAAAACATCCACTCAAACAGAATTTTCTATGTTGCTGTCTACCTTTAGATGGTAGAGGGTATGCTCTCACATGGAAACCCAATTGAAGAGGCTAGAGGTGCTGTTTTACCTACTACCTTTTGTCTTTGTACTCTATGACAATGACAGTATTTTGTTTTAGATCACTATAGTCCCCTGGTGTATGGCCACTCCTTTGAAGATTGCAGGCCACCTGCTTGCAAATCCCCTGCAATGAATTGTTTTTTGTATACTTGCCAATAGGTCCAGCCTGTGTTTTTCTTTACTCTCACATAGATAGATGGAAGTGGTTCTTGGGTGCCTTGCTAATATATGGGGCATCCCAAGACTAGGAAGTATTTTCTAACACTCTATTGATAGTCTGTTTCTGTGCCTTGTCTAAAGACAATTTGTTCTGTCCACCAATAGATATTTGCTGCTGTACAAACCACTACCAGAGGGGCCCGGACATCAGATTCAGCCTGGGGAGTCAGCGTCAGCACCAGTGCAGCTTGAAGCCAAAGTGAAGGTAACCAGCAAAGGCATTGCTGGCAACTAGGACCTCAGTGAAGGCGGAAGCCCTGTGATTAAGTGTGTACCCCTGCCACTGTTTTGAGCGAAAGACGGGGTCACAAATCAGAAAGGAGAAATCGTGGATCATGCCCAGCTGAGAGTCACAGACCGACCAGAATGGCAAGGAGGCTTTTGCTTGAGGTGACCCCTTCTGAAACAAGGGTTGCTTCAGAGATCCTAGAATAAGGCCTCTGATTTCTGGTCCTATGTGAATACAAGTTTGCACCTTTGTTTGTTGATCAAATGATACCTGGGTACACTGGATGCAAATGTGTAGCCCCAACGAATGAGCAGTGTGCCAGCAGAGCAATATAGGAGACAGGGAAGGACTTGAGATTAGGGTTCAAGTTCTGTGTCTCTGGTGCCTGTTAGATTGAAGTGAAGAAAAGTGGTGCACTGTTTGAGACACTGGACAGGATCGCTAAGAGCATTTGCCTGTTGGGTGACTGCCCTATCCTGAAAGAAGAGACTTTTTTTCCTTGAAACTGGACTGTGATTCTTGAGTTGCGAGTTGTGCAGCTCCACTGTGGAAACAACAAGAGCCTGCCTGTGAGGCTCAAACGGACACAGGGAGAAGACTCCCCCTCTGGTTGGTTGTACAACGGCTTCAATTTCCCCAAGGATTTCTTCTTTTTGTCAATAATGTATCCCTTTAGTTGTCCCATTTTTGAAGAGCAGCCCTTTGCAGCTCTTGGTCCTAATTCCTATGGCCCTGTGTGGTCCTCCTGGTCCCAGATATGCTTGATGTTCTAGCCATCATAAAAGGAAAATGTAACAGTCAATTGGAAAATGTTTTTATTAGATATGAGCTGTTAGCTGTTCTGAAATTTAAAATGAATAGTCACTGAAATGCATAGGAGCCCTGAAAATGTCTACTAGATGATTTTAGGATTTGCTTTAGCTTAGGCCAAGAAAAATGATAATTCTGTTTATAATAGTGGCCATTGCTTTCTCCTACTGTCTGTATGTTTATTATGATCCAATGCCCGTTTTTCTTGGATTCCTGCTGATACCCTTAGTGAAATGTTTAGACTGGAAAATGCTCCCCTAGCAATGAATTAGGATATAGATAAATTGTGAAAATTAATGTACAATTATTTTCTATGTTCTTACTGGATCATGGGAATGTCTTCAGCTAATGCTGAAAGGGTCGTCTGTCGTAATTTAGCAGCGATTAGATTAAGCATTAGCAGAAGACATCCTGTATTTAGAGACTATCTTGTCTTTTTATGGAATCCATTTTGTATTTGGCAGCCATTTTAGATGGCCATGTGCTCACCATGTACTCAGTCCTATCTTGCTGTTCTCTGCTCGGTATATTTAGCCTCTTCCTCCTACTTTGCACATGCTCAGTTGTGCTTGCAGCTGCTAATATTCTGTAACTGTCAGGATGTGCTTGCTAGCATTGGCAAAACTGTTAGCTCCTCCTACTTGTCGACTGTGCATTTTCTGTATGACCATCTATGTGTGTAACTCTTCTTATGTGTACTTGTACTGCCCCTTTTTAGCCACTGTGAGGGTATATAAGAGATACTGTGGCCTTCAGTCCTCAGACCATCTCATACAGAGTGCTGCGGCTTCTGTGTGACATGGCCTCACTTGTTGTAATTTAATAAATATGTTTCTCTTGATTACAGATTCTGTGGCAACTTTTTTCATGCTGCTTTAAAGGATCAGGTGTTAGTGCAAACCCCTGAGATGGGATTTTTGATTTCCTTCATGTGGGCCAGCGCCTCCCCCCACAGCGAGACTGCCACCACCAGAGGGAAGAGCTCCAAGAACGCGATGCTCCTCCCTTCCCCCACGCACTCCGGGGGCCACTTCTCCGCACACCACCGCCCTTGCCAGTAGAGCACAAAACCATCACTCCCTGCCGCGTCTGAAAAAATCTGGACATCCCAGACCAGGTCATCCCCCCTCTGCATGGGGACCACGTTAAAATTCTGCAGAAAAAATTGCCACATCTGCAGGTCTTTGCGAATGCCCGCAGACAGCCACACGTGGTGATGCGGTGGCCTCCGCCCCGCCAAGTCCCTGCCCAATCTCCTACAAAACGTCTGACACACTCGCACCACTCTGCAAGCAAAATTGAAGTGCCCCAACAGCACCTGTATCTCCAAAACCGTGACTTTGTGCCTTGCCACCATGACCTCCAGCAGCCCCTACATCTGCTGCTTCTTCTCCGCTGGTAAACGGGCCTCCATCACCCCCGAGTCCATCTCTATACCCAAGAATGACAGCGCTGTGCCTGGACCCACTGTCTTCTCCGGTGCCAAAGGCACGCCCAAGTCCTCCATGATCTCTTGAAACCTGTCCAGCGCAACCTGGCAGTCCGTGGAGTCTGGGGCCCTAACCAAGAAAAAGTCATCCAGGTAGTGAGTTACTCCTTGGTGATCCGTCCGTTCCGTGAAAAACCATTGCAGAAACACTAAAAAAGCGAGCAAGACATCGAGCAGCCCATCGGCAATGCCATGTCCACGTACCAGCGGCCGTTAAACTGGATCCCCAGTAAGCCCCAATCGTCTGGGTGGACCGGAAGCAGGCGGAAAGCCGACTTGATGTCGCACTTTGCCATTTTTGCCATTGTACCCGCGGACACCACCAAGGCCATAACAGCTTCAAAAGATGAATAAGACACCGTGGTCTCCCACTCATCAATGTAATCATTCACCGAGCCACCTTCAGGCCATGACAAATGTTGAATGAGGCGAAACTGCCCCGCCTCCTTCTTTGGCACTACCCCAATGGCGGACACAATCAAATCCGCCAACGGCCAGTCTTCAAAGGGTCTCCCCATGCGGCCCTCACTGACTTCCTTATCCAATTTGCCCTGCACCACCTCCGGGTGCTCCCTGGCAGACCTCAAATTGTCAGCCCACCTCCGCAGCCGTGGCCCCTCATTACCCAAACAAAATCCTTCCAAAAACCTGGTCCTTAATCGATCGGCAGCCCCCTTGTCCGGGTAATCCTGCAGGGCCACTACCAAGCGATCCACCTTTACTGAAGTACGAGCCCTTTGGCCCAGACCCCTTACCCCCTCTACCACCTCCAAATTGCTAGGAAATCCAAAACCGGGCGCCCCCAGCCTGCCCCTGCTGACTCCCTTGTTGCTGCCCTGAAGCACCCCAACATCTAACCACGGGGTGCCCTACTTCCCGCAGCCCGAGCATTCATGCCGAAACCTGCAGTGTTCCCTAGCGCACACCCCTTTATTGTAGTCCCAACAGGATCCCGATTGTTTCTTGGCTCCTGCCCCCACCCCTCCGCGGGTGGGGCTACCCTGAAAGGGCTGGTAAATGATGGGCAGCCCGCTCGCCGTAAAGATGGTCTTACCTGACCCAGCCAACCCCATCGTGTGTTGCCATAAATTGGAGTCAAGCTCCCCCCATTTCGCTTCGGGGTCCCACGCCGTCCGGGCTCTGAACTCCTGATCGTACTGAGCCCACGCATAAACGCCCCCCGTGATCTGAGCCTTCCAAATGACGTCCTTGTACTTAAACATAGACACCGACCGCTCAGGGAACTTCTCGCAATAAACGCTGGCGAAGATTAAAAAGGCAGTCCAATTTTCGATAGTGAGAAGTGTGGCTCAGGGGTTAGAGGCTGGCGTAAATAACAAGGACCCCCTGTTTAGGCAACTGAATTTGTTATACAGGGAAAATAGACAATGTAAGAAGAACAAGCGATTAAGTAACGTAGCCAGGGAGAGAAACCATGTAAGAAGCACAACACCTAATTAAGAAGTACAAAATTAAATTTATTCATAGGTATACATATTCATGGTAAAAACATATTAATTCAAAAACATAGACATTAAACATTCAAGGAAACAGTTAATCCAATACAAATAAAAAGTTTTTTCTCTAACACAATTACACAAAAATTCATAAAAAAGTGGCGGACAGAAATAGTCATCGACGCGCGTTTCGGCGTTTTTTACAGAACGCCTTCTTCAGGAGCCACATTAAAATCTGACCAGGGAGAACATGGGATAAATGCTCACTCTGTATTCCTTATGACTATGTCAAGAGATGGATGGACATATACGTTCTACGCTCTCCTTTCCTATAGGCGCAGGCACATTTCACTCCATGCAAAAACTGCGATCAGGGTAATTGATGCATTCGTGTTTTTCACTGAAAAGAGCACTCTAAAATACCTCCTGACTTTAAACCTTGTCAATCGGCTACCGGATCTTAGTGCAAGTAATGAATCAATATGGAAGAGTACGCCTGGGTAACCGAAGAAGCATCCGTCAGTCTTCGGTGCGAATCTACGCAAAAGGATAATTGCTAATGAAAAGAGAGAGGGCGCCGAGTTCAGGATATTCACTGACGTCCTTTGTTGTTATCTTCGAACATATGCAGTTGATATTATGTCCCGCAGCCGTTGGAAAAGGTGTTAAACACCTTTTCCAACGGCTGCGGGACGCTAACACACACACCGAAGGAAGCGCCCGCAGGTTGATGCCATCGTTCTTCCAGAGGCATTCTAGTATTGAAGACTTGCCTTGGGATGCCAGCGTAGATTTTGTATGCGGCTCCCCCGTTTTCCATAATATCAACTGCATATGTTCGAAGATAACAACAAAGGACGTCAGTGAATATCCTGAACTCGGCGCCCTCTCTCTTTTCATTAGCAATTATCCTTTTGCGTAGATTCGCACCGAAGACTGACGGATGCTTCTTCGGTTACCCAGGCGTACTCTTCCATATTGATTCATTACTTGCACTAAGATCCGGTAGCCGATTGACAAGGTTTAAAGTCAGGAGGTATTTTAGAGTGCTCTTTTCAGTGAAAAACACGAATGCATCAATTACCCTGATCGCAATTTTTGCATGGAGTGAAATGTGCCTGCGCCTATAGGAAAGGAGAGCGTAGAACGTATATGTCCATCCATCTCTTGGCATAGTCATAAGGAATACAGAGTGAGCATTTATCCCATGTTCTCCCTGGTCAGATTTTAATGTGGCTCCTGAAGAAGGCGTTCTGTAAAAAACGCCGAAACGCGCGTCGATGACTATTTCTGTCCGCCACTTTTTTATGAATTTTTGTGTAATTGTGTTAGAGAAAAAACTTTTTATTTGTATTGGATTAACTGTTTCCTTGAATGTTTAATGTCTATGTTTTTGAATTAATATGTTTTTACCATGAATATGTATACCTATGAATAAATTTAATTTTGTACTTCTTAATTAGGTGTTGTGCTTCTTACATGGTTTCTCTCCCTGGCTACGTTACTTAATCGCTTGTTCTTCTTACATTGTCAGGGGTTAGAGGCAGCAGACCCGGAAGCTGAGATCGGTCCTGGACCAGGGTTCAATTCCCCGCCTCGGCGGGTCTTGGGCTAAAAATTCCACGGACTCGATAATTCTCGCCCCGGTGCCTCCTCGACTCACGGGTTCACACTCTGCGACTCTGGGCAATAGCTTGCTTAATCTCCACAACGGCCCCTCGTGGCGGGATGCCTGACTTTCACCTTGTGGATACCCTGCTATCTCACAGGGGAATACCAGGAAGGGTTCCCTAAGCAAGCGCCGGGAAACCCACTGCGGGTATCTGTGCGCTATATAAGCTCAACTACATTTACATTTACATTTACTGGAGTTCATACTCCTCCTCCTTAGAACCCTCTTTCGCCCTCACTTCACGGTGCAAAAGCTTAAGCAACTCAACATACTCCCCCTTCCAGATGCGCTCTTTAGTAGACATCATCAAATGCACACCCAATGGCTTCGAATCGTAACCCCCATATATGGCAGCCGCTTAATCTTTAGTTCTTTACTCTCAGGCTTCGCTGCACCATCCCCGGCCACCCCATTACCCGCTGTGCCAGCCCCGCTCGCTGCCCCCAGCGCCATCTGTTCCAGGCCCCACCATCCCATCATCCGGGCCCACACCGTTATCCACCACAAACCTCCCCTTCCTCAGACAATCCTCCCCGTCCCCCACCCCCACTGATACAATGCGCGCCGCCTCCACTCGATTACCTGATGCCAAGGACGCCACACGCCGCTCTCCACCCCTCCAGTCCAGGGACGCCGTCCTTGTCTCCCAATAATATGCCCGGGCCGTCCACCCCCGCGGGCCCCTTGACACCTGCAAAACACTACCAACACCGTTACTCGGCCCCCCACCACCCTCACCATCCCTCAGCTCTCCTTCTTCCAAGCTATCCTCATCTTCAATTATCTGCACCCCGCCAGTCACATAAGCCCGTCCAGCCGGGGGCGCCGACTGCACCCTGCCTGCAACAGCCACCACATCACGCACCCCTCCTAAACCAGTAAAAACATCTGATGCGGCGCTCCTCTTCCGGCGGTGCCCCCCAAGCCGTAGTGGCCCTGAGGGTGGAAGGGTTGGCAAGCCCGCCACGGGCCTACTTCTGCCGGCCGTGACGGTATACCCCGCCGGTGCCGGGCACGCCGCGGGAGGCTCAGCCCTCCCTTCACCTTGGCGCTGATGGGCCCTCCCTAGCCCTGCTAAGTCAGGAACTCTGTGGCGTACGTCCTCCTGAAATAGAAACAGTAGGTCTGGTGTGCTGGGTCCCTCAAACTGAGCCTCACCACTGCCTCCATAAAGCCCCCATGCTCCCCGCGCGCCTACTGCCCACGCCCCCTATCCTCCTCCTGACCCCCTTCCCCACTCTCTCCCTCCTCATCCTCGCTCCAGGCCAGGCCCCCAAACCTGGCCCCCCACCATCCGAGAGGGCCGCCGCAACACCCCAGTACCGTCCTCCCACTACCCCCCTGCCCTCTTGCCTACAACCCCCAAAGTCCCACCCCACCACGAGGGGCCCGCCACCTCCCCGAGTTGCGCCCCCAACCGTCCCCGGCACCTCCTGCACCCTTTCCGCCCGAGTCGAAAACATCCAGCCCCTCCCAGTCCCTCCCGCTGTAATCAGATTCCAAAAGCAGTGGGGACATCCCTTCAACCGCTGCCCGCCTGCCTCCAGCTCCCCCACACCCCTCCCCCGCCTTATCCCCTATCTGCCCCTCCCGTACCCCCCTGCTCCTCAACCATCAAATCAGACCCCCCATCCACCTATGCCCCCAAAGGCCTAACCTTTCCCTCCTTTGCCCTGCCCCCCAGAAGGCCCCTGCCTCCCCCTTGTCCCCGCCTGAGTCAAACCCCCTCGGGATGGAGATGGACTCTCTTGCCTCCCCGTACGCCCCCCAGGCCCACCTGACACTTCCCCCCTCTCACCTGTGGGTCCTGCTCCCCACACCCGCCTTCTCAGACCGCCCCCGCCCCTTCGTGGCCGCTCCTGAGTGTTCGGAGCGGCCAGAAACGACCAGCTCTCGAGGCGGGGAGACGCTCTTCGCTCCTCTCCCCGCCTTGTGCCGTTCCGCTTCTCCCACGCCCCCTGCCCCCTGCCCCCCACCCAGACGCTCTCGCAGTCCGCCTCGGAGCACCGCGCCCCGCCTCCCATCGCACTTCGACCGCCCCGGATGGATCGGGCGGTCAGAACACGGCTGCCTGGTCTGCGGGGAGACGCCGCCGGCGCTCCCCGCCCCCCGCTGCATCGCGACCGCCCCCGATGGACCGGGGCGGTCATGAAACAGCTGCCCAGTCTGCAGGGGGATGCCGATGGCGCTCCCCCGCCGCGCCTTCCTTCCGCCCTCAACCCAGCCCCCCTCCCCACTACCATCAGCACCCAGGGCCGCGCCCCCGGCATCCTAGCGGCCCTGACTCCTCACCTGCACTCGGGCCGTCTTGCGTGGCGGCGAGCAAGCTAAAATGGCCGCCGCGACACCAGCAGATGCGCGCCTCGCCAGGCGCGCCTCGCCCTGAGGGCCCACCAAGAGGTCCATCCACCCTGCTTCACTGGGCAGGCGGATGGCTTCCAACACATGGATGTCCTCACTAGCCATAACTTTGCCAAACAAACGCTGACAATCGAACAGAAAAACCGCCTCAAGGCTGCCAGAAAAAACCTGCCTACACCGCTCCCAGCCACCAGGTCACCAGAACCTAAAATGGTGGCTGGGACTATATAGCTTCGGGCTATATTTCAAAATTGGGCTGCCTTTGAGCTACTCCCAAGGCAGCCCAAAGCCCCAAAATGGCTGCTCCCTGCTCGCCCCCTCCCCCGCCCAAATCTGCCCGGGGGCAGACCTCGCGATGCTCGGCTGCCCCCCAAACACCCCTTCTTCTGCTCTTTATTTGGTGTTTTTGGCCATTCTGGATAGGCAGGATCACCGTCATATGCATTTCGATAGAGGCTGGTAGCCGTCGCCTTGAGAAGCATTGTTTATGTTCGGCGAGGCGGATCTGGGTGGGAGTGCCCCGTCAGCAGCGGCGTTCCCTGTTAATTCCCCGGTTCGATATGTACAGAGGGCCCAAATTATTTTGTAACACTTATACTGACTGTTTAAATACAGTTTCGAAATGAGCACTGTGGTCATAACATCTCATGTACAGAGCGCTTATTATGTAGCCATAGAATGTATGTTCACTTCAATTATACGACCTTTCAACCCGTTTTCACTGAGTTAGTGAACACAGACAAATTTGTTTTTATTTCTCTTTGGTAAGTGACAGTTAAACCCGTAATTTCTTTTGAGTTTATTTTTACCGTCAAATAATCATTTCTTCTAGAGTGGAGCCTCACGTCCTGAGCAGTTGCCAGGTGAAGTGAGGTGATTTGCCGACACGTAATGGGGAAGTCCTTATAATTATAGTTAGTTTTTTATCCTCACTAATGTGTGTCCAAGTATTGAGGACATTGATTCATTTTCTATCACAATTTAAACACGAATACTGAACTTTAATTTTGATGCTTGTACCTCTCTCTTTCCCTTTCTTCACACAGGTCTGACAATTACAACAGTCCAGAATCGGTAGATCTGGTGTGTATGTTTGTATCTGCTCCATTCAACAGTAATTACTTAGTTTGTAGTCAACTTGTTACACTTATTATTTTTTCACTATTTGCAGTAGCTTATACTCATATGTCCTGAAGAATGCTAGATACTCTGTAGGTAACAGAAGCAGAAACATGTAGACCGACACTCATAAACTTTATAGTTGCAGTTATTCTTTCAAACTGCACGAGCACTGTTTTTAATTCCTGACACCACGAGATAGATATTAAAGAGGTTTTCTCAAGGTAGACAGTTTTAATACACTTCACATTTTTTTCACTCAAGCATTGCACCCATCACTATGAATGATATTTAGCTCTTCATCTGACGGATCTTAGTGTATACAGTTGTACTCATAAAAAAAACATCCCTGAGCTCCTCCCTCGGAGCTGAGGGGGTTGTAGCCCTCGTCTGTACTAGGTTTACAGCCGGGAGGAGATCCCAGATGATGAAGCATGTCCCCTTTTGGTGAGTGATGGGATTCTGTCTTTTAAATAGGGCTTTCCAGTGAGAGGTCACTGTTATAAACGCATACTTTATTATTTAGGCTCGTGTAAAGGCCACCTAGGCGCCAGGTGATTCAAGAGACCCACAGATAAATGTGTATTTTCTAGTTCTGGTTGGGATTATATCTGTGTTGGTCGTTAAACTTTTCCCTGGACCGTCTAACCCCTCGTTTATTTGTTAGTCTTCAAATGTACCCATGTATAATGATGATCAAATGTGATCCCTAAATATGTAAAAGTGTCAACAGTTTTAAGGGTAACCAATGTGGGCAACCGCAGATCATAGCGTACAATTTAGTTTTATTAGTTGTCATCCCGAGGTCAGACATGAATCCCACAAAACTATCCAGTAATTTTTGGAGTCCTCTTCCTCTTTAAGCCATAAGTTCCCAAACATCTGCATACATTAGGAGCCGTATCTTATGAGTCTCTATCCTAGGAAGATTTATATCAGAAGATAACAAATCATTTTCATACTCATTTATATGAAAACTTAAAAGAAAAGGGGTCAGCATACAGCCTTGTCTGACCGCTTTTTTGATTTTGATCAGGAGTACATTCCATGTGTGGGCCAAAACTTTTTTTTTAAACTCTGTTAATAAAATTTAGCAAAACACATACATCACAAGCAGCGAGTTGTGACCATAGGTCTACAGGATGGTCGTGCAGCAACTAGACCATACTGCAAAGTTAGACCTACAACAATAACAATGAAAGCACACAGGCACAGACTCCAGTATTTCATTTGTCAGGACCAACCCCCTCCCCGGAACTTGGGGGTCGCCATGGCATCTTCCCATATTCCCCTATATGACCGCAATGGGGACTAGATCTTTTTCCATTTACGGGGAAATCCCGACCCTGGTATACAGTCTTCTCAGCTAGCATACACCAATTCATGTCCTTCCCCCATCCCACTAGAATCGGCACCTCAAGGAAGCCCCAGAGTCATACTACATTTTTCTTGGCTGCTGACAAGCCCAAGGTGAGCCATATCTCGTTATATCTGGGTGGTGGGTCATCTCCTGATATATGTAAGACACACATCTTGGCTGATTCCGTAACCATATGTCACCGTCTAATTTGTGCAACGCAAGCTGTCAGGACTCCCAGTCATGCAGGTCACAGATTGCCCTGTGTCATTTGCCAACATCCTTATGGAGGTAACATTAGTCATATAGCGCTGTGCGTAACCCAACAAGGATTTGCCTTTGCCAATGCTTGTTTTTTATTTGCTTTCGCCAGTGTTTGTTCATATTTACTTTTGCCAATGTTCGTTTTCTATGTGGGGAATTTGCCAATGCTCATTGGTTTCAGGAAGCTGAAGGGCACCTGTAGCTCAACAACTGCCTGCTGACATTGTTGTCATGTCGCCAGGCAACAGAGGGCTCTCAGTGGTTTCAACACGTGGATAATAATGATCCTGAGCACCTTGTTGTTGTACACGCCTGCCAACGCCCAGGATCTAGGCTATAAATAGCCTCATCAGCAGACGGGGTTTGCTTGGCTTTCTGTCTCCGTCCGTGTAAAGGATTCCCCAGAGCCTTGAAGGAATTCCCCAGATTTGCCTCGTCAAAGAACACGTGACTGCTGACAAAGGATTTCTTCTGTCTTCGAGCAGGCTCAAAGACAAGACAAGGACATTGCAGAACTCTGTCACTATGCTTGCATGAGATAAGTGTTTTATTTGATTTTCACTTAGTCTTGTTAACCCTTGAACTCCTTGTAGGGGTCACTGTCTAAAAACAATCCTACAATATTTTTGGTGCTTATTTATGGTGCTAACTCTTAGTGTCATGGTTTAGCAGCTGCCTTTGACAGCTGATGCACACATTTCTGACACTTGCTTTTTGATATTTGATGCACGCTTTTCTGATTTTGATATTTGGTGCACACATTTCCGAAATTTGCTTTTGATATTTGATGTCTGCTTTACTGCCTTTGATATTTGGTGCACACTTTTCCGAAAATTGCTTTTGATATTTGGTGCACGCTTTATTGAAAACTGACATTTATATTTGGTACATGTGTTTTGGCCGCACTGAGAGCGCAATAAGTGTTTAGTTGAAGCGCAACACCCTATTAGTTAAAGTGCCATGGTCTTTATGTAAAGTGCACTTGTTTTTAGTTATTTCCTGGACAACTTTGGTGGAGTTTTAAAAGGCAGAAGTAATCCGTGTTCTGAGAACTGAATGCAGCTTTTGTTTGAACTGTGGAAACATTTTTGGATGTGCGCTGTCGAATCTTTTTCTGCTGCATGGGTACATATATGACTGCTTATGTTTCAAAAAGGTGGGATGCTCTGATAGCGCAAACATATTAAGTGAATTCATGACAAAGAATACAAAGTCTAATACAAATTCTGCTTTATGTCCATAGAATCTGTATATACATATTATAACGTGCATTGAGACACTAACTTTTTGAAGCGTCATCACCCCTTGAAAGGTAATTAGCATATTGGAGTCATAGCGTTTTATTGACTAAGAGAGATAGGGCTTTTGTGCTCATATTCCATTGTGTGTTTCAGGAAGTTCACAAGTTATTTACTGTGTCGTGTTTCATTTCAAAACGTTTATTTCGGTCGATTGCAACTATAAAAGATACATTTTAAAAAACATTACATTTAGAGTAGAATTGGTGTAAGTCTATTAGTTACAGTACAGCACGATAGGGACATTTAAGTAGAATGGCAATTATATGATCTATTTCAGCTTCGCCGTCAAGGGTCTTGCAGCGACGTTATGTCCTACCCACTGAAGAAGGTCCTTAACAAATCCCTGCAATTGGGCAGTCATACCCCTGTTATTAGGAGGCTGGACGGTGATCTAACTTTGCCGAAGCTGGACCAGGACTTTTTACCTGTTACCGTTAGTTCTATCCCTATCCCTAGTTCTATGCACCCTATCACCCCCATCTCTGTGGCGTGCCCGAGGGACTCCCTCAACCAGGTTTTGCCTATGGCAAAGGTTTCATCATGGAATATAGCTGGCCTTGAATCCAAACTAGCTCTTCCAGACTGGGGAAGTTTTATTGACCAATCAGATATTTGGTCATTCCAGGAAACCTGGGCCACACTACCGATATTTCGTACAGGTTTCTTACATTTTTCTAGACCAGCGGTGAAGGGAGCTAGAGGTAGACCTGTAGGAGGCTTGGCAATCTGGGTTCGGCAACATGAGGGGGTGACAGTGGCTGAGATCCCGATGGATAGTCTAGATATGATGGCTATCCGGGTAAGCTCCACAAAGGGTCTGGATATAATTATTGTGAATGTATATATGAGGGGTATTCAAGGGGGTAAATGTTCGCCGGTTGCACATGTACTGGAGGCCTTCTTGAGTTCCCTACCTAGGAGTTCTAATAGGGTGGTGATGGGGGATTTTAACACTAGTTTTGAGCCACTGGGTTTGGATGATGGGAGGCTTTCAGAGGTAGAGGATTCATTGTGGGGTATTCCGGGGCTGGAAATCCCGCCTATTAAGAAATGGACCCAAGCAGCCTTGTTCATGAAGGGTCTCTCATTGGATCACGGTATGCTAGCAGTTAATGGAAGACTGAAGTCTGATAGGTCAGGGGTAGTAATTTATGACAATGGTAGGTCTGGCTCTCGCATTGATTATATTCTGGTAAACCTAGAAATGTGGCCCAGCTTGATAGACATGGTGGTCGTAAGTAGAGTAGAAAGTGATCACAACCCTTTAGTCCTTTCTATTAAAGACACTAATTTTGTTGAGTCTATTATGGCTGAAATCCCCCTGCCACAGGCTATCTTAGCCAATAACGAAAGAAGGGTTAGTTGACCTAAAATAGTTTTAAATGAGGAGGCTATGCTTCGAATTAAGAGTCTGCTTACGGCCACATTGGCCAAAATACATGGTTTTGGGCAACAGTCAGAGCTTATAGCTAATATCCCTACCCTACATAGTGACCTCTTCACAAATCTCAAATCTATATTCGTTAAGAGTATTACACCTAGTACTAGAAGTAAAAAGTTGAGAACCCACTCTTGGATTGATAGTGCATGTAGACAGGCCCAAAAAGCGTTGCACTTAGCCATAAAAACAAGAGTGCAGGAAACAATACGCAGATGTAGGGCCACATATAAAGCTGCCCTGATCTCGGCTAAGAGGAATTGGGATGAGGCACGTTGGCGGGAACTGCTGGAGGCATGTCAGGGCAATAACATGATTAAATTCTGGCACCATCTTAAATGGGGCAATTGCCCCCAAGATGCTGTCCCCTCCAATTTTGTGGAGCCAAAGGAATGGGTCATGTATTATGGCAATCAATTTAAAAAGAACTCTAACATCACTGTCACTTTGCCACCTATTATCTGCGAGGATGCCCTGGTTTTTACCCCAACAGAAGTAAGGAATGTATTGAAGGCTATCCCGGGTGGAAAGGCACCGGGTCCCGACAGCATTCCGGCCGATATGTTCAAACAGGACCAAGACCTCTGGGTCCCCTACATTACTCTGTTAGCCTACGCTTTGGCGAAAGGAGAAAGTGTACCGGAATCGTGGTTGGGGGCTGAGATCCTTCCTATTTATAAGAAGGGCGATCGCTCTGTTCCGGCTAATTATCGGCCCATCAGTCTTATTGACGCGGTTCAAAAGATTGTGGCTCGCCTCCTTCTAGGTAGAATCCAGTGCTGGATATCAGACTTTGATATATTAACGCCTCTACAAGCAGGTTTTCGTCCGCACATGGGGACCCTAGAACAGGTATTTAGATGTATGTTATTATATTGGAAGGTGGTACTTTTAGGGGGGGGGTCTTTTGTTTTCAGCCTTTGTTGATCTTAGGTCTGCTTTTGATTTAGTGCCGAGGACCAAGCTGTGGGAAGTCCTATTGGGGTTAGGTATGCCAAAAGAGCAGGTGACTCTACTTATTAACATGCACGCGAATACATATGCTAAAGTCAGATGGGGTAAGCCAGGCGAGGTTACTGATAGTTTTGAGGTTTCCAAGGGGGTAAGACAGGGGTGCGTCTTGGCCCCCACCCTGTTTTCACTGTTTATTAATGGGGTAACCAATTATTTCTCTAATTTTCCGACGCACGTGCCCTCTCTTGCTGGGAGGAAAATTCCCCTCCTCATGTTCGCTGACGATACGCTCAATATTTCCAAAACGAGGCAGGGCCTACAATCAGCACTGTCTCGTTTTGAGCTTTTCTGCAGCGAGCATGAGTTGGAGGTGAATGTTGGAAAGATGAAATTCATGGTTCTACGGGGCTCTAGAGCTGTTAAGGCAAAGGTATCAATGAGTGGGGTTATCCTGGACCAAACAGAGGTCTTTACATACCTTGGTGTCACGTTGAGTGAGAACCTAAGTTGGAAGCCTCAGCTGGACCTTTTGTCCCTTAAACACGCCCAGCTTGGGGGTGCCATATTAAAGGAGCACTCCAATTCTCTAACTAAACCCCTGGCACCACTGGCCAAATTCTATGGTTCAAAAATAATTCCCTCTATTCTATATGGAGCAGAATTATGGGGTTACAGTGACCTTTCAAGACTGAAGGTAGCTCAGAACAAGTTCCTTAGAACGGTTATTGGCCTTCCTCAATCCACGCCTAGCCTCCCCCTACAGTACGATCTGGGAATTAATCCTATAGAGGATGTAGTTGGGTATAGACCACTGGCGTTTTGGCGGCGCCTGTGGACTACACCTGAACTATCTATGTATGCCGAGGCCATTCTTGAAGTAAGGGGCATAGAGGGGGCCTATAGGGTTCCATGGTTTTTATTTCTCAGAGCGCTACTGAAGGATTTGGGACTGGAGGGCCTCTGGGTAGACCCAGCTAGTGCCACCTTCCCATCCCAAAAAATCCTTAAAGAGATGTACTGGCGCAGGATCATGGAGAAGAGACTATATTTAGTGGGGGGTTCTAGGATGACTTCAGTTTTTCTAGTTATTAAGGATGTCCCGAGATATGAAGATTATTGGGACATAATAACCAAGTCTAAAGACCGGAAACTGTATCATCAACTGAGAGTGGGCACGCTACCCGTGCGTGGGCTAACACACTTTTGGAACCCAGAAAGTAGTGACAAATGCCCTTTTTGTGTAACGAAAGTAGAAAATATTGAACACTTACTATTCTGTTGCCCAAAGTATACACTACCTAAAAGAGTCTGGTTAAGACCAGTATGTTGTTTGTTGGGCACCTGCCTGCTATTGCTGCTAGTAGGATTTTGAAAACGGACACTACTGCCTTTATTGTTATTGGTGTGGCAAAGTTTATTAGCTGGGCCTGGTCTATACGTTCCCGTAACCTTAGCCACTGAGATATAGTGTTCACGTCATTTGTTTGTAATTGTGTATTGTTGTATGTCGTAGTCATGGTCTTTTCTTGGTCAATTTAATGCTGTTTTATCTAGGTTTTAACGTGAATTGTATTTATTGTTTTAACCTTACATGAAATGTATTTTATGCTTGTTGTACTTTGTCTTTTATGATATATATCGAAATAAAGACCTATTGACTGAGACTGATATTTGATGCACGCTTTTCTGATTTTGATATTTGGTGCACACATTTCTGAAATTTGCTTTTGATATTTGATGTCTGCTTTACTGCCTTTGATATTTGGTGCACACTTTTCCGAAAATTGCTTTTGATATTTGATGCACGCTTTCTTGACTTTGATATTTGGTGCACGCTTTATTGAAAACTGACATTTATATTTGGTACATGTGTTTTGGCCGCACTGAGAGCGCAATAAGTGTTTAGTTGAAGCGCAACACCCTATTAGTTAAAGTGCAATGGTCTTTATGTAAAGTGCACTTGTTTTTAGTTATTTCCTGGACAACTTTGGTGGTGTTTTAAAAGGCAGAAGTAATCCGTGTTCTGAGAACTGAATGCAGCTTTTGTTTGAACTGTGGAAACATTTTTGGATGTGCGCTGTCGAATCTTTTTCTGCTGCATGGGTACATATATGACTGCTTATGTTTCAAAAAGGTGGGATGCTCTGATAGCGCAAACATATTAAGTGAATTCATGACAAAGAATACAAAGTCTAATACAAATTCTGCTTTATGTCCATAGAATCTGTATATACATATTATAACGTGCATTGAGACACTAACTTTTTGAAGCGTCATCACCCCTTGAAAGGTAATTAACTTATTGGAGTCATAGCGTTTTATTGACTAAGAGAGATAGGGCTTTTGTGCTCATGTTCCATTGTGTGTTTCAGGAAGTTCACAAGTTATTTACTGTGTCGTGTTTCATTTCAAAACGTTTATTTCGGTCGATTTCAACTATAAAAGATACATTTTAAAAAACATTACATTTAGAGTAGAATTGGTGTAAGTCTATTAGTTACAGTACAGCACGATAGGGACATTTAAGTAGAATGGCAATTATATGATCTATTTCAGCTTCGCCGTCAAGGGTCTTGCAGCGACGTTATGTCCTACCCACTGAAGAAGGTCCTTAACAAATCCCTGCAATTGGGCAGTCATACCCCTGTTATTAGGAGGCTGGACGGTGATCTAACTTTGCCGAAGCTGGACCAGGACTTTTTACCTGTTACCGTTAGTTCTATCCCTATCCCTAGTTCTATGCACCCTATCACCCCCATCTCTGTGGCGTGCCCGAGGGACTCCCTCAACCAGGTTTTGCCTATGGCAAAGGTTTCATCATGGAATATAGCTGGCCTTGAATCCAAACTAGCTCTTCCAGACTGGGGAAGTTTTATTGACCAATCAGATATTTGGTCATTCCAGGAAACCTGGGCCACACTACCGATATTTCGTACAGGTTTCTTACATTTTTCTAGACCAGCGGTGAAGGGAGCTAGAGGTAGACCTGTAGGAGGCTTGGCAATCTGGGTTCGGCAACATGAGGGGGTGACAGTGGCTGAGATCCCGATGGATAGTCTAGATATGATGGCTATCCGGGTAAGCTCCACAAAGGGTCTGGATATAATTATTGTGAATGTATATATGAGGGGTATTCAAGGGGGTAAATGTTCGCCGGTTGCACATGTACTGGAGGCCTTCTTGAGTTCCCTACCTAGGAGTTCTAATAGGGTGGTGATGGGGGATTTTAACACTAGTTTTGAGCCACTGGGTTTGGATGATGGGAGGCTTTCAGAGGTAGAGGATTCATTGTGGGGTATTCCGGGGCTGGAAATCCCGCCTATTAAGAAATGGACCCAAGCAGCCTTGTTCATGAAGGGTCTCTCATTGGATCACGGTATGCTAGCAGTTAATGGAAGACTGAAGTCTGATAGGTCAGGGGTAGTAATTTATGACAATGGTAGGTCTGGCTCTCGCATTGATTATATTCTGGTAAACCTAGAAATGTGGCCCAGCTTGATAGACATGGTGGTCGTAAGTAGAGTAGAAAGTGATCACAACCCTTTAGTCCTTTCTATTAAAGACACTAATTTTGTTGAGTCTATTATGGCTGAAATCCCCCTGCCACAGGCTATCTTAGCCAATAACGAAAGAAGGGTTAGTTGACCTAAAATAGTTTTAAATGAGGAGGCTATGCTTCGAATTAAGAGTCTGCTTACGGCCACATTGGCCAAAATACATGGTTTTGGGCAACAGTCAGAGCTTATAGCTAATATCCCTACCCTACATAGTGACCTCTTCACAAATCTCAAATCTATATTCGTTAAGAGTATTACACCTAGTACTAGAAGTAAAAAGTTGAGAACCCACTCTTGGATTGATAGTGCATGTAGACAGGCCCAAAAAGCGTTGCACTTAGCCATAAAAACAAGAGTGCAGGAAACAATACGCAGATGTAGGGCCACATATAAAGCTGCCCTGATCTCGGCTAAGAGGAATTGGGATGAGGCACGTTGGCGGGAACTGCTGGAGGCATGTCAGGGCAATAACATGATTAAATTCTGGCACCATCTTAAATGGGGCAATTGCCCCCAAGATGCTGTCCCCTCCAATTTTGTGGAGCCAAAGGAATGGGTCATGTATTATGGCAATCAATTTAAAAAGAACTCTAACATCACTGTCACTTTGCCACCTATTATCTGCGAGGATGCCCTGGTTTTTACCCCAACAGAAGTAAGGAATGTATTGAAGGCTATCCCGGGTGGAAAGGCACCGGGTCCCGACAGCATTCCGGCCGATATGTTCAAACAGGACCAAGACCTCTGGGTCCCCTACATTACTCTGTTAGCCTACGCTTTGGCGAAAGGAGAAAGTGTACCGGAATCGTGGTTGGGGGCTGAGATCCTTCCTATTTATAAGAAGGGCGATCGCTCTGTTCCGGCTAATTATCGGCCCATCAGTCTTATTGACGCGGTTCAAAAGATTGTGGCTCGCCTCCTTCTAGGTAGAATCCAGTGCTGGATATCAGACTTTGATATATTAACGCCTCTACAAGCAGGTTTTCGTCCGCACATGGGGACCCTAGAACAGGTATTTAGATGTATGTTATTATATTGGAAGGTGGTACTTTTAGGGGGGGGGTCTTTTGTTTTCAGCCTTTGTTGATCTTAGGTCTGCTTTTGATTTAGTGCCGAGGACCAAGCTGTGGGAAGTCCTATTGGGGTTAGGTATGCCAAAAGAGCAGGTGACTCTACTTATTAACATGCACGCGAATACATATGCTAAAGTCAGATGGGGTAAGCCAGGCGAGGTTACTGATAGTTTTGAGGTTTCCAAGGGGGTAAGACAGGGGTGCGTCTTGGCCCCCACCCTGTTTTCACTGTTTATTAATGGGGTAACCAATTATTTCTCTAATTTTCCGACGCACGTGCCCTCTCTTGCTGGGAGGAAAATTCCCCTCCTCATGTTCGCTGACGATACGCTCAATATTTCCAAAACGAGGCAGGGCCTACAATCAGCACTGTCTCGTTTTGAGCTTTTCTGCAGCGAGCATGAGTTGGAGGTGAATGTTGGAAAGATGAAATTCATGGTTCTACGGGGCTCTAGAGCTGTTAAGGCAAAGGTATCAATGAGTGGGGTTATCCTGGACCAAACAGAGGTCTTTACATACCTTGGTGTCACGTTGAGTGAGAACCTAAGTTGGAAGCCTCAGCTGGACCTTTTGTCCCTTAAACACGCCCAGCTTGGGGGTGCCATATTAAAGGAGCACTCCAATTCTCTAACTAAACCCCTGGCACCACTGGCCAAATTCTATGGTTCAAAAATAATTCCCTCTATTCTATATGGAGCAGAATTATGGGGTTACAGTGACCTTTCAAGACTGAAGGTAGCTCAGAACAAGTTCCTTAGAACGGTTATTGGCCTTCCTCAATCCACGCCTAGCCTCCCCCTACAGTACGATCTGGGAATTAATCCTATAGAGGATGTAGTTGGGTATAGACCACTGGCGTTTTGGCGGCGCCTGTGGACTACACCTGAACTATCTATGTATGCCGAGGCCATTCTTGAAGTAAGGGGCATAGAGGGGGCCTATAGGGTTCCATGGTTTTTATTTCTCAGAGCGCTACTGAAGGATTTGGGACTGGAGGGCCTCTGGGTAGACCCAGCTAGTGCCACCTTCCCATCCCAAAAAATCCTTAAAGAGATGTACTGGCGCAGGATCATGGAGAAGAGACTATATTTAGTGGGGGGTTCTAGGATGACTTCAGTTTTTCTAGTTATTAAGGATGTCCCGAGATATGAAGATTATTGGGACATAATAACCAAGTCTAAAGACCGGAAACTGTATCATCAACTGAGAGTGGGCACGCTACCCGTGCGTGGGCTAACACACTTTTGGAACCCAGAAAGTAGTGACAAATGCCCTTTTTGTGTAACGAAAGTAGAAAATATTGAACACTTACTATTCTGTTGCCCAAAGTATACACTACCTAAAAGAGTCTGGTTAAGACCAGTATGTTGTTTGTTGGGCACCTGCCTGCTATTGCTGCTAGTAGGATTTTGAAAACGGACACTACTGCCTTTATTGTTATTGGTGTGGCAAAGTTTATTAGCTGGGCCTGGTCTATACGTTCCCGTAACCTTAGCCACTGAGATATAGTGTTCACGTCATTTGTTTGTAATTGTGTATTGTTGTATGTCGTAGTCATGGTCTTTTCTTGGTCAATTTAATGCTGTTTTATCTAGGTTTTAACGTGAATTGTATTTATTGTTTTAACCTTACATGAAATGTATTTTATGCTTGTTGTACTTTGTCTTTTATGATATATATCGAAATAAAGACCTATTGACTGAGACTGATATTTGATGCACGCTTTTCTGATTTTGATATTTGGTGCACACATTTCTGAAATTTGCTTTTGATATTTGATGTCTGCTTTACTGCCTTTGATATTTGGTGCACACTTTTCCGAAAATTGCTTTTGATATTTGATGCACGCTTTCTTGACTTTGATATTTGGTGCACGCTTTATTGAAAACTGACATTTATATTTGGTACATGTGTTTTGGCCGCACTGAGAGCGCAATAAGTGTTTAGTTGAAGCGCAACACCCTATTAGTTAAAGTGCAATGGTCTTTATGTAAAGTGCACTTGTTTTTAGTTATTTCCTGGACAACTTTGGTGGTGTTTTAAAAGGCAGAAGTAATCCGTGTTCTGAGAACTGAATGCAGCTTTTGTTTGAACTGTGGAAACATTTTTGGATGTGCGCTGTCGAATCTTTTTCTGCTGCATGGGTACATATATGACTGCTTATGTTTCAAAAAGGTGGGATGCTCTGATAGCGCAAACATATTAAGTGAATTCATGACAAAGAATACAAAGTCTAATACAAATTCTGCTTTATGTCCATAGAATCTGTATATACATATTATAACGTGCATTGAGACACTAACTTTTTGAAGCGTCATCACCCCTTGAAAGGTAATTAGCTTATTGGAGTCATAGCGTTTTATTGACTAAGAGAGATAGGGCTTTTGTGCTCATGTTCCATTGTGTGTTTCAGGAAGTTCACAAGTTATTTACTGTGTCGTGTTTCATTTCAAAACGTTTATTTCGGTCGATTTCAACTATAAAAGATACATTTTAAAAAACATTACATTTAGAGTAGAATTGGTGTAAGTCTATTAGTTACAGTACAGCACGATAGGGACATTTAAGTAGAATGGCAATTATATGATCTATTTCAGCTTCGCCGTCAAGGGTCTTGCAGCGACGTTATGTCCTACCCACTGAAGAAGGTCCTTAACAAATCCCTGCAATTGGGCAGTCATACCCCTGTTATTAGGAGTCTGGACGGTGATCTAACTTTGCCAAAGCTGGACCAGGACTCTTTACCTGTTACCGTTAGTTCTATCCCTATCCCTAGTTCTATGCACCCTATCACCCCCATCTCTGTGGCGTGCCCGAGGGACTTCCTCAACCAGGTTTTGCCTATGGCAAAGGTTTCATCATGGAATATAGCTGGCCTTGAATCCAAACTATCTCTTCCGGACTGGGGAAGTTTTATTGACCAATCAGATATTTGGTCATTCCAGGAAACCTGGGCCACACTACCGATATTTTCCTTATCCTCGGTTGGACAAAGTGCGTACACTACGCTACTTTTACCATCATGATTGTTGTCCCATCTGGATTTATTAGCATTTGTTTGAAGCTCCCCATATCTGAATTTCATAAACAGGGATTTCGCTAATTGAGGACGTACCTTGTCCAAAAAGGGTTCAAACTGCGCTTCATCTTTAAAAAGAAGGAATCTTGATGTTAGTGACCCCGTAAGGGAGCTATGTAACGCACTATTGTTAATGTAAGCCCAGAAGGAAGACTTTAGCGATTTCTTACAAGCCGGTATCAACTGGGATGGTTCATCTCAGTAGTAAGAGAAACCCAGCTTCTTCATCCACGAAGCAACATGTTTACGCCATGGGATGTCCCTGCTCTGATCAATTTTCATGATCTCCTCTAGGCCTTCCTTGTAGTGTGATAGCTCTGGGGTTGACCAAATCCTCACCCAAAATTAAAGAGGTTTTAATAGAGTATGGTGGTCGGTGCATTTGATGTTAAGGTCCATGACAACTGGGGTTAAGGGTGTTCTAGTAGGGAGATTTAGTAATTTCCTAGAAAAAATATTTTCTCCCAAATCAAAATTCTTTTTGCAGTAAGCCCCCATATTTCAGCTCCGTAGAAAGAGGCTTATTGAGCTTTGTGTATAAATACCTCCAGGGCGGGTGACACTACTTTCGAGATACTGGCCCCATGTTTCTTTAAAATAGGGAATGAATTTTGTAACAAAATTATCTTGTTTTTTCCAATTGTGGCTTCCAGGACAATTTAGTATCTAATGTGATGCCTAAGCAGTTAAAACTTTGCACATACTCTCATTTCTGATTATTAAGCACTAAATTATTTTAAAGAGATCTATGTGGGTTTATTGACATGTATTTAGTTTTACTGGAATTAATTTCGAGACCTTTCATTGTATAAAATGTATAAAAGGAGTCCATTAGACATTGCAGTCCTTTTGGGGCTTGTGAAATTAAAATGGTATTGTCAGCAAATAAAAGTGCTGGTACCACGTCACCCCCCCCAGCTTAGGAGCGTCATTTATGCAGCCTTTCAAATAATTAGGGATGTCGTTTACACACCCCTGGCGCTCACCCCTTCTCACTGTTTTTGCCTTGGTAAGTTCACCCCTCGGGCCCCATCTTACTTTAGCGAAATTATCATCATGGAGCCTAATTATTTGTACGGGTAGTTCGCCTGGCCCCCTTGACATCTCAATGAATTTCACAGTAGGTTCCAGGGTACGAGGTCAGTTTCGGGGTACTAGGTCGTATACCAGAACCTCGCGGGTCCAGACGGTAAAGTGTAACACTCTCTTCCTGGTGTAGTGTGAAGCGTAGCAATCTTTTTTTTTCTTGTGTCTCATCCCAAATCCCCTTCCTTCTTTGGGCACCAGCCAGGACTCCTGTTTTCAACCAGCAGCACTGAGAGGTGGTCATAGGGGTTGAGGAACAGTCATCGCCCCTGCAGATGGACCTGGTTTTCAGGTGAGTGGCTGGACTCCCACCTTACACAAGCCAGTAACATTGTATTGTGGGGCATGACCATATAGTGTGGTTGGAACGCCCCTCTCTCTCCGCACCCTCAGAGGCATAGATCAGACACCTCATCCCATGGCATGTATGGTGGTACAGGCATCGTATGAGCAGTGATGTATCCACAGTTGGATAAGGCAAAACCGTGAGTTGATGGATACTTCTGTAAATGTCCCGGTGGCTTCCTCCAACATACCCTCCTCAAAGGGCCCAACCTCCAACTCCCATTTTGTGTGCAGGGTGACAAGGGTGTCCGGGGAGTTTTGAATCAATTTCTTGTATACAAGTGATATGGCCTTTCTGGGTAGTGGTTCTCTGAGGATCCTGTCCTCCAGCGGGGAGGATTCCATGATTAAAGTGTATGGGGGTATGGGTGCACTCAATGCATGTCGCAGTTGGAGGTATTTAAAAGTTTCCACTGGTGATAGCTGAAATTGAGCTTGCATGTCTGCCAAGCTAAACATATGGATGTGGCCCAAACATAATCCTAGCTTTCACATCAGAATTAAGATGAGAAGAAAAGAGATGAACAATTTCTGGATTAGCTAACTTAGATAATAGCCAATGCCCACAACTTCAATCTCAGAATGTTATCAGACACTGCACTTAAGTTCATGAAGGCCAGGAAGAAACAACCTTTCCTGGCAGTCACGTACTTACTTACAAATAGATGAAGATTCAGGTACAGATCTACAGTACCTAATGCGTGTCTGAACCTAAATTTAAATGTTTAAACAGATGACAAAATCTGATGCTCACTTGCCAAAGCCTTTAAGTGGTCCAACAGAATCCTACCCAATAACTTCACAGTCGAATCTAGCAAAGATATTGGGCGATAATAACTAGGGTCACTCCTTTCTCCCTTTTTAAAGATGGGGACAATTCTTGCCTGTCACATCGATTTAGGGGGGCATCCTCACTCGCACCGCTGAGCACGTTCAGAAGGATTGGAGCCCACAGTGCCAAATTATCCTTGAAAAGTTCAGCGGGCATTCAATAAGTGACTGGGAGTTTTATGATTTTGGAATCAATTCAATGCGAAGATAGCATCCGCCCAGGAAATTTTTAGAACTTCTGGACTACATAGGGTCCCTTCCTCTCTCCGTATGCTTCTTTCACCAGGTACTTGCTCATTAGAATCAAACAGCTTATTGAAATTACCAACCCAATCATGTTGAGGATTAGTTATCCCAGTGCCAACTCTAGGAATAGATGAAAAGCAAGGAGAGTTAATCATCTTCCACAATTGCACAGCATCTTTCCTGGAAGAGACACAAACCAGCGTGTGTCAAGCTTCCTCTCTAATCTCATTTTTCCTGCACATGAGGGAGGCTTTAAAAGTCACCCAACAATTCTTATTAAGTGATGGATTCCGGAAAGTTGCTTTTAAAGCTTTTAGTAGATCTCCATGTGCTCTAATACATGGCTTATCAAACCACCTAGATTTGGTCTCGCTAGTTGAATACGGGCCTGAGCGCAGATCTCAGAGAAAGTCCCTAATATTGCCTTAGGATCCGAAGTCTCACTTAGACATGTCTCAATCTGGGTCATGCAGTTACCCACCAGGTGTGCTAAATACATATTCGTTTTAATATATTTCCATTTTTGCTGAACATCTCTATTTCTACAATACTTAATAGGGCAGATCATCTTCTCAGAAGGAGCTTGATTTAGTCTCGGCTTTAAGCTGAGGATTAGCGGGTTGTGATCACTTAAGGCACAGCTGTGGATATGAAAATGACACACCATAGGTAACCATAATTTAGATAATGGAAATAAATCAATTAGTGATGACTTGCCTCTACCCGTATATGACATATGTTGGGAAAGTTCAGCTGGAACCAAATCATGACTAAAAATGATATCAAGCATACCCAGCAGCCTATTCAGCTTTCCTCTACATAAATTATGATTAAAGTGTAAAACATTGGAAGGGTCATCCCCAGAGGTACCACAAACATTAACATTGTTAATGGGACAGAGTCTAAGATTAAAGTGTCCCCCTCAAATAATTACATCGTTTTACCAACAAATCCCCTAGACAAAGAGAGACAAATAATCTGAAAAAAGCTGAATTTACCACCCGTGCTGCCAGGGTTGTGCTTATGAGGGTTAATAATCCTCCAGTATGGTGCCCTGGTTGGGATATAATAGCAGGTGAGAATACTGAAAAAAAAACATTTACATGTATTAAAGAAAGAGGCCAAGCCTCCTGCAGGCATGCAATATAATGGGCCGATATTTGGTTTAGCCAACTATTATCATTTCATTTTTTGTAAACCCCTGCAACATTCCAAAAAAGCACTAGAACATCATGTTAGACGACCCCCCTACTAATTTTGACCTTAGTGCTCTCTGCCCTCTCAAGTGTACGGACAGAATTGTCCAGTCCATTGGGGCTTAAATAGGAGGCGTCGCCAAAATCCATCACAGGATGTGCTCCCATTGAATTAACTTGGGGCAATCGTGAAGTATCAAAAACCAAATCGTGAGGGTCAGGCACTCTCACTGATGGCGGGACATAGGAGGGAATGGGCGGCCAGACTGACAGCTCTAGAACAAGACATAAGAGACTTGGAGGAAGAGGTGTTGACCAATGATGATGAACAACCCATCCACAACCTGGATATGAAGTGCCTAGACTATCGTCAATTAGCTACGGAAGCAGTCAGGGCTCAACATAAGGCAACTGCTCAAAGGGTATATGAACTAGGTGACTCCACTGGTAAGATGCTGGCGTGGTTGGAAAGGCGTGAGACGGCTCAAATATGGGTGCCCCTCATAGAGACGGACACAGGGGACTCAGTATCAGACCTACAACAGATTGCCGAAGCCTTCGCCTCCCATTTTATCTCCATATATACCTCCACCACATGCACCACTCTGCAGGACTCACAAGATCTATTGGCCACAATTCCCGTCTAGGACCTCACCCCGGCAGACTGCGACTCCTTAGAAGGGTATCTAACTGAGGAGGAGCTTGCGACAGCTATTAATGGGATTAAATCTGGCAAGGTGATGGGCCCTAACGAGCTCCCAGTTGAACTTTTTACGCCTATATCATCCAAGTTAACGCCTACCTTGCATGCCATGTATGTTGAGAGCTACCAGTCAGGCTTCCTACCCAAGGAACCGTTATACATAAACCGGGCAAGCGGGCCACGAGATTTGAGTCTTATCAACCCATTTCGCTGATGACCGTCGAGAATAACAATCTGGCCAAAGTATTGGCCAACCGGCTCCTACTAGTACCGAGCAAGATAATTCACCCTGACCAATCAGGCTTTATGCCTGGCGGCAACACGTCCCACAACCTGCGGCATCTACATGGCGTAATGGGGAGAACTGGCACCATCCTGGAAGATGCAGCACTACTATCCCTTAGACGCAAAAATGGCATTTGATATCATCGAATGGCCCTATTTATTTGCCCTCCTTGAACGGGTGGGGTTCGGCCCTAACTTTACCTGATGGGTCCAATTGTTGTACACAAACCCCACAGCACAATTGGTAGTCAACCAACTCCCATAGTTTTAGCCCAGGCAGAGGCACCCGCCAGGGTTGCCCTTTATCGACCCTCATTTTCGCCCTTCTGCTGGAACGGTTGGCGACGTGGATCAGGGGCGACCCCATGATCAGGGGCCTGCGGTAGGCAGACCAACATGAGGAAAGAATCTCCCTCTATGCAGACGATGTCTTGCTGTATGTGGCAGCCCCCAGAGCCTCGATTCACCGCATCCTGCATATATTTGCTATCGTTAGTGCCCTCTCGGGCTACACCATAAACTGGGTAAAATCGGTCCTGCTCATGCTGCGGGGCCCGGTACCACGTTTGCCAAAAGACATTACCCTTACTGTTGCCGGTGAGGGCTTTCGTTACCTCGGCATCTATATTACACTCAATCCAACCCATTTCTACGAGGCTAATCTCCTGCCTCTGCTGGTCAGATTCTGTAAAGATGTCACCCACTGGCGGGCGCTACTCCTAACTCTGCTAGGCAGAGTGGCGTTGTTTAAAATGCTAGCCCTCCCTCGCTTCTTTTATGCACTGCACAACATTCCTCACAAAGTCCTGGATACATGCTTTGCCAGTGTGGAGAGTGAGGTTAGAAATCTCTTGTGGGATGGAAAGTGTCCACACAAGCTTACCAGAGGATGGTATGATGGGGTATTGCACTGCCCAACCTGCGACCATACCACTGGGCCTCCCAGCTAGCTGGGATAAATTAATGGGTTTTTGCCCCACCACTAGAGCTGGCATTATTCTTAATATTATTATTATTAAATTTCTAAGGCACACAGCTACCCGGAGGTTTACCGGTGCCATCGGACCTACGCAAGAAGAGAGAGATACCCTATTGGTTGAATAACCACGTTTTTAGGTCTTTGCGGAATTTGTAATAGATAGTTTCATGCGGGAGTCGTAAGGGGAGTGAATCCACAGTGAAGGAGCTAAGCAAGCAAAAGAAAGACCATCCATACGTACTCATTTGATCCTGGGGACTTGAAACTTTGCCTGAGTAGAGGATCGAAGAAGATGCGTAGGGAGGTAAGGGTGTACTAAGGGACTGAGATACTGTGGCGCTGAACCCGATTTAATCTTATGCATATAGCATAGGGCTTTAAATTTAATGCGATTCTCCATCCTAAGCCAATGAAGGTCGCAGAGAGAACCTGAGATAGAGGCCTTTCTAGGTAACTGGCAAAGTAGCCTGGCCGCAGAATTCTGGACTACCTGCAGCTTTCAAACCACCTCCTTATTGCCTCCTAAATGCAGGATGTTGCAATAGTCCAGTCTGGACACAATCAAGGCCCGGATAACTGTTCTTTGCGTAGGATTAGGCAGCATCCAAAAAGTATTTTTTGGACCCATTTTAGGATGGTGAAACAGGTTGAGGCGACCTTGACTGCTTGGCTCATAGATAGTTGGTCATCTATGATTATACCAAGATTATGGACTGATTTTGACTGTTGGGGAGATCACCATTTGAGGCGGCCAATGTTGGGGACCCCAGATATCTTTGTTTCTTCCGAGGAATAAAACTCCAGTTTTCCCCCCGTTTAATTTCAACCTGTTGGCATGCATCCAGCTAGCTATCTTTTGCAGGCCTACCTGGAGAGAGGACACATTAGATGCCTCCTTGGTGGACAGGGAGAATATTAGCTGGGTATCATCCACATAAGAGAATATGGCTAACCCAGCCTCTTCAGCTAGGGAGTAATGAAATCGGGCGGAAGTTAGATGGTTCCGCCAGATCAGCATTCACTTTTTTTAGTAGGGGGAGAACCATGGCATGTTTCCAAGCCACTGGTACTATTGTTTCGTGTAGTGATGCATTAAGCAGCTCCATAATAACATTGAGTAGTGGTAATTCCAATTTTTGAAAAATGGGAATGGGGAGAGGGTCCTTGGGAGAGCCAGATTGAAGGCTAGTTAGGATTTGGCTGAAGGATGGAGTATCTAGGGGCATATCTCATGGTAGATGGGTTATGCCCAGGGGCGGTTATCAGCGATCGATCTACTCCAATCCCAAGAGACTTGACCTGACAGGCCCGACTGCCCACATGGTGACAACCTGGCATATGGTTACCAAGAAAATGGGCTGGCACAACAAGATCACGACACACACCCCTCTGTGGGAATCTGAATGATTAGGCATACTGAGTAGGTATCCAGGGTTAGATAAATGGGACCTTATTGGACTTTCCTCGGTGGGGGGCCTATGGAAATGCAACGGCATGGTCTCATTTGCATATCTTCAAAAATAATATCAACTCGTCGAGTCCAAGACCTTCCATTACCTACAGATTAGACATGCACTTACTTCCGTGACCCCTAAGGATGAGACCTTGCCTGAGGGCTTCCCGCTGGAGGACAGGCTCTTGACCGACCCCCTGAAAAGCATGGCGATCTCGCTCACCTACCGTAAACTTCTGAATAATCAACCTGACCCATTAGTCCGACTTCGCCAACTGTGGGAAACAGATGTAGGCTATTTAGAGGACCATGACTGGCAGGAGGCCCTCTCCCTGAGTAGTCTCCATCCCTTTGCGTCTGCGACTGGTCTTACACAGATGCTACCTGCCCGCGCACACGTTGGTCACGATGGGCCGTTGGACTGACTCTGGCTGCCTCGGAGGGTGCGCCTTGGAGGGCACCTCCTTTCATACTGTATGGGACTGCTCGCAGTTACAGCCCTACTGGGGGAAAATAGTCTCTGAGTTGGTAAGGGTGGGGAGGAAAGGTATCACATTGTCCTCACAGCTTTGTTTATTTGTTGTATGGGGAGCTATGGACCTGACCCAAACCGAACGTACGTGGGCATCACTAGGGTTTGCTTTGGTGAAAATAAATATTGCTCAGATCAGGGAACTGGTACCCTACCGAAATATTCGAAATGGGCCAAGGATATGGACCGGGCCATGCTTGCAGAAAAATATGTGTTCAAACGCTGAGGGTACAAAAGGGGGTGGTGATGGACGGAGCATCTGAATCAATCAAACACTCACACCCAGTCAAAAGATCTGGGTTTAATCCATCACCGTTCTTTAGCCCACTCTGCCACCCCAGTTCAGACATGGCTATATGCAAATCAGTCTGACCCAGTGCCTCATGGGAACAGTCCAGCATACCCTGCCACAAGCGCTGAGGGTGCCTGGCGAAGTGGGGCAATAAGTGGGCGAAGTGAAATGTCTCTAGAGGTGAACTTTGTATCTCTCCTACAGTGGAATTGCGTAAAAAAGTTAAAGATATCGTTGCTCTTCCTATCTAACGTAATAGTTGTGCTGTGATGTAATGCATATATATGTACAAATGCCATATTTGTGCTTCACTGAACATATGTGGACCTGTGGTTGATTACCGTAACATCACAACTTCCCATGAGGCACAGGGTCAGACTGATTTGCATATAGCCATGTCTGAACTGGGGTGGCGGAGTGAGCTAAAGAACAGTGATGGATTAAACCCAGATCAGTTGACTGGGGGTGAGTGTTTGTATTGTCAACGCTCCGTCCATCACCACCTTTGGTTTTTCTTTGTTCGCCCTAAGTTGGCAGGGTATGCTCAGACGTGAGTCCCTTGCTCACTTTGCCACTGGAGTCAAACAAGCCCTGCTGAAGACGGCTGTAATGTCAGAAACCGGTCCTGGGAAGCTTGATTCCGGTCCAGGGAAGACATGGCTTGGCAGTTCGGGCTGGACTGTTCCCATGAGGCACAGGGTCAGACTGATTTGCATATAGCCATGTCTGAACTGGGGTGGCGGAGTGAGCTAAAGAACGGTGATGGATTAAACCCAGATCAGTTGACTGGGGGTGAGTGTTTGTATTGTCAACGCTCCGTCCATCACCACCTTTGGTTTTTCTTTGTTCGCCCTAAGTTGGCAGGGTATGCTCAGACGTGAGTCCCTTGCTCACTTTGCCACTGGAGTCAAGCAAGCCCGGCTGAAGACCGCTGTAATGCCAGAAACCGGTCCTGGGACGCTTGATTCCGGTCCAGGGAAGACATGGCTTGGCAGTTCGGGCTGGACTGTTCCCATGAGGCACAGGGTCAGACTGATTTGCATATAGCCATGTCTGAACTGGGGTGGCGGAGTGAGCTAAAGAACGGTGATGGATTAAACCCAGATCAGTTGACTGGGGGTGAGTGTTTGTATTGTCAACGCTCCGTCCATCACCACCTTTGGTTTTTCTTTGTTCGCCCTAAGTTGGCAGGGTATGCTCAGACGTGAGTCCCTTGCTCACTTTGCCACTGGAGTCAAGCAAGCCCTGCTGAAGACAGCTGTAATGCCAGAAACCGGTCCTGGGAAGCTTGATTCCGGTCCAGGGAAGACATGGCTTGGCAGTTCGGGCTGGACTGTTCCCATGAGGCACAGGGTCAGACTGATTTGCATATAGCCATGTCTGAACTGGGGTGGCGGAGTGAGCTAAAGAACAGTGATGGATTAAACCCAGATCAGTTGACTGGGGGTGAGTGTTTGTATTGTCAACGCTCCGTCCATCACCACCTTTGGTTTTTCTTTGTTCGCCCTAAGTTGGCAGGGTATGCTCAGACGTGAGTCCCTTGCTCACTTTGCCACTGGAGTCAAGCAAGCCCAGCTGAAGACGGCTGTAATGCCAGAAACCGGTCCTGGGAAGCTTGATTCCGGTCCAGGGAAGACATGGCTTGGCAGTTCGGGCTGGACTGTTCCCATGAGGCACAGGGTTAGACTGATTTGCATATAGCCATGTCTGAACTGGGGCGGCGGAGTGAGCTAAAGAACGGTGATGGATTAAACCCAGATCAGTTGACTGGGGGTGAGTGTTCGTATTGTCAACGCTCCGTCCATCACCACCTTTGGTTTTTCTTTGTTCGCCCTAAGTTGGCAGGGTATGCTCAGACGTGAGTCCTTTGCTCACTTTGCCACTGGAGTCAAGCAAGCCCGGCTGAAGACGGCTGTAATGCCAGAAACCGGTCCTGGGAAGCTTGATTCCGGTCCAGGGAAGACATGGCTTGGCAGTTCGGGCTGGACTGTTCCCATGAGGCACAGGGTCAGACTGATTTGCATATAGCCATGTCTGAACTGGGGCGGCGGAGTGAGCTAAAGAACGGTGATGGATTAAACCCAGATCAGTTGACTGGGGGTGAGTGTTCGTATTGTCAACGCTCCGTCCATCACCACCTTTGGTTTTTCTTTGTTCGCCCTAAGTTGGCAGGGTATGCTCAGACGTGAGTCCCTTGCTCACTTTGCCACTGGAGTCAAGCAAGCCCGGCTGAAGACAGCTGTAATGCCAGAAACCGGTCCTGGGAAGCTTGATTCCAGTCCAGGGAAGACATGGCTTGGCAGTTCGGGCTGGACTGTTCCCATGAGGCACAGGGTCAGACTGATTTGCATATAGCCATGTCTGAACTGGGGCGGCGGAGTGAGCTAAAGAACGGTGATGGATTAAACCCAGATCAGTTGACTGGGGGTGAGTGTTCATATTGTCAACGCTCCGTCCATCACCACCTTTGGTTTTTCTTTGTTCGCCCTAAGTTGGCAGGGTATGCTCAGACGTGAGTCCTTTGCTCACTTTGCCACTGGAGTCAAGCAAGCCCTGCTGAAGACAGCTGTAATGCCAGAAACCGGTCCTGGGAAGCTTGATTCCGGTCCAGGGAAGACATGGCTTGGCAGTTCGGGCTGGACTGTTCCCATGAGGCACAGGATCAGACTGATTTGCATATAGCCATGTCTGAACTGGGGCGGCGGAGTGAGCTAAAGAACGGTGATGGATTAAACCCAGATCAGTTGACTGGGGGTGAGTGTTCGTATTGTCAACGCTCCGTCCATCATCACCTTTGGTTTTTCTTTGTTCGCCCTAAGTTGGCAGGGTATGCTCAGACGTGAGTCCTTTGCTCACTTCGCCACTGGAGTCAAGCAAGCCCGGCTGAAGACGGCTGTAATGCCAGAAACCGGTCCTGGGAAGCTTGATTCCGGTCCAGGGAAGACATGGCTTGGCAGTTCGGGCTGGACTGTTCCCATGAGGCACAGGGTCAGACTGATTTGCATATAGCCATGTCTGAACTGGGGTGGCGGAGTGAACTAAAGAACGGTGATGGATTAAACCCAGATCAGTTGACTGGGGGTGAGTGTTTGTATTGTCAACGCTCCGTCCATCACCACCTTTGGTTTTTCTTTGTTCGCCCTAAGTTGGCAGGGTATGCTCAGACGTGAGTCCCTTGCTCACTTTGCCACTGGAGTCAAGCAAGCCCGGCTGAAGACAGCTGTAATGCCAGAAACCGGTCCTGGGAAGCTTGATTCCGGTCCAGGGAAGACATGGCTTGGCAGTTCGGGCTGGACTGTTCCCATGAGGCACAGGGTCAGACTGATTTGCATATAGCCATGTCTGAACTGGGGCGGCAGAGTGAGCTAAAGAACGGTGATGGATTAAACCCAGATCAGTTGACTGGGGGGGAGTGTTCGTATTGTCAACGCTCCGTCCATCACCACCTTTGGTTTTTCTTTGTTCGCCCTAAGTTGGCAGGGTATGCTCAGACGTGAGTCCTTTGCTCACTTTGCCACTGGAGTCAAGCAAGCCCGGCTGAAGACGGCTGTAATGCCAGAAACCAGTCCTGGGAAGCTTGATTCCGGTCCAGGGAAGACATGGCTTGGCAGTTCGGGCTGGACTGTTCCCATGAGGCACAGGGTCAGACTGATTTGCATATAGCCATGTCTGAACTGGGGTGGCGGAGTGAACTAAAGAACGGTGATGGATTAAACCCAGATCAGTTGACTGGGGGTGAGTGTTTGTATTGTCAACGCTCCGTCCATCACCACCTTTGGTTTTTCTTTGTTCGCCCTAAGTTGGCAGGGTATGCTCAGACGTGAGTCCCTTGCTCACTTTGCCACTGGAGTCAAGCAAGCCCGGCTGAAGACAGCTGTAATGCCAGAAACCGGTCCTGGGAAGCTTGATTCCGGTCCAGGGAAGACATGGCTTGGCAGTTCGGGCTGGACTGTTCCCATGAGGCACAGGGTCAGACTGATTTGCATATAGCCATGTCTGAACTGGGGCGGCGGAGTGAGCTAAAGAACGGTGATGGATTAAACCCAGATCAGTTGACTGGGGGTGAGTGTTCGTATTGTCAACGCTCCGTCCATCACCACCTTTGGTTTTTCTTTGTTCGCCCTAAGTTGGCAGGGTATGCTCAGACGTGAGTCCTTTGCTCACTTTGCCACTGGAGTCAAGCAAGCCCTGCTGAAGACAGCTGTAATGCCAGAAACCGGTCCTGGGAAGCTTGATTCCGGTCCAGGGAAGACATGGCTTGGCAGTTCGGGCTGGACTGTTCCCATGAGGCACAGGATCAGACTGATTTGCATATAGCCATGTCTGAACTGGGGCGGCAGAGTGAGCTAAAGAACGGTGATGGATTAAACCCAGATCAGTTGACTGGGGGTGAGTGTTCGTATTGTCAACGCTCCGTCCATCACCACCTTTGGTTTTTCTTTGTTCGCCCTAAGTTGGCAGGGTATGCTCAGACGTGAGTCCTTTGCTCACTTTGCCACTGGAGTCAAGCAAGCCCGGCTGAAGACGGCTGTAATGCCAGAAACCGGTCCTGGGAAGCTTGATTCCGGTCCAGGGAAGACATGGCTTGGCAGTTCGGGCTGGACTGTTCCCATGAGGCACAGGGTCAGACTGATTTGCATATAGCCATGTCTGAACTGGGGTGGCAAAGTGAACTAAAGATACGGTGATGGATTAAACCCAGATCAGTTGACTGGGGGTGAGTGTTTGTATTGTCAACGCTCCGTCCATCACCACCTTTGGTTTTTCTTTGTTCGCCCTAAGTTGGCAGGGTATGCTCAGACGTGAGTCCTTTGCTCACTTTGCCACTGGAGTCAAGCAAGCCCGGCTGAAGACGGCTGTAATGCCAGAAACCGGTCCTGGGAAGCTTGATTCCGGTCCAGGGAAGACATGGCTTGGCAGTTCGGGCTGGACTGTTCCCATGAGGCACAGGGTCAGACTGATTTGCATATAGCCATGTCTGAACTGGGGTGGCGGAGTGAACTAAAGAACGGTGATGGATTAAACCCAGATCAGTTGACTGGGGGTGAGTGTTTGTATTGTCAACGCTCCGTCCATCACCACCTTTGGTTTTTCTTTGTTCGCCCTAAGTTGGCAGGGTATGCTCAGACGTGAGTCCCTTGCTCACTTTACCACTGGAGTCAAGCAAGCCCGGCTGAAGACAGCTGTAATGCCAGAAACCGGTCCCGGGAAGCTTGATTCCGGTCCAGGGAAGACATGGCTTGGCAGTTCGGGCTGGACTGTTCCCATGAGGCACAGGGTCAGACTGATTTGCATATAGCCATGTCTGAACTGGGGCGGCAGAGTGAGCTAAAGAACGGTGATGGATTAAACCCAGATCAGTTGACTGGGGGTGAGTGTTCGTATTGTCAACGCTCCGTCCATCACCACCTTTGGTTTTTCTTTGTTCGCCCTAAGTTGGCAGGGTATGCTCAGACGTGAGTCCTTTGCTCACTTTGCCACTGGAGTCAAGCAAGCCCGGCTGAAGACGGCTGTAATGCCAGAAACCGGTCCTGGGAAGCTTGATTCCGGTCCAGGGAAGACATGGCTTGGCAGTTCGGGCTGGACTGTTCCCATGAGGCACAGGGTCAGACTGATTTGCATATAGCCATGTCTGAACTGGGGTGGCGAAGTGAACTAAAGATACGGTGATGGATTAAACCCAGATCAGTTGACTGGGGGTGAGTGTTTGTATTGTCAACGCTCCGTCCATCACCACCTTTGGTTTTTCTTTGTTCGCCCTAAGTTGGCAGATTATGCTCAGACGTGAGTCCCTTGCTCACTTTGCCACTGGAGTCAAGCAAGCCCGGCTGAAGACAGCTGTAATGCCAGAAACCGGTCCTGGGAAGCTTGATTCCGGTCCAGGGAAGACATGGCTTGGCAGTTCGGGCTGGACTGTTCCCATGAGGCACAGGATCAGACTGATTTGCATATAGCCATGTCTGAACTGGGGTGGCGGAGTGAGCTAAAGAACGGTGATGGATTAAACCCAGATCAGTTGACTGGGGGTGAGTGTTTGTATTGTCAACGCTCCGTCCATTACCACCTTTGGTTTTTCTATATATGTACAAATGCCATATTTGTGCTTCACTGAACATATGTGGACCTGTGGTCGATTACCGTAACATCACAACTATTTAATAAAAAATAAAAAAAATAAAAAATTCGTAAAACCCAATTTCAGTGAGCAGAGAACACAGTGTGGAAGATAAAATAAGATTTAGTAAACTAGGCATGTTAAAAGCACACAAATCACATGGTTCACTTGGGGTACCCCCCCTAGAACCTTCCTATCTATCCACACTATCAGATTGGAGTATATTGTTTAAAGCCAGTCAATTAATCACCTCCAAAACAGAAAAATGGTTGGAAGAGAGATACCCCCAGGGGGACCCTTGTGACACACCCCACTGGGATTATAAAAGTAACCCAGAGGGACCAAACAAATTCTATCAGCTGGGCTCGTACATTGGTGCCATGGTACAAAATATACCTCACAATCACTAATATTGATACCAATAACAGTCATCTGAGTCCACTTTTGGGGCTTTGCTCTCACATTGTACCCTGCAGACACTGTTTATTCCTCTTGAAAACACAACAAATGGACCACCTTATTTTTTGGTAGATATTGTGACCCAGAGTGGGACCATTATTTAATACAATTCCATACGGACTGCATTCGGGAGAGAGATGAAGAGTCTGTGGATTTCCAAAGTTACACATTGCAGAGGATACCAGGTTAGATGCAGCCGAGGGGCATTCCTTGCTCCCATGTTGTGGAGCCCTAGTTGTACAAGGCTGACCTACAGATGCTGTAACTGAAAGGGGTGCCTCATCCCTTGTCGGCATCAAATTTTCTGCAGTCTGAATTGTAATTTGTTGCCCATTTGTTTTCTATTGTACATAGTACCCCGCCACGGGGCTTCACAGAGGCATATTTGTTAGACTTAACAAGCATCATCATCTCCTTCAGGGATGTGTCTATAATTTGGAGTGCAAGTGTCACAGGAGCCAGCAACTTTTATTATTATTATTATTATTATAGAGGCTTTTGTAGCGCGCTCTGTTACTAAAAAGTATAGTATCCATACTTTGTAAGTATGTTTTCCAAAATATGAGTCTCACTAGGGGTTAGCTATCATTTGCTCAGTCACTGATGCCTTCAGTGGGATGTATGACGTTACAACGCATACTTTTACAACGCCTACCTTTACAACGCAGTTTTTACCACGCATACCATTACAACGCATAGCGCTTTGGGGTGCTGGATAGTGAATAGTTTAATTTACTATTCCAACTCCAGTCCCCGTGGATAGTAGGGAAGATTATTGGATAGTAAATTAACCTATTCCCTATCCTAGAGCGCCCCCCAGCGCAATGCGTTGTAATAGTTTGCGTTGTAAAAGTTGCGTTGTAATGGTAGGTCGATGTAAAAGTTTCGTTGTAAAGGTTGTATATCCTTCAGGGATTGACTACTGTCAGGAGGGCCTCCACTACCATCAATAGTAACTAGGGGTGGGCAGAATTTGCGTAGTCGTGCTACGCAAAGCTCTGCGAAACGGTAAAAAATCTCTGCGAGCGCGCAAAAGTTCTGCGAACACGCAGAATTGCTTGTTTCGCCCGTTCGCGATACTTTTTTCCTGTTCGTGAATGCTGTTTGTGTGCTCGGGGAGAAATAGCTCGCGAACACGCATTTTGAAAGTGAAAACAAGCAAAAAAATCCACGGATCACAGAATTTTTGGCAATTCCACGTTCTCCACGGAACACGAAATTACCCAAATTCCGCAAATGCTGCAAGCGGAACGGAATTTACCGCCCAGGTCTAAGAGTAACATTAGGCTTCTGCTTACCCATAATATAGAAACTTCAGTGTGCAAATGCAGAGTCTTTGAGCCAAGAGGGGTGGCTCAGCCCAGCGTCCTCCAGGCTCTGATGGGCCTGCCCGAGACTAAAAACGCAGGTTAACCCCTTGCAAAACAAGGCTGTTTCGTGAGAGATAATTTTGATGTCTCCACAATATGTTTGGGACCCTCCCTGAAATGGGCCCTTGGCCCACCCACACAAGTGAGGTAGCATTTTTATTGGGAGACCTCAGGAAACACTGGGTGGCAGGATATTTGTGCCTGTGCAGTGATCTTACAATTTTCCCTCACAGAAATGTGGGAACATTTGTGAAATATTCGATTTTTCCAGCAAAATTTGAGGATTGCATGGGATTATAGGTAAAAATACCTAGGGAGATCCATGTAAGCCACCCCTCTTTGGACTCCCCCAGGTGTCTAGTGTTTAGAAATGACTGGGTTTGATAGGTTTCCCTAAATGTATAGAGATGGTGGTATTATTAATAGGTTACAGGCGTGATTCCACTAAGCATATATGATTCGTATCAACTATAGTTACGGTGCTGTAAGGTTGAGAGAACCACCTGCCCTCTAAAAATTGTGGCTGAAGCAACAAAAGAACATAATATGAATTCCCCAGCACACGTGATATATAAGCAACATATGGTTGTACATGTAACTTTTTCAAGGCTTTAGAATTCACTTTAGCACAGTATTAAGTATGGCGATAATTCCAGGCCACGCTTTCCTGTGGCGTGAGGTGCTAGTAATACGCTGGGCTTCGATTGCGAAGTCACCGTTTTCGGGTATCCTTTTAGAAATCTTGGATTGAGCCGCCAATCCACATCCTCTCCCCTCACGCCATGTTTCCTCATGTACAACCCTACGGAGGCGACGAAACACGTGTTGGCTTGGGAACAGTTCACTAATTAAAGCTTGAAGAAGGAATAAAAGGCCAAAGAAATAACTTGGATCCATTGTTTTGTTCTAAATTACTTGTGAATAACATCTGAAATTGTTGTTGCTTATATATCACGTGTGCTGAGGAATTGATATTAGGCTTCCCTAGATAGTTGTCGATCCCGGGACCAAAAACGCAGGTTACCCTCTTGCAAAATGAGGTTGTTTTGTGATCGATAATTTTGATGTTGCCACAATATGTTTTGGGTCCATCCCTGTCGCAGGCACTTGGCACACCCACACAAGTGAGATAGCATTTTTATCAAAAGAATTAAGGAAATGCTATATGGGTGGAAGTTTGTTTCTCTCTGCATATTCCAGAACTTTCCATCACAGAAATGTGGTGAAAATTTGCTTTTTTTAGACAAATTCTGAGGTTTGCAAGGGACTCTAGGTAATAAAATGTAGAGAGTCACACAAGTCAGCCCGTCCTGTATTTCCCTGGGTGTACAGGCTTGCTAGGTTTCCCTATGTGCCGGATAAGCTGGACACATTGCAAAAAAAGGTTCAGATTTCAGTAGAAAAATGTAATTTGTTCAAGTCCTGTTTTGGGCCATTTCCTGCTGCGTGCATTAGTCCTACCCACACAAGTAAGATACTGTTTTTGTCAGGAGACTTGAGGAAGTCCTGGGTGGGTGGAAGTTTGTGGCTTCCCACAGAGTCCAGAAATTCCCATTACAGTAATGTGAGAGAAATGTGTTTTCAGACAAATTTGGCAGTTTGCAATTGATTCTGGATTACATAACCTGGTGAGAACCACACAAGTCACCTTATTCTAGATTTCTCTTGGTGTCTATTTTAAAAAAATTTACAGTTTTGCTTGCTTTCCCTAGGTGCAGGCTGAGCTAGGGCCCAAAATCCACAGCTAGGCATATTGCAAAAAGGGTCAGTTTTCAGTGGAAAATGTGATGATTCCATGGTGAGTTTTGGGCCATTTTCTTTTGCAGGCACTAGGCATATCCACACATGTGAGGTGCCATTTTTATGAGGAGACTTGGGAGAATGCTGGGTGGGTGGAATTTTGGGGGCCCCCTCAAGTGTCAGAACTTGCCATCATAGAAATATGAGGGAAATGTGTTTTATTAGACAAATCTTAAGGTTTGCTATCGATTCTGGGTAAAAAAGCATAGCGAGAGCCACGACATCAGCCCACCCTGGATTCCAATTGGTGCCTAGTTTTCAAAAATGTACAGGTTTGCTAGGTTTCCCTAGATGCCAGCTGCGCTCGACCCAAAACTTCACAGCTAGGCTCATTGCAAAAAAGGTTCAATTTTCAGTGGACAAATGTGTTTTTTTAAAGTTCCATTTTGGGCCGTTTCCTGTCGCGGGCATTAGGCCTAAGCACACAAGTGAGATACTGTTTGTGGCCGGAGACTTGAGGAAATGCTGGGTGGGTGGAATTTGTGGCCTCCCACAGATTCCAGAACTTTCCATCACAGAAATGTGTGGAAAATGTGTTTTTTTTTTTACAAAGTTTGAGGTTTTCAAGGGATTCTGGGTAGCAGAACCTGGTGAGAGCCACACAAGTCACTCCATACTGGATTCCCCCGAGAGTTTAGTTTTCAAAAATGTACAGGTTTGCTAGGTTACCCTAGATATGCTGACTGAGCTAGGGCCCTTATTCCACAGCTAGGCACATTGCAAAAACAAGTCAGTTTTCAGAGGAAAAATGTGATGTGTCCACATTGTGTTTTTGGTCATTTTCCGTCGCGGGCACTAAATCTCCCCACACAAGTGGAGTACTAATTTTATCGGAAGACTTGAGGGTGGGTGGAAGTGTGTGGCTCGATGCAGATTCCAGAATTTTCAATCACAGAAATGTGATGAAAATGTGTTTTTGTAGACAAATTTTGAGATTTGCAAGGGATTCTGGGTTGAAAAATATGGAGAGAGCCATGCAAGACAGCCCATCCCGGATTCCCAGAGGTCTTAAGTTTTAAAAAATGACCAGTTTTGTTAGGTTTTCCTAGATGCCGGCTGAGCTAGGGCCCAAAATCCACAGCTAGGCACATTTTAAAAAAGCGTCAGCTTTCAGTGGAAAAATGTGTTGCGTTTTGGGCCGTTTCCTGCTGCGGACACTAGGCCTCCCCACATAAGTGAGGTACCATTTTTATTGGGAGACTTAGGGGAATATAGAATTGTCTTTCTCAGCAATTGTGCCTTCCAAATGTAAGACAGTGTGTAAAACGAAGTAATTTTGAAAAATGCCCTATGATTCACATGCTAGTATGGATATTCAACAATTCAGAGATTTGCAAATAATCACTGCTTCTAAACGTCATATCTTGTTCCCATTTAGGAAATGCATAGGTTTCCTTGATACCTATTTGCATTTTTTATATTTTACCAAATGAATTGTCTGTACCAGATGAGAAAATGTTGCAAGGTGCCTGCTCAGTTATTGGCTCTGGGTACCTCGGGTTGTTGGTGAAACTACAAGCCCTTATTTATTCCTGCAATTAAAAGGGTCCAGAGGACGTAACCGTATATTGCTTTAAAAAATCAGCCATCGTTAGAAGAAGTTACAGGTGAAAACGTAGGCACAAATGGATGTTTTTTCAACTCAATTTCAATTTCTTTTAATTCAACTGTTACTTTTCATAGGAAAACCTTGAAGAATCTACACAAATGACCCCTTGCTGAATTTAGAATTTTGTCTACTTTGTGGAAATGTATAGCTTTCTGGGATCCATTATTGGTTTTATACCCATTTCTACCACTGACTGGAAGGAAGTTGAAAGCTCAAAAAATAGGAACATTAGGCTTTAACCCAGTAAATAGCCAAACTGTAAAAAAAATGTGGTTTCCTGACAATACTTCCTGTTCTTGAAAGCTGGGTAGATGGTGATTTTAGCACAGCAAACCCTTTGTTGATACCATTTGCGTGGAAAAAACAGATGCTTATTTCTGCAGCACTTTTTTCCCATTTTTCACCCCCCCAAAAAACGTGGCTGTATTTTAGCTCATTTCTCGGTTCTCTTCAGGGGAATCCACAAACCCTGAGTACCTTTAGAATCCTCAGGCTATTGCAAAAAAGGATACAATTATGACGTGGATACCTTATGTTGACAAAAAGTTATGGGGGCCTAATCGCAAACTACCCCAAATCACCAAAAAAAAGACTTAGCACAGTGGGGAAGAGGCCTAGCAGCAAAGGGGTTAAATAAACTAAAACTCACTTCACTATCTACAAACAAAAAAAAACAACAAACACATAAGTTAATATTTACAACAGTATTTGATCCAATACATCACTTACACAAAACCAATAAAACAAAAAAAATTGCAAACATTGATGTAAAAATAGCTACTGCTAAATTATTAAATATGTATAATAAACAAATAATTTACATAATTAGTGAACCATTATGAGAAATAATTAATTAAGAATTAAATGTAATAAACAATTCAATAAAACAAAAGAATATAACTTCAATAACTTTGCACAGTATTCCGCATAAAACCAACAACCCACTACTAAAATATAAATCAAAATATGAAAAATAAATTATACATTAAAATTGAAAGAAATGAACAGCAGTTAAAACATTATAAACTTCAAATAATAATTACTCAATTATGTAATTAATCTACAATCACAATGAAATAGTAGTAATATAAAATTAATTGTAATTCAATTAACTTCTCACCCCATTCTCCTCCAAACCCAACAGACTCATATTAAAATAATAAACAAAAAAGTAAAAAATTAAATATTCCAATTATTGATTTAGGCTTAATCAGATAAAATAACAATTAGACAATTTACATAATTATTAATTAACAAAATATTTAATTTACAAAATATTAATTAACAAAAACATTAAATTCATTATAATTTAATTAGCTATCCACCCCATTCCCGTACAACTCAACAACCTGCTGCTAAATATAAATTACAATCAAAAATGTTGAAAATTAAAATATGCATATATGTTAGCAAATAAAAGTTAAATACTAATATAATAAATAAGCAAATAAAGAATGTGTACAATAATAATCCAACATATAATATTTATTTACCACAAAAAAATGAATTAACTTTGAAAGAATAATAATTTAATTAACCTCTCGCCTTTTCCCCTACAAACCCAAGACCCAAATACTACATTATAATTTACTAATCAAATTTTAAAAATGTAAATTACAACTTTTAAATTACAAACCGTCTTTTTGGAAAAATGAACAACAATCATACTAACAAAATGAATACCTAAAATTATTATTCTAAATAATATATAATTAAAAAAACAAATTTATTACAACTACATTTAAGTGAACAATATTAAATGTAATGATATTAAAATTATACGGTATACAAAAAAACAATAATCCTAAACCATGATATTGTTACACTTTATTTTTGGAGTAACAATATTCTTGACACAATATTTAGGTGGCAAAGTATTTAGACATCAGTATTTTGGTAATTCACCTTTGGCTGTGCCCCACCGTCCTTGACACTGCTTCATACACCTCACAGGACCCAAGCTCTTCCTGTACCCTACCCTTCTTGGTTATATGTTTAATGGTTCTTACAGCTACTTCTCTGCTTTGCTCTCCTTATCCCTGTATCATTCCTTTCACAGGACTCTGACTACAGATCTACCCAACCCTTCTTCTTATCAGGGAGTACGGCAGTCCCAGCCTCTGCTCTGCTCTGTTCACTATGAGGTGCTTTTCTGCCCTCACAACCCTCATCACATGCTTGTCAAACCCTTATTACTATTGCCAGTATAATCAATACCATTACTATTACCACCATTACTACCCCATTACCATTACCCAACCACCATTACATCAGACAATTCCACCATCATTACAAAGATCAACACCATTTCCAATGTCTTTATCAGCTTCATTACTATTATCACCACAATCACTGTCATTGAATCGCTTATTGACTGTAACTTTGCCTTTGGCCATGTGCAGATTTCTGCTGCCTTTCAGCAAGGTTTGTTCTACTAAAAACACTTAATAATCTACATACATATCCATCATATGTATCCAACATCATTACCATTAATAGGACATAATGGCTAGTTTCTGCGAGTGTGCACAAAAACTGATGTGCACCTTAAACTCAGCCCTGGTCACACTTTGGGGCCCATTAGGATGGCGGGCGTACTTCCCTCTGCCCGCCACCCTAGTGGTGCTGGGACCGGCCGCCAGTGGTGCGGAGGTCCCGCACTGGCGATTAAGATGCGACCGCCACCGTGGCAGGGGCATCCTCCATTCCCAGCATTGTGGCGGGCGGTGCTCACAGCACCGCCTGCCACAATGCTGGGACTGCACTGTGTGCATTGTCATGCACAAGGTGACAGGCACCGCTAGGTGCCTACCACCATGTCCATGACAATGCAGGTGGGTACCATAGGTACCCCCCATGTGCACCCCTCACCCCCCAATACCCTGGGGGCCCACAACCGGACCCTGTAATCGAATTACCGCTCCTAGTCTAATATGGATGGCGGTCTCTAGCAGACACCGCCACCATATTAAACCCTTGATGAGTCGACTGAGCAGAAAAGCAGTGGTCAGTCTTCCTGTCTGCCGCGGTACCCCCCCCATACTAATATGGTGGGGGGAAATGGGTGGCGGGCAGGGAAAGGAGTAGGGCAGATCGCCACCACCATGCGGGCAGTGGCGATCCGCCCTACATCCTAATGGACCCCCTAGTGTGGTGCAGGTGCACTGCGTCAGTTTCTGCACACATTGAGCGTGCAATAATTCTATGTGAAATTTTGTGTGGTAGTATATCTGGGCACAGCAGTAGGCTGTGGAATATTTCATTAGTTCTCCTTCAGGAGTTATTATAAACAAGCTTCAGCCAAGTCAATTGGTCTTGACTGTAAAAGACAGAGCTATTGACATTGCGAATTCTTTTTTCAGTAGCATTTACATGCTAGCCAGGGCATCACAGTGCATTCGGATACTTGCATTATAACATCATAACATGTACAGGCGTGCAGATGCATAGCCGGCTGCCTTGGAATGAGTTTTCTATCAAACAATAGCCACTCCAAGATGGCTGTTGATGTTTCTACATGCACCTTTATGCACCAGCACTCATTTTGCCATTTTTAATTTAACGCAGACAGCCATTTTATATTGTAACATTTCTAAAGGGATTAGAGTTTACAGTGGAGCATCAACCTGGAGATTACCACGCCAATGCGGATGGTCTCTCCAGGTTCTTCCACCTTAGTGACAAGAACTCCCCTGAGTGTGGGTAGATATCTCAGATTTTAGCTGGGGGAAGCATGTTGGACCTGACCTAACATCCTTGGAATGATTTCCCCCCAACTTTTTGCTTTCACTATTCTTGTTGACTTTGGTTTCCTGGCCTTAGGACTCTGCGCACTTTGCAACTTCTACCCAATGCTAAAATGTCTTTGCTCCCTCCCTAAAACATGGTAACCTTGGTTTACACCTAATTAGAACATTTAATTTTCATGTAAATCCCTAGTAAAGTGGATTAGATGCACCCAGGGCCTGTAAATTAAATGCTGATAGTGGCCCGTTAACACTCATTGTGCCACCCACTTAGGTAGCCCTTTAACTATGTCCCATGCCTGCTATTGCACCCTGTGTGTGCAGTCTAACGTGCCATTTTAGCCCAGCAAAATACACCTATTAAGCATTCCTTTTTAATACATATAAATTACCCCTATGTAGGCCCTACCTAGCCCATAGGACAGGGTGCAGTGTTCTTAAAAAGTTGGACGTGTACTTTAAAGTTTTACATGTACTGGTAGTGAAAAACTCTTGTATTCTTTTTAGGTCGAGCCTCGACACTGCATGCACTGTTGTATTTACTGTGGTCTGACTCCTCCCACGCTTTGGATTGGCTTTTGTGTGTGTCTTTTAAAACTTGTAGCCTGCAAATGGCTAATGGTGGGTGATTGTCCCATCTTTTTACAAAAGTTCACTCCTGTGGAGTTTTGCCGCAGGAGTGAGCAGAGGCATGTGCGTTGGCTGCTGCTGCGGCAGGACGCACGCTTTGCTCCAACAGCTTTCCTCCCCATGCGTATTTATTTGTGTGGCCGGAACAGTAGCGGTGTTGTTTTGAGTCGCTGTTGGTTTCTGGCCATAACATAATTTTTTTTTAAACCTCCCGCTCTGTTAGTTTCTTTCTGCCCTTGTTGCTTGCAGTGCCTACGCATGATAATAACACCGGCACTTCCGGTCACGCCCTCGCAGCTCCTCTGCATGAAACCGCTTCTATGTGGAGATTCCATGTTTTCTTCCTCTGTTCAGGCTTGTTTCATGCCTCAGTGGACTTCCATGGAATGCAGAGCACTTGTATTTATTAGTATATGTGCACTGTACGTCTGGTGAGTTCTTGCATCCTTCCCTGGACCGGAGCGGGCGTTGCACCAGGTAAACAATAACATAAACTGGTCCCAGGCAGTCGCTCCTCGCAACTATGGGCAGATAACATGTGGTTTGAGTGCTGGAAGCAGCAGTGTTATGACGGTCCCAGGAAATTTGTGAAGCAAGGGTCCGGAAGAGACGGCACCGGGGTAGGCAAGGCATGTTGCGTGGCAGAGCCACTTCTCTGGTAGCTGGAGGCGCCACATTGGTACCAGGGTTGATGGATAAGCACTAATCTGTCTGAAAGTAGGTGGGTAAGTTTGTGCAGTGCCTGCACAGCTTCCCCTGCTAAGACCTGTTGCGTGATCAATTTTCTTTAAGGATTGCTCTGCGGGTAGTGGTCTCGCTGCGGCGTGTACTTGGTGGTGCAGTGGACACGGTGGTGGCTGTCGGTGCTGGAGAGAGTGGTGCAGCAATCAGACTTTTCCTTAGCTTAAATTTGATTCTGTTTGTGGAGGCAGCACAGGCTTCCAGAGGTTGCATTAGGTAATGCCCCCACACCCCTTTTCCCCGAGGTAGGGTGCAATAGTGCATCTTATGCATGTGAGCACAGGACAGACGAGCTACCTTGGACGCTGGATGGTTTCGTGGGTGGCAGTTCAACTAATAGATCGCCCCTACGGGCTGATGGCGGTCTTCCTTCAAGTAGACTCTGGTGTCCACTGTGTGTGTATGTATGTGTGGTAGGAGTCAGTGGATTTAGAGGGTCAGTTGGGTTCACCTGGAATCCTATATAATTGTGAGGGTGTTTCTTGAGTGATGGTGCAGTTAATGGAGAGCTGCTACGGACTCTCCCTCGCAGCGGGTGCTAAGGTGTAAAGGAAGGGATGTTGCAGAAGGTAGTGGTCTCTTATTTGCAGTGCAGTAAATGCTGGGGGAGTTACTGAGGGTCTCCGTTACAGTGGATGGGAACTCCCCATGGTTGCAGGGGACATCCCCTTGTGTTCGTAGTCAGTAATACAGGCTGTCTCCTGGGTATCGCTTTTTCCGCCTGCTGATGGGGGGTTTCGATTGGCCTGTACCATGTGATTTTATTTGTAATAATGCAGTGAGTCCCGGGTAAATCTGAAAAGAGTGTGCCACCTGGTGAGGGCGGATGTATAACGTTACAACGCATACTTTTACATCGCATGCCTTTACAACGCGGTATTTACAACGAATACCATTACAACGCATAGTGCTTTGGGGCGCTGGATAGTGAATAGTTTAATTTACTATTCCAACTCCAGTCCCCGTGGACACTAGGGAAGGTGTTGTACAGTAAATTAAACGTATTCCCTATCCTAGAGCGCCCCCCAGCGCAATGCGTTGTAATGGTTTGCGTTGTAAAAGTTGCGCCGTAAAGGCACTGCGTGGTAAAAGTTGCGTTGTAAAGGATGTTTCCCGGTGAGGGCGCATGGATCATTGAGTTGATTTTTGTAGGTGGGTGGGACACTGGTGCTTTCATAGATTGCTGATTAATTACAGAGTGTCACTGCACCTTTTCTCTCTGGTGATGTTGTGTGTCCGGCTACAGGTCCTTGTCTCTCCATACCACCACCCCCCCCCATTTCTGTCGTGCCCCACTGCAGTTATCTTAAACAATCACAGCAAAATGCGAGACTTTTCTCGGTATTCTGGAGTCTGCAGTATCCAGGCAGGTGCTCGTACCATGAACAAGTGTGTCAGAGATTGGCCCTAACCACTCCCTGTGACCAGAGGACATAGCGCAAACTGGACTCAAAGGTATTGAAGCGCTTTACATGAGCATAAACTACCTGACACATCACTCTACATGAGCACCAGTTACATAATACACAAGGTCGGATTGATTTGTTTTTATCTGTTAGGCAAGGGGAGTTTAAGTGATTTGGCCAGAATCACAGGTTCCCCAGTTTCTAAGTCAGCAGCTCTGGTCGTAATGCCACATATATCTACTTTCGGCTGGTAGCAGTCCTCGTCCCTTTAGTGAAATGAACAGTAAGAACCAGGAAACTAGACCATAAACAGGCTCATAAAAAGCAAACATGTGGAAGGCGTGTTATACCTTTTCCTCACCGGGCAGACCTGCTGCCCATGCAGCGCCACTATCTAACTCACAAAGGGGCATGTCTGAAAAAAATCTCCATATAGATGTTGCAGCACCCAGGATAATGTGCTGCATGGCTAAATACTTATACGGTTTTCATCCCTCTCAATCAAAAACTCAACAGGCGCCCATCTTCAAAGTTGTGAAAATTGAATAACTTGAATTGGAGGTATTTGTGTATAGTACTTACAATTACGAAGAACAAAGCTCTTGAGTTAGAGCTTAGTGGACAGAGTTATCTGTAGTAAACAGAGTACCCTACTTCCAACCCCTCCATCAGCCTGCCTCATTTAGAGATGGGTCGATTATAAGTATTCTGTTGACAGAGCCCCTGTTGGCTCCGTCAATGGAATTCCTCTGATACCCAATGGAGGAAGAGCATTACGCCGCCTGACCTATTTAGGGTCGACGGTGTAATGCCCTCTTTCTGTCCTTTATATTTAGGGACTTCCTGGGGCAGGAAAAAGGCCAAAATGACGCCCACGCCCTCGGAGTTTTCTCCCATGATTTGGGGACCATTTGTTTTTTATTTTCAAAAACAAACTTCCTTTTAAAAAGTTTGTCAGCGGGTCGTATGGCTGAATGTAACATTTCCTATATTGACAGGATAGCAGTTACTGTCAATGGATGTTGTTGGGACTGGCAGACATCCCAATATTTGGTGGGGCGGAGATGCCTTGGGGTGGTGGAGGTAATGATCTCTGCCATCCCAATAGAGTAAACTCTGTCCACCAAACTTTAAATCGACCTAAACGATTCCAAACCTAGATGTAGATCATATCTTTGTATACCTTTTAAGACAAGATGATTTATGAATCACATTTACAAATTGTTAGCCATTTCATTGTAGTAGGCAATTAAACTGTGACTTACCTGAGAGAGAGAGAGAGAGAGAGAGAGAGAGAGAGAGAGAGAGAGAGAGAGAGAGAGAGAGAGAGAAAGAGAGAGAGAGAAATCAAGCAGCCTTGCGGTTCAGAGGTAAGGAAAACTGTAGTAATCACTTGCAGTCGCAAATTGGCTGCCCGTGTGTAGCAAGGGCACTTATAGTTTCATTTTCTATATTACTGGAGAGACCTGCTGGAAAATTAACCACTCATTTTCAGAACAGAGACTTGCTTTTCTTTTCTTTTGTCTGGGCTGGTGACATGCAGTGAAACCATTTTAGGGTTTTTTAACAGGCTTGCAGACCTCCACTTACTGGCGGGACAAACAGAACCCTGGTTTGCATAATAGGTGCCGATGGGGCCCACCTGTACCTACGGGCACAAATTAACCAGTACTGCCAGATAAGAGGATACTTAGGGGCCCATTAGGATGGCGGGTTGACTTCTGTCCATACTGCCGGTGGCAGTTCTGACATTTGCAACGGTGCTGGCTTGGAAGGTGGTCCCGTCACTTGACAGACATGACAGTGTGCTACTTCTTCTTCCACCATGTTGTCCAGTCCTGGGAACCATACTTTTTCTCTCAACATCTTTGTCGCTACAATGCCTCGATGTGATTCGTGAGCTAGTTCAATTGTTCTCTTTCTTAGTCGATAAGGTACCACAATTCTTGAACCTCTCATCAGAATTCCGTTCTCAGTTTCAGACAGTTCTTCACTTATCTTTTTGAAGGCCAGCAGTTCTTCTTTTATGACCCCTTCTCCTGCGGGGCTGTTATTGTTAATGTGTCTCCATCTCTGTTGCCGCACTACGTTCCCGATTGCCTGCATTGTCGGATCTCTTTTTGTTTCTCGTTCTAGTTCTGCAATCGTTATTGAAGCCGGAGTGTTCTGTTTTAAAATGAAGTTTAGGTATTCTTCTGCCATGGTGGTGCCACTTTCTCGATGGGGAAGCGGGTGTCGTGACATATAATCCGCTGGGTTGTGGTCCTTTCCGGGCTTGTGGACAATCTTGAAGTTGTAGTCCATCAGTCTGATCCCCCATCGTTCAATTCTTGGTGGTATTTTGGCGTTCGGGTTTCCGTAGATGGTAACTAGTGCTTGGTGGTCTGTTACGATCGTGAATGGCTTCCCATAGATGAACATGTGGTAGTGCTCACATGCCCATACTACCGCCAAACTCTCCTTTTCTGGTTGAGAGTATGCCCTCTCAATGTCCGATAGGCTCTTGCTTCCAGAAGCCACGATCCGTCGTGGTGAGTCCTTTCCAGGCTTATGTTGTGCCAGTATTGCGCCAAGACCTACCGGGCTGGCGTCCACTGTCAATTGGGTCCATAGGCTCGGGTCAAAATATGCCAGGTGGTCTACTGCCGTTACTGACGCCCTTATTTCTTCAAATGCCTTACTGCATTCTGTGGTCCATTCGAATGTTTGGCCCTGCTTCGTTAGTTCTCGCAGTGGGGTGCTCACTGTTGCGAAATCCTTGATGTATCGCGCACAATAGCTGGCAAGGCCGAGAAATGAGCGCACTTCAGCTACATCTTTTGGTTCTTTTGCCTTCTCGAGGGTGTCCACTTTACTGCGATCTGGTCTCATTCCTTTCTTCAAGAAGATGTGTCCGAAGAACACCAGTTCTTCTCTTCCCAATTCACATTTCTTTTCATTTACTGTTAGGCCCACTTCTTCGAGCTGCGAGCATACTTTTCTCAATGCTTTGTCGTGTTCTTCATCCGATTTGCCAAATACCAGGATATCGTCACTGTAGTTCAGGCTATTCTTGATTGATCTAATGATCTGTCTGATCGTTTCCTGGAAAATCTCAGCTGCTGATGATATTCCAAAGCTTAACCGCTTGTAGCGAAATAGACCTAGGTGTGTTGAGAAGGTTGTTATGTATCTGGACTGCTGGTCTAGCTCCAGTTGGTGGTACCCCTTACATAGGTCTAGCTTGGAAAATCTTCTCATTCCCGTCAGGCAGCTAATCATGTCATCTAGATGTGGCCCCGGATGTCATTCTCGTTCAATGGCTGTGTTGGGGATTCTCATGTCCACACATATTCTAATTTGTGCAGTGTCCTTTTTTGGTACAGCCACTATTGGGGACACCCATGGCGTTGGCCCTTCAGCTGGCTCAATGATGTCTTGTTCTAGCAGTGCCTTTATTTCCTCTTCCACCTGCGGTTGTAAATGGATGGGCACCCTTCGGTGATGCTGGGCGACCGGTCTGACTGATTCGTTAATGTGCAGTGTAATCTGTCGTCCTCTCAGCTTTCCAAGTCCTTTCGTTAACTTCGGGTACTCCTGTAAAATGTTCTCTTTGTCCGATACATGATATGTCATCTGTAATAGGCCCATGACCTTCGCTGTGACATTGCTTAGTAAGCATGGTGCGGGAATGTCTCCTCGTAGCACATGAATTTCTTCAGTGACGGTCTTACCTTTGTGTGTCATGGTGTCCGTGAATTTTCCCATGTTTGTTACTGGATTTTGTGCACCCCAGGTAAATACTCGTACACTTGATGGTTGTATGTGTGGTTTTCTCATCATTTTTTCGTATTCAGTGGCGCACATAATGTTGCATGTGGCCCCACTGTCTAGCACAAATTCTGTTTGGTGTGGCCCTACGTCTATGGTCACCCAGTCTGTCTTCTTTATTGATTGCTTATCCACTAGTCTGATGTGTTCTTCCTCATGCCCTTCATCTGTGGACATGAGGTATAGGCGTTCCACTTTCTCTGCTGTTTCTTCTTCTTCCTCTCCCGACTCCAGCGATGAGCTCCTGGTGGTCGCTTCCATGTGTCGCACATGTCGGTTTGTTGTAGTTCTCGGTCTCCCTGGCCTTCCCCGTTCATTCTTGAATTGCATTCCTTGGCACATGGTGGCAAAATGGTTGCTTCTGTTACATTTTCGGCATGTTTGGCCAAATGCTGGGCATGCTCCTTGATGTGGAAACTCCAACCCGCATCTGTAGTACTGGGACCCTTGTTTTCTTGTCACCTGTTCCTTCGACCCTTTCTTCCAATTTCCAGTTCTGCTCGTGTCTGTCATTCTGTGGACTTGCTCCTCTCTTCTGTCCATCTGTCTTGCATGCACCATCGCCCTTGCTTCCGCTCTCGCTAGATCTAGAATTCTTTCTAGAGTGGTTGGTTCCTTTAGTATTCTCGTACGAAAGTCTGTGTCACGACAGCCTTCTATCAGTCTTAGGCGGATGGCCTGCTCATTGTCGTATTTTTCAAATTCGCAATGAGCTACTAATTTCCTTAGCCTTGTTGCAAAATCATCCATTGACTCCTCTGGCTGTTGAAAAGCTATGTTGAAGCTGTATCTTTCAAAGTCGATGTTTCTTTGAGGATCGAACTTATTTGTTAGACATTTTATTAGTCCTTCGTATGTGTTCGTCTCGCTCTTTGGGAGTGTTATCAGAAGGTCATCCACTTCATCCCCCACCAAATTCAGGAATAGTCCTAGTTTCTTTCCTTCTACTACATCTGTTGCCTCCATGTATCGCTCAAACTTCACAATCCACTTCTCCCATCTTATTCCCACTTGTGGCTCTGATACGCTGAAGGGCATTGGTCTGCGATACTGTGCGCTTTGTTTTGTTTCTGGCATCTTTGCCCTCTTTTATATTGTTGTCTCTTTATTTCTTTTATTTCTCTGACGTTTTTGTAGTGCTCTTGTCACTTTCTCCTTTTTTTTTCACTTTATTATTTGTTATTCCTTGTTGTGGGGATCCTTCTGTGTCCCTTTCCTTTTTCTCGTCTCTATTTTCTCTTTATTCCTTGCCTTTTTCGTTTTGCCTGCCCCTAAAATGGCTGCCCTGTATTTTCCACTGTTTTTTATCTTCTTGTCACACACAAAGTGGCTGCTCGTATTCACGCGAGACTTCGCGATCGAAATCTCGTGTTGCCTGTCCTCAAGATGGCTGCCGCGTTGCTTCTGTGCCCTGATTGGCTTTCCTCGCCTGACTTTGCAATGGCCGCCGAGATGTGCTCCTCTCGCGAGACCTCGCGCTTTGATTTCCGAGTGCGAGGACCTCGCGCTGCTAATTTCGGGCACTAGCGCTGTTCACTGAACGCTTCTTACCGCGCTCAGATGTATTTCGTTGGACGCTGTCGGGGTGGGCTCCCGTGTAGCTCCTTGCGTCTTTTCTTTCACCGCTGACATTGTTCTTTCTCGAGCACACGTCGGATTTCTTGCGCATGTGGATTTGTCACCTCTTCGTTGCCAGATGTCGTGTTGTGTTAGTTGCGGTCAGCACAGGAAACACAGGACGCCAGGTGAGGGTGGTCACTTTCTTTATTGCTATCGTGGGAGCGTGTCGCAGCACGTCTGTCCTCTTCGTTGTCGGCCGTCCTCTGTCCACTTCCTGTCCCCTACAGGATGTGGTGTCCACTGACCTGGTCACTGCCCTGTGACCCACAGGGTCCTAGTGCCCTACATCAGTGGTCACTGTCACCCTACAGTCACGGTTGCTACATCTCCCCCCTTGTCACAAACAAAAGTTCTTTGTCACATGCACAAAGTCTTGGTACATTATAGAGGTAGTAATGGAGGGAGAAAAGAGAGAGAGAGAGGGAGAGAGAGAGAGAGAGAGAGAGAGAGAGAGAGAGAGAGAGAGAGAGAGAGATATTCTCTACATTTCTTCAACAAGTCTTTTTGGCTTCCTGCATATTCTGCTTGGTCTTGTCTCTCTGCTAGGTTCTTGCCCTCTGTTTTCCACTTTCGGTGATGTTGTCTCTCTGCTAGTTTCTTGCTCTCTGTTTCCACTTTCGGTGATGTTGCCACTGGTCCTTCCTCTTCCACTTTGAGCTCCTTGAAGTGGGAACTGTTTCTCGTTATTCTTTGATGGTCGGATGCTGCCGTCACCATTGATCCTTTTACGCTGGTCACTACTAGCGGATCCTTTGAAAATGGACTGTCCGACTTCCGTTGTTGTCTCTGTCTCACTACCACCAGATCTCCTTCGTTTAGCTGATGTTCAGATGCGTTTCTCCTCTTATCAGCATATTCTTTCATTTTCCTCTTAGCTTCATGATCTCTTTCTACCATGTCGCTTCGATCCGTGCTTGCCTTTGCATCTATTTGAGGCAGTCTTGTTTTGCTTGATCTTCCCAACACCAGTTCCGCTGGGCATCGACCAGTGGAGCTGTGAGGGGTGTTTCTGTAGTCTCTTAGTACTTGACATAATGCTTGTCCAATCGATATTTGTGTCAATTTTGCTCGCTGGATGGCTTTCTTTATAGTCCCCATAAACCGTTCTGCCATTCCGTTGGCCTGTGGCCACAGGGGTGTTATTTTCCGATGCTTGATCCCCAAATATTCCATGAATCGACGGAATTCTTCTCCAGAAAATGGAGGGCCATTGTCTGTTTTCAATGTTTGTGGGGAGCCCCAGGCGGCAAATATGTTGTCTAACGCTGGTAATGTGGCATTTGCTGATGTTGACGATACTTCTCTCACAATTGGAAATCTTGAAAATTCATCAATGACCACTAGCAGGTACTTTCCAGTCTCTAATGGTCCATAAAAGTCTGCTGCCAACTCGGTCCATACTGCCGGTGGCAGTTCTGACATTTGCAACGGTGCTGGCTTGGAAGGTGGTCCCGTCACTTGACAGACATGACAGTGTGCTACTTCTTCTTCCACCATGTTGTCCAGTCCTGGGAACCATACTTTTTCTCTCAACATCTTCTTTGTTGCTACAATGCCTCGATGTGATTCGTGAGCTAGTTCAATTGTTCTCTTTCTTAGTCGATAAGGTACCACAATTCTTGAACCTCTCATCAGAATTCCGTTCTCAGTTTCAGACAGTTCTTCACTTATCTTTTTGAAGGCCAGCAGTTCTTCTTTTATGACCCCTTCTCCTGCGGGGCTGTTATTGTTAATGTGTCTCCATCTCTGTTGCCGCACTACGTTCCCGATTGCCTGCATTGTCGGATCTCTTTTTGTTTCTCGTTCTAGTTCTGCAATCGTTATTGACGCCGGAGTGTTCTGTTTTAAAATGAAGTTTAGGTATTCTTCTGCCATGGTGGTGCCACTTTCTCGATGGGGAAGCGGGTGTCGTGACATATAATCCGCTGGGTTGTGGTCCTTTCCGGGCTTGTGGACAATCTTGAAGTTGTAGTCCATCAGTCTGATCCCCCATTGTTCAATTCTTGGTGGTATTTTGGCGTTTGGGTTTCCGTAGATGGTAACTAGTGCTTGGTGGTCTGTTACGATCGTGAATGGCTTCCCATAGATGAACATGTGGTAGTGCTCACATGCCCATACTACCGCCAAACTCTCCTTTTCTGGTTGAGAGTATGCCCTCTCAATGTCCGATAGGCTCTTGCTTCCATATGCTACGATCCGTCGTGGTGAGTCCTTTCCAGGCTTATGTTGTGCCAGTATTGCGCCAAGACCTACCGGGCTGGCGTCCACTGTCAATTCGGTCCATAGGCTCGGGTCAAAATATGCCAGGTGGTCTACTGCCGTTACTGACGGCCTTATTTCTTCAAATGCCTTACTGCATTCTGTGGTCCATTCGAATGTTTGGCCCTGCTTCGTTAGTTCTCGCAGTGGGGTGCTCACTGTTGCGAAATCCTTGATGTATCGCGCACAATAGCTGGCAAGGCCGAGAAATGAGCGCACTTCAGCTACATCTTTTGGTTCTTTTGCCTTCTCGAGGGTGTCCACTTTACTGCGATCTGGTCTCATTCCTTTCTTCAAGAAGATGTGTCCGAAGAACACCAGTTCTTCTCTTCCCAATTCACATTTCTTTTCATTTACTGTTAGGCCCACTTCTTCGAGCTGCGAGCATACTTTTCTCAATGCTTTGTGGTGTTCTTCATCCGATTTGCCAAATACCAGGATATCGTCACTGTAGTTCAGGCTATTCTTGATTGATCTAATGATCTGTCTGATCGTTTCCTGGAAAATCTCAGCTGCTGATGATATTCCAAAGCTTAACCGCTTGTAGCGAAATAGACCTAGGTGTGTTGAGAAGGTTGTTATGTATCTGGACTGCTGGTCTAGCTCCAGTTGGTGGTACCCCTTACATAGGTCTAGCTTGGAAAATCTTCTCATTCCCGTCAGGCAGCTAATCATGTCATCTAGATGTGGCCCCGGATGTCATTCTCGTTCAATGGCTGTGTTGGGGATTCTCATGTCCACACATATTCTAATTTGTGCAGTGTCCTTTTTTGGTACAGCCACTATTGGGGACACCCATGGCGTTGGCCCTTCAGCTGGCTCAATGATGTCTTGTTCTAGCAGTGCCTTTATTTCCTCTTCCACCTGCGGTTGTAGATGGATGGGCACCCTTCGGTGATGCTGGGCGACCGGTCTGACTGATTCGTTAATGTGCAGTGTAATCTGTCGTCCTCTCAGCTTTCCAAGTCCTTTCGTTAACTTCGGGTACTCCTGTAAAATGTTCTCTTTGTCCGATACATGATATGTCATCTGTAATAGGCCCATGACCTTCGCTGTGACATTGCTTAGTAAGCATGGTGCGGGAATGTCTCCTCGTAGCACATGAATTTCTTCAGTGACGGTCTTACCTTTGTGTGTCATGGTGTCCTTGAATTTTCCCATGTATGTTACTGGATTTTGTGCACCCCAGGTAAATACTTGTACACTTGATGGTTGTATGTGTGGTTTTCTCATCATTTTTTCGTATTCAGTGGCGCACATAATGTTGCACGTGGCCCCACTGTCTAGCACAAATTCTGTTTGGTGTGGCCCTACGTCTATGGTCACCCAGTCTGTCTTCTTTATTGATTGCTTATCCACTAGTCTGATGTGTTCTTCCTCATGCCCTTCATCTGTGGACATGAGGTATAGGCGTTCCACTTTCTCTGCTGTTTCTTCTTCTTCCTCTCCCGACTCCAGCGATGAGCTCCTGGTGGTCGCTTCCATGTGTCGCACATGTCGGTTTGTTGTAGTTCTCGGTCTCCCTGGCCTTCCCCGTTCATTCTTGAATTGCATTCCTTGGCACATGGTGGCAAAATGGTTGCTTCTGTTACATTTTTGGCATGTTTGGCCAAATGCTGGGCATGCTCCTTGATGTGGAAACTCCAACCCGCATCTGTAGTACTGGGACCCTTGTTTTCTTGTCGCCTGTTCCTTCGACCCTTTCTTCCAATTTCCAGTTCTGCTCGTGTCTGTCCTTCTGTGGACTTGCTCCTCTCTTCTGTCCATCTGTCTTGCATGCACCATCGCCCTTGCTTCCGCTCTCGCTAGATCTAGAATTCTTTCTAGAGTGGTCGGTTCCTTTAGTATTCTCGTACGAAAGTCTGTGTCACGACAGCCTTCTATCAGTCTTAGGCGGATGGCCTGCTCATTGTCGTATTTTTCAAATTCGCAATGAGCTACTAATTTCCTTAGCCTTGTTGCAAAATCATCCATTGACTCCTCTGGCTGTTGAAAAGCTATCTTGAAGCTGTATCTTTCAAAGTCGATGTTTCTTTGAGGATCGAACTTATTTGTTAGACATTTTATTAGTCCTTCGTATGTGTTCGTCTCGCTCTTTGGGAGTGTTATCAGAAGGTCATCCACTTCATCCCCCACCAAATTCAGGAATAGTCCTAGTTTCTTTCCTTCTACTACATCTGTTGCCTCCATGTATCGCTCAAACTTCACAATCCACTTCTCCCATCTTATTCCCACTTGTGGCTCTGATACGCTGAAGGGCATTGGTCTGCGATACTGTGCGCTTTGTTTTGTTTCTGGCATCTTTGCCCTCTTTTATATTGTTGTCTCTTTATTTCTTTTATTTCTCTGACGTTTTTGTAGTGCTCTTGTCACTTTCTCCTTTTTTTTCCACTTTATTATTTGTTATTCCTTGTTGTGGGGATCCTTCTGTGTCCCTTTCCTTTTTCTCGTCTCTATTTTCTCTTTATTCCTTGCCTTTTTCGTTTTGCCTGCCCCTAAAATGGCTGCCCTGTATTTTCCACTGTTTTTTATCTTCTTGTCACACACAAAGTGGCTGCTCGTATTCACGCGAGACTTCGCGATCGAAATCTCGCGTTGCCTGTCCTCAAGATGGCCGCCGCGTTGCTTCTGTGCCCTGATTGGCTTTCCTCGCCTGACTTTGCAATGGCCGCCGAGATGTGCTCCTCTCGCGAGACCTCGCGCTTTGATTTCCGAGCGCGAGGACCTCGCGCTGCTAATTTCGGGCACTAGCGCTGTTCACTGAACGCTTCTTACCGCGCTCAGATGTATTTCGTTGGACGCTGTCGGGGTGGGCTCCCGTGTAGCTCCTTGCGTCTTTTCTTTCACCGCTGACGTTGTTCTTTCTCGAGCACACGTCGGATTTCTTGCGCATGTGGATTTGTCACCTCTTCGTCGCCAGATGTCGTGTTGTGTTAGTTGCGGTCAGCACAGGAAACACAGGACGCCAGGTGAGGGTGGTCACTTTCTTTATTGCTATCGTGGGAGCGTGTCGCAGCACGTCTGTCCTCTTCGTTGTCGGCCGTCCTCTGTCCACTTCCTGTCCCCTACAGGATGTGGTGTCCAGTGACCTGGTCACTGCCCTGTGACCCACAGGGTCCTAGTGCCCTACGTCAGTGGTCACTGTCACCCTACAGTCACGGTTGCTACAGATGCCACCGCCACCATGACGGTGGCATCCTCCATTCCCAGTATTGTGGCGGGCGGTGCTCACAGCACCGCCCACCACAATGCTGGGAATGCACTGCATGCATTGTCATGCACAAGGTGACAGGCACCGCGAGGTGCCTGCCACCATGGCCATGGCAATACAGGGGAGTACCATAGGTACCCCCATGTGCACCCTACACCCCCCCAATACCGTGGGGGCCTACAACGTGCCCCCGAACGCAGAATCCGCATTCCTCGGTGCCGCCACGGAAAGGCATGTTTCTGCCCCCATACTAATATGAAGGGTGATATCTAGCAGACACCGGCACCATATTAAACCTTTTGACAGGGCGGAAAAGCGGCGGACGGTCTTCCCGTCCGCCGCGGTACCCCCGCCATACTAATATGGTGATGGGTAAATGGGTGGCGGGTGGGGAAGGATGTAGGGTGGATCGCCGCCGCCATGTGGGCGGTGGCCATCAGCCCTACATCCTAATGACCCCCTAAGTATCCAATCAGTACAGTGTAAGACTGCCATGCTCCTTGGGGGGGGCTAACACAATAATAGAGAGTTAATCAATTGAATCAAAAGCAGACATAATGCCATCAAATCATAAGCGACAGCTGACCAAAGGCCAACTTTAAGTATATAATATGCAGTGGAATCAATAGGTCTGGTGATGAGACCTAAAAAACATGTGACTTTTTAGCTGAAGTCTTTAAAAAATTGTTCTGTACAATTCAATCCCATTTTAGAAAATGTATTCGTTTGGGACCAACAAAGCTTTCCTCTGCCGGCTTTTTGTATCTGTGTTGTAACAAAACCTAAGGGGGCCCCGTGCAAGGTTAGGTGAGGGCGTTGGACCTAAATTTGTTGTTCCTATAGCCTTCACCCACCAACCAGAAACATACCACAAATGTTGGAAATCAATACGGTGAAAAACAATTAAATAATGAAATGAAAACCTGGTATTCTAAATATTTTTCCCACTCCAAAGCATTTGCACACAGACTTGTTTTCTCTAATCAGACTTCAGTGTGATTCCACTCGGCTTCGGAGACTTGGCAGCACCTATGCAGAACCATCCTGGGAAATAGACATGTATCATCGTAGGGTGGCGTAACCTGTAAATAAATAAGGCATCCACCTCCCCTTGCAATGCAAAGGTAGGTATATTCGTATGACTCCTAGCAATGACCTGTAGTTATAAAGGGGTAAGTATGTAGTAAGCAAATATTCAGCCAGCATCAGGGATTTCCAAGTTTTACATCCGTGTTATATTATCGAGGGAACGACAAAACATAAACATGCATAGAGTCGATCCAATGAAAGTAGTTTATATCATCACTTGTTATTCTGACACTGGCCCAGTCCTCCTGGCCCTACAACAGGCACCTCCGTGGCACATGTCTACTATTAGTTTGACAACAGAAGTTCTCTACCAGGATTGATATAATGCGCTACATATCACTAATATATAAAAACCCAGGAAGCTGGCATTTAGACAAAGGCATGTCACAATCAGAAATTTAGAGCATATCAAAATTTATTAATAATCAATTCACATATTAGAGTTTTAAATAGTCAGTAAAAAGGAAAAACGTATCTCATCCCACACCACACTCACTCACGCATTCAAACCAACAAACTCATACCCACACATACTCATATGTCCTGAAAATCAGGAGTCCAGCCTGCTCTAAATTTCTGATTGTGACATGCCTTTGTCTATAGGCCAGCTTCCTGGGTGTTTATATATTAGTGACTTATAGCGCATTTAATCAATTCTGGTAGAGAACTTCTGTTTGAGTAGTTTATCGGAGGGTAGTGTTAAGCATTTATTGGACAGACTCAGGCAAGTAATGATGTCACACACTCAAAGACTGAACTCAGACCAATTTGTTTGTCAAAAAATATTATTTAGTAACAATTTATTTCTGGAACCAAGCCAGGCCTGGTGCAGGTAAGTGAAATAATACTTTGCATGTATAATGCAGTTGAATACAGTTGAAATGCAGTTGGATGCAATTGGTTTGTTTACAAGTAAGGCAAAAGTCAAAATTAATTCTCAGTTACTTTTGAGATTACTTTGTGCGTTACTTTTTAAGTTAATTTTTCTACTCAGTGTAATATGCCAAGATATCACACTGGTACATTTCCTAGAGAAAAGTTAAGTAATTCAGTTTTTGTACATTTGCAGTTTCTTAGGGTTTCATGGAAACCAACTCCACACTCCCTGCCCCATCTGCCGCTGCTGCTGCTGAGGAAGTTCGAGGCCCTTCACCACCCGCAGGCTACCATCTGCGCCTCATCCCTGGTGGCCAGTGGTAGGCCGTAGGTAGGTTTGTTCATCCTCCGCTTTATTGCTTTTATTGTATTGCCTGTATTTTCATTGTTGTGTCTGTGACTGCTATTGTCTGTCTTCCCCCCCTCTGCCTGTACGTGGTCTGTGCCCCTTTTTCTTCCCTCTGTTCCCCTTGTTGTCCCCGCGTTCTCTCTGCCTGGTCTTTCCTTCTGTACCCCTCGCTGCCTTCATGTCCCTGCCCGGTTTTCCCTTCTGTTCCCCTCGCTGCCCCGGTGCCTCTCTGCCCTTTCTGCCTTCTGTTCTTAGCTGCTCCTGTATTTCTGTATTCTGTATTTTGCCTCTGTGCCACTCGTTTTTCCGGTATTTCTGTGCCCTTTTTGCCTTCTGTGCTACTCGTTTTTCCCTTGTTTTTGTGCCCCTTTTGCCTTCAGTTTGACTTGTTTTTTGTGCCCGTCTGCCTTCGGTGCCACTCGTTTTCCCCTCGTTTTTGTGCCTCTTTTGCCTTCTTTTCCACTTGTTTTTTGTGCCCTTCTGCCCTCTGTTCCACTCACTTTTTTGTGCCCTTCTGCCCTCTGTGCCACTCGTTTTTCCCTCGTTTTTTGTGCCCTTCTGCCTTCTGTTCCACTCGTTTTATGTGACCTTCTGCCCTCTGTGCCACTCGTTTTTTCCCTCGTTTTTTGTGCCCTTCTACCTTCTGGTCCACTCGTTTTTTGTGCCCTTCTGCCCTCTGTGCCACTCGTTTTTCCCTAGTTTTTTGTGCCCTTCTGCATTCTGTTCCACTCATTTTTTGTGCCATTCTGCCCTCTGTTCCACTCATTTTTTGTGCCCTTCCGCCCTCTATGCCACTCGTTTTTCCCTCGTTTTTGTGCCCCTTTTGCCTTCTGTTCCACTCGTTTTTTGTGCCCTTCTGCCCTCTATTACACTTGTTTTTCCCTTGTTTCTATGCCCCTTTTTCCTTCTGTTACCTTCATTGTCCCTCACCGCCCTCGCCGCTGCGTTCCCTGCGGCCCGCCCCCGTGACTGCCGACTACCCATTTGCTGCTCCCGCCTCCCAGCTGCTCCTCCCTCCCACCTCCCCATATATGCTGGCTGCTCTGCGGCCGCACCCAGCAGGAACGCCTCTTATGCACCGAAGACGCGCCTAAGGCAAGCCCGTCTGAGCCTGGACCGCGCCCAGCGCCAGAACCCTTGGCCCCCGCCATGACGACCGCCGCCACTACGACGCCAGCACTCTGCACGCTCTCAACTCCGGACGGAGCCACACCTGCTTCAAGGTCGCCCCAAAACACACACACGGCCCCTTCACCTGCCGGTGCGGCAGCTACACCAGCCTCAGAGCAGACTAACCACCCGCCAAGAAAGACCCCAACCACCTCAGATGCATACTACTGAACACCCACTCCGCCCGCAAGCATGACGTCGAGCTCTGGGACCTGCTCGACACAACATCTCCGGACGTCGCCTTCCTGACAGAGACCTGGTTTAACGACTCCTCCATACCCGATATCGCCATACCCATCCCAGACGGCTACAAGATCACCCGCCGAGACCGCACCAACGGAGTCGGAGGTGGAATCGCCATTGTCCAAAAGAACAGCATCAGGGTCTCAACTACACCGACTACACGCTCAGCACTGCCAGACACATGCATTTCCAGATCCACATAGACCGTAACTTCACCCTCAGAGGCACACTCGTCTACCGACCCCCGGACCCCGCCCCCAGTTCAGCGACTCCATCGCCGACTTGATCAGCATGCACGCCCTGACCTCTACCTACTACATCCTCCTCAGAGACCTGAACTTTCACCTTGAGAACAACAACGACAACAACTCCACAACCCTGATCGACAACCTCGCCAACCTCAGACTGAAGCAACTCGTCACAACGCCCACCCACTCCGCCGGCCACACGCTCGACCCTGTCTTCTCCTCAAGCCTGCACGTCTCCGTCAGCCACACCACCAAACTCCTCTGGACCGACCACCGCTGCATCCACTTCGCCTTCCAGAAACCCACCACACACCACCGAACCCAACAGATCCCCCACCGCTGCTGGAGCAAAATCACCAAAGACCAACTACATGCAAACCTTGCTCTCAGCCCACCCACCGAATACTCCAACACCGACTACGCTGCCCACAGCCTCAGACGCTGGATCGAGGACTGCACTAACACCCTTGCCCCGCTGAGAAACCCCTCCACAGAGACACCAGCAAAAGGGCCGGCTGGTTCTCCCCAGAACTCCTAGCCTCCAAGCAAGCCTGCCGGAAACTAGAGAAGAAATGGCACAGTGAACAAAGTCCGGACAGCCACGCAGCACACAAAGACGCTATCCGCGACCACCACCACCTCATCAGGGCGGCCAAGAGGACCTCCTTCAAAGACTGCCTCGACAACAACGCACACATTAGCAAGGAGCTCTTCAACATCATGAAGGAACTCTCCAACCCCAGCTCCAACACCAACGACATCTCGCCATCGGAAGCCCTGTGCGACTCCCTTGCCACCTTCTTCCACCACAAGATAGCAGACATCCACGACCGCTTCAACACCCAGACAGCCCCAACAGACAGCAACACAACAAACCCTCCGTACACCATCGACCACGACCCCCTGCTAGCCTGGGCCAGAGTGAGCATCGATGACACCATCAAGACCATGCGCACAATCCACTCCGGCTCTCCGTCAGACCCATTCCCGCACCACGTCTTCAACAGAGCAAGCAGCTCCATCGCACCCCACCTGCGCAATGTCATCAATCTCTCCCTCGAGACCGCGACCTTCCCAGAGATCTGGAAACAAGCCGAGATCAACACCCTACTCAAAAAACCTAAGGCAGACCCAAGAGACCTCAAGAACTTCCGGCCCATCTCTCTGCTCCCCTTCCCTGCCAAGGTCATTGAGAAAACCGTCAACAGACAGCTAACCCGATACCTCGAAGAAAACAGAATCCTGGACCCTTCCCAGTCATGGTTCCACAGCAACCACAGCACCGAGACTGCCCTCATCGCCACCACCGACGACATCAGGACCCTGCTAGACAACGGCGAGACCACAGCACTCTTCTTCCTAGACCTCTCTGCTGCCTTCGACACCGTCTGCCACAGCACACTACACGCACGCCTCCATGCCACAGGGATCCGAGACAAGGCTCTGGATTGGACCACCTCCTTCCTCTCCGGCAGAACCCAGAGCGTCCGCCTCCCCCATTCCGTTCCAAAGCCTCCGAGATCATCTGCGGCGTACCCCAGGGATCCTCCCTCAGCCCAACGCTGTTCATGGCCCACTTACACACGTAGCCCGACGCCGACAACACTCAGCTGATCCTCTCCCTCACCAAGGACCCCATCACCGCCAAAGCCAACCTCCACGAATAAATGATGGCTGCTACCGACTGGATGAAGACCAGCCGTTTGAAGCGTAACTCGGACAAGACGGAGCTCCTTATCCTCGGCTCCAACCCCTCAGCCTGGGACGACTCTTGTGGTCAACGGCACTGGGGGCAGCCCCGACACCCACCGACTATGCACGCAACATGGGAATCATCCTTGACTCAACGCTCTCATGCTCCGCAAGATCTACAGATAGATCCCGACAGATACAAGAAAGACAGTCACCCAGGCCCTCGTCAGCAGCAGACTCGACTACGGAAACGCCTTCTACACAGGAGCTCCGACAAAGCTCATCAAATGACTACAACGCATCCAAAACGCCTCGGCATGACTGATCCTCGATGTACCACGCCACGGCCACATTACCCTCCACCTGAAAAACCTGCACTAGCTCCCCATCAACAAGGATATCCTTCAAGCTCCTCACCCACGCACACAAGGCACTCCACAAGACCGGCCCAGCCTACATCAACAGACAGCTCTCCTTCTACATACCCAACCGCCAGCTACGCTCCGCCGACCTCTCACTTGCCACCATCCTGCGCATCCGAAGAAAAACCACCGGTGGGAGATCCTTCTCCCACCTCTCCGCCAAGACATCGAACACCCTCCCACTGAGCCTACGACAGACCTAAGACCTGCTGACCTTCAGGAGGATACTCAATACCTGGCTGTTCGATCAGTAGCGCCCCCCCCAGTACCTTGAGACCCTCGCGGGTATGTAGTGCGCTTTAAAAATGATTGATTGATTGAAAAGATTTTTCACTGAAAAGCAGTCCAGGCAGTCCTATGGGAGAAAACAGTGTTATCGATTTATGGGTAAGTACATGGTTTTTGGAGTTGGTATTTTTGGGTTAGAAGCAGGGTTCGCCCGAAGTCAAGGATACACTCTCAAAGCACCCTCAGACACACTAAGGCGACAAGGTGCAGAGTGCTGAGGCCCAATGTTATCCAATGGATGATAGGGGACCTCCGGTTGGTGGCTGCTCACGAGCAGGCCACAAGGTTGTGGGAGCAAAGCTCCTGGAGTTAGGCTAGGGGCAAAGGGGGTTCCGATTTAGCACACAAGGTGCACCCACAGCCACCCAGGGGCGGCTGTGTGCAGCGTACTGTTTTGGCATCGGGTGCCCTGTTGATTTCAAAGGGGAATCTCCGATTGCAACAAACACTGCAGGCTCAGGGACTAAGATCTTCTGGAGGCGATCACCAGAGGGAGATAAGTTGGGATGCCTGGGGAGGCCGGGACACCGCCGGTTGGGCCACCCAAGGCAGAGAGATGTCAGGTGCAGGGGTGTCTTTTGGTGTTGGGTTTCTCTTACCGGCACCGGTCACGGTCGGGGAGGCGTCCGTTGGAGACTTGAGGTAGATCAGGGATCACCAGATCCCAGGTCAGGATCACCAGGGAGCTCTCCTCCTGGTATTGGGCCACTCGAACACAGGCCGTGGGCATCGGGTGTAGACTTGTGGATTTTGCCAGAGTTTGTGGGTGAGCAAATCGGAAGCTCACAGAAGACAAAGTCTGGTTTGGGAAGGCAGGGCAGGTCCTCTGGGGTCTTGGGGGCTGCTGGCTGCAGGATTTCGAGGTCATGGCAGGTCTGTAGGGCTGGGGCCAAGTCAGTTGCTCCTCCTCTTCTTCTTCAGCACGGCTCTTTGGTCCTTCTTCTTCTTGTCTGAGGATACAAGGTTCAGGTTTGGCCCTAAATACAAAATTTAGGGGTGTTACAGGTAGGTCCCGGTCAGGACCATTTGGTCCCTGCCTTGGGGTGGGTACTCCCACTATTATGCCACACTTAACTGGGAGGAGGGCATAAACCTCACTCTAGTTGGCTGGGTCCTCCCATGGCAGGGACTGAGAGTTGTGCCTCACCTTGCCTCCCCCACCTGAGGGGTGGGGTTGGCAAAGGTGGGCTCACCTCTCCTCCTAATTTGGTTTTCCTGCATATTCTCTCATCAAAAGTGGGGGGTCAGAACCAGTTGGGGCCAGTTGGAAGGAGCAGCAAATGGCTGGGGTAGCTAAGGCGTCAAGCCTTTGAAGCTTCCTCTTTGTGGACCCTGCCCATCCTGGGGGAAGGAGGCTTGGCACCTCGTCCCAGGATGTGCTTTGTTTCAGGACCCAGAGAGTGGCAGGCTCTCAACACAGGGGTTCAGAAACATGTCTGTTGGTGGCAGCTGGCAAGCAGCCACTCAGCCTGGACACTAGGGTTAGGTCATTTTTCAGGGTGCATCTCTAAGTTGCCCTCGGAGTGCATTTTTCATTAAATCTCACACTGGCATCAGTGTGGGTTTAATGTGCTGAGAAGTTTGATATCAAACATCTCAGCTTTCAGTGTAGCCATTATAGTGCTGTGGTATTCGTAATGACAAACTCCCATTCTATATACTCTTAATGGCAACACTGCACTTACATTGTCTAAGAATAGACTTAGACACTGTAGGGGTACAGGGCTCATTCACCTGTACCCTAACCACTGGTATAGTGCACCCAGCTAGAGGGGTGACTGACCTATGCCAGGGCAGTGGATTATAGACATGGCACACAGGGATGTGTCTGAACCCAAAACAGGAACAAGTTTTTGATCCCATGCAGGCTGCACAGCCAAGTAACTGAATAAATCCAATCAATCAATGCTTTCTTAATTCGTAAGATGCCACCCATTGATAAACACAAGAAAAAGCGGACAGATTAAACTTTGGAGAAGATTGACATGTATACAAGGTGAATGCACACAGGAATGGTGTTTCCGGTCACTTATTAATATCAACAGCAGGGGCAACAATTGGACATGGAACGTTTGTGACACATAAACATGGGCATTATACATATTATTTTGTTATAACTTATTGGTATATGTTCATCTTAAACAGAATCCACATTGTAAGTGTGGCAAGCTTCATTCGGATCTTGGAAGGGAACTCTGTGTTAATCTTATAAACCTACTGAAAAAACGGGTTTAGGAAAAGCCATTCGTTTTTAAAGCTTTATTCGACATTTGTCATAAAAGCATTCACCTAGCCCTAATACAATAAATACTACCATTAAAAAAATACATTCTAAAAATACATATTAAACATGAAATGTCGGATAAATACATGATAAAAAACATCAAATTACAGCAAATTATCACTTAAAAAGTAGTTTTTTATATAAAATAAAATACAATAATCCAAATGGCAAAGTGCAAAGATAGGAATGTGCATAATTTCATTACGGTGTGATTGCCATTAACAATCGGGTACGAATTAACCATGACCAAGCCAGAAATTTTGCTACCCCAACCACAAGCAATATGGAACAATCTGATTCAAGTATCCTAAGGGCTTCAGATTGGCTGCGGGTTCCCAAATTTGAGCACACAGGTTTCAGCCATTTACGTCTGGGAGACGAGTACAGTGGGCAACAAAATAAAAGATGGGAAATGTGCTCAGTTAGTTCATTACAATGGTGACAATGTTCGTCCCATGCTGGGGACCAATGCTTTTTAAACGCGTTCACCGGAAGTGTACCTATGCGAAATTGAAAATAAAGTTTCCTGTCATAAGGTTTTTCAATGATGTCCCAAAAGGATTCGCAGAAAGGGTACATTTTTATATTTAGGAAGCGAGATGTTAGATTTGAACTTGTATTGTCACTAAACATTGTAAAATATATCATTTCCCAATATAGATCTTTCAGCTTTGCCTTCGTAGGAAAGCAGGATACGTCTTGGGTGTCCCATAGATGGTCCAATTTCAATTTTTTAAGGAGGCCCCGGAGCTCCCTTAGCCATGGAATACTATGGAAGCGGTCGAATTTGATGACGTCCGTCAATGCCGCCGCATAGTGGCTTAATTCTGGAGTCACCATGATCCGTCTCCAATATAAGAGAGGGCGTAACCTCGCTGTGTCCTCTATGCCTTTTCTTCCCAGATCCAATTTTAGTGGGGTTGTGGGTGTACTTTGGGGGACCATCACAATCTCTCTTAAGAATCTGTTTTCTGCTCGGCCCAGTTCTTTCAAATTAGAGAACCCCCATAGTTCAGAGCCATATAAACAAGCCCCCAGGACTTTCATAGAATAAATTTCCAACACACAGTTTACTGGCTTTGTCAGCGAGGTGCGGTGTTTTTGTGTAATTGCGCCTGCTAGCTGCCTAAACTTTAATAAAGATGTAGTTATGTGTGGTTTCCAACTCATGTTTTCTTGTAGAGTGATGCCTAGGTAGGAAAAAGAGTCCACTCTTTCTAGGGGTATACCTTTATATTTTATTACACCTTTGAAGGTGGACTGCTGGTTGAGGCACATGAATTTTGTTTTGGTGGGTATTCAATTCAAGGCCCCTCCCGTCACAAAATACACCAAAGGCATCAACCACTTTTTGGAGCCCACTGGGGGTGCGGGAAAGTAAGAGTGTATCGTCCGCAAACATGAGGACAGGTACACGAGAGCCAGCAATTACTGGGGCGTCACTAGCAATCTTCTCTAGGTGTTCAACGATACCATTTATATAGATAGAGAAGAGGGTTGGCGCTAGGACACACCCTTGTCTCACCCCACGTTCTACCAGAAAGGGATCAGTTACTTCTCCTTGCTTGCCCCATCTTATTCTTGCAAAGTTGTTTTCATGTAGGCGAACAAGGAGTGTGAGCAGTTCCTGGCTTAAGCCTACGTCCGTCAAGGTCTGCCAGAGCTTTTCTCTGGGGACCATGTCGAAAGCGGCTTTTAGGTCCACAAAAACTGCATACAATGTCCCCTTCTTTAGAGTGACATTTCTCCAATAGATGGTTAGGAAGTGGAGGACTTGGTCAATGCTGCTAGTTAGGGGACGAAAACCAGCTTGATATGATGACAGAATATTTTTTTCGTTGATCCATTGGTGCAGTTTATTTTGGACTAATCGGCCCATTAGTTTTTGTGCTGTGTCAATCAAACTAATGGGTCTATAGTTTTTAGCCAGGGTTTTGTCACCTTTCTTATATATGGGGATGATTTCGGCTCCCTTCCAGGAGTCAGGCACTTTCCCTCCCATTGCCACTGCATTTGCCAGCATTGCAAAATAGCTACACCAGGACTTCCGATCCGATAGAAATATATCAGCCGGAATTCCATCCATGCCTGGAGCTTTACCCCCTGCTACACAATCCAATACAATACTCACATCCTTTTCAACAAATATTGGAGATTTATAGTAAACTTGAGGAGGAGGACAATCATTATTAAACATGGGATTAGAGGCATACTGTGGTTGGAAGTATTCTACCCAATTACTTTTCGGGACATGGTTCGTAGGCTGGAGTGCTACGCCACCCTTTGCCCATTTTACTGTGGCCCAGAAGCGCTTTGAGTCCTTCGAGGCACACGCCTCCTTGAGTTCGCGCCAGCAATCCTCATCCCAACGCTTCTTTGCCAATTTTTGAGCCTGTCTATACTGGTTTCTCGCCAGCCTTACTGATTCTGGGCTTCCTGTTCTTAGTTCCAGGGTAAGATTATCTCGTGCTACCCTGCAGCTCTTGTCATACCACCCTTTGATTTCTTGGGCTTTTATCTTTTTATTTGGGACTACTGTTTTAACAAAAAAAGATTGAATTTTGGAAAACAGTTTCTCGTGAGCAACCATCATATACTCTGTGAAGTCAATCATCCCATAATGGGACTTAATCTTAGAGACTTCGTCCACCACTAATTCCTTTAAAATCTCTATTTTGGCAATATCTTCTAGGAACATGCTCCACTTCAAGTGGCGGAGGTTATTTGAGCTTACAAGGTCTTGTGTCACCATTTGATCCCCTCTTGGATGATCGGGCACTTCATGGTAGGAATGGAGTGTCAGGCACAAAGGATTATGGTCACTTTCTAACTTGTCCTTCACTTCCATATCTACCAATTTATCCCAAGCCCTTACATCCAGGAGTATATAATCTATTCTGCTGGCCGCTCTGCCATTATCAAATGTATTTTTCCCCATTAAATCTGACGGTGCCCGTCCATTGACTGCTCTAAGCCCTCTGGAGAGACAAAAGCTTTTCAATTGGATTGCTACTGTGCTCCATTTCCTGATTGCTGGGATGTCTAGTTGAGGAATTCTCCACTTTGTATCCTCATCTTCGGCCAGGATCCTATCCTCTTCGCCCAAGGGTTCAAAGGTGGTGTTAAAATCCCCGCCTATTATTACATGAGGTGGCACTGGTAGCATTTCAATATGGTGCTCAAGAGTCGTTAAGGTCTCTGATGGTTTTCCCCTACCAACTCCCCTGGAATAGAGATTAAACAGGGCAAGTTGTTGCCTATTTTGCCAGCTAATGTCAAGTGCTAGAATATCATTGGAGGGTATAGACCTTTGCTTAACCGAGCAATTCAAAGTTTGGCGTACCCAAATTAACAGGCCCCCAGAAGGACGACCCACTCGGTTTCTTATAGCTGGGACATGAAAGTTCAAGTACCCTTGCCGGAAAATTGGTGCTAGCGACCAAGTTTCTTGCAGCATAACAATGTCGTAGTGGTCGATAAAATCAACCCAGTCTGGGATATTTAGCTTGTTTGTGATGCCAGCTATGTTCCAAGAGATAATAGATAGTGGCGGTATAACCATTTGATGGTGTATCTGGTCAATATCAGGAGTATTTGTTAGATCTACAAGTTCTATGCCTCGGGCTAAGCCTCCACTCAGTGTTGGCGATTTCTCAATTACCTCTGGAGCTCTTTTTTGTTCCATCAGGACTCTATCTGGTTCCTCTGGGACAGGAATAAAAAATACCTTAGGGAGCAGGGTCAATTTATCTAATGGAGGCTCCTCTGGAATCGGAGTCTTGACAAGTCCCTGGTGCAGCTGGATTTCAGGGGGGACAGGAGAAGCACATACGAGTCAATCACACTCGTTTAGGCCGGATAACATGGAATAGTGGTTTTCCAAGTTTAACCCCCACTCGCATAGTGGGTTAGTCCTAACCCTTCTATTTCCCACAACTGTCCACTTTGTTCTTAATATGCTAGGTTTAGCTACTAGACCTCTTCTACTGTAGAAGAAATCAAGTGTCAGTGGTATTAATTCTGCGGTTCTAAGTTGTGGAGGGAAGATATTCCGTAGGACATCAGGCAATACTTCAGGACCCTTGAAATTCAAAACCACGCAGTCCCCTTGGAATTTCTTTGTCTTAGTGCCTATCCACTTAACCCTTCTTGCTGTAAGCAGATCATCGGATAGTTTTTCCTTGCCCCAAGGAGATATGTGCATGTTATTACTAAGCCACTGTAAAGCCTTATTTCTTAGGGAATCCGAAGACTCGATCTGGCCTATTTCCAACGGTGGTGTATTTGCAAGTACTAGGATCAAGGGGGAGGCTTCGACAATTAGTTCAACTGGGCCGGTTTCTAGATTGGGAATCTCAGAGGTGGTGTTGCCTACTGCTTGTGCTGGATCTAAAGTTAAAACCGTGTCAGAGATGTCACCATGTCTAGAGCTGGCTTGTTGGATTAGCTCAGGTGTTACTTGCGAGCCTGCATTCATATTCCCCCCAGGTGTTTTCCCTGCAGCCTCTATCTGTTCAAATTTGGTTGTTATTAGATTTGACATTTCCCCCACCCCCTCATTAGTTTTTCTTAGGAGTGACTCCAACTTGTTAACTTTATTGGCCAGTTGGTCTACTTTTGATATGAGGGGTTTCATTAACCCTACTAATTTGGACTCCAGTATGCCCATGAGCTTATTTAGGAGGGTATCCTCCCCGTCTACACTTCCGTACTCTTCCTCCCTTATCCCTTCTTCCACCCTTTTCTTTGTTCTTCTAGGTGGAGTCACAGGTTTATTCTTGCAAGAGCGTAGGCCACCTCTTCTAGGTGGTACCTTGGTAATCCCTTTTTTAGCTCTTGGTGCAGGGACAGGGGTGGGAGGGGTATTGCTCTCTGGGTCTGACTCCACAGTTGTATCAGGTTTATTTGGCTCTTCTAAGATGATTAGATCTACAGATGGATCAGGTTGTTGGACCATGGAGGCTGTGGATACATTTATTGTGGAGTAGTCATTAGGGTCCTCTATCAGGTCGGCGGTAAAAATTTCATCATTGGCAGACTGGGATACCCCTGATTGATTGATTTGGGCACAAGGTGGCGAATCCATAAGTCCCAGGGAGGACCTCCGTACATTATTGATTTTTGCCACTACCTGGACCAAATAGTTATCCATTGTGTTTGCCGGGGTGGCAGGTGTTTTTTGCCTCGACATAGTGATCAGTCAAATATGAGCTCCAGTGCCCTGGTGACAAATATAGCAATAGTAGCCAAATTACACTATAAATATGTAGATATGTCGCCTTACCACAGATAGATTTGGAAGATGGACGTAAGGGGGGTGGACCAGACCAGTCTCTCACAGTCTAGAACGGGCTAAAACGGGCCCGCCCTTGGCCCGGGCTTCGCCCGGCGTCCCGCGAGACGGGGGTGACAGCAATTAAATGCGCCTCCTGGCGCGTGATAGACGCGGAATGCGTCCCCTTGGAATCCTGGGAAATGTAGTCTTTTCGCTCTCCCTGGCCCGCTCAGCACTCCGCTCGCCGGCCCGGTCTAAAGATGTTGCAAGGGACAGGCGGCGGGAGGCGTCGGGAGGCGGATGGTCAAGGACACAGAGTACAGAGGTAAGAGTTTTCCTCTCGTGAGCCAAGGGTTTGCCTGCAACAGTAAGCTTTCAGCACGGATCCCCCCCTCGACCGGGGTGACAGCAATTAAATGCGCCTCCTGGCGCGTGATAGACGCGGAATGCGTCCCCTTGGAATCCTGGGAAATGTAGTCTTTTCGCTCTCCCTGGCCCGCTCAGCACTCCGCTCGCCGGCCCGGTCTAAAGATGTTGCAAGGGACAGGCGGCGGGAGGCGTCGGGAGGCGGATGGTCAAGGACACAGAGTACAGAGGTAAGAGTTTTCCTCTCGTGAGCCAAGGGTTTGCCTGCAACAGTAAGCTTTCAGCACGGATCCCCCCTCGACCGGGGTGACAGCAATTAAATGCGCCTCCTGGCGCGTGATAGACGCGGAATGCGTCCCCTTGGAATCCTGGGAAATGTAGTCTTTTCGCTCTCCCTGGCCCGCTCAGCACTCCGCTCGCCGGCCCGGTCTAAAGATGTTGCAAGGGACAGGCGGCGGGAGGCGTCGGGAGGCGGATGGTCAAGGACACAGAGTACAGAGGTAAGAGTTTTCCTCTCGTGAGCCAAGGGTTTGCCTGCAACAGTAAGCTTTCAGCACGGATCCCCCCCTCGACCGGGGTGACAGCAATTAAATGCGCCTCCTGGCGCGTGATAGACGCGGAATGCGTCCCCTTGGAATCCTGGGAAATGTAGTCTTTTCGCTCTCCCTGGCCCGCTCAGCACTCCGCTCGCCGGCCCGGTCTAAAGATGTTGCAAGGGACAGGCGGCGGGAGGCGTCGGGAGGCGGATGGTCAAGGACACAGAGTACAGAGGTAAGAGTTTTCCTCTCGTGAGCCAAGGGTTTGCCTGCAACAGTAAGCTTTCAGCACGGATCCCCCATTCAGCCATTCATATTTTGCGAGATGTGAATTGTGGGTTTCTGCGAAATGCAGTTCACATGTACAGATGATCCAGCTGAGAGCGTGTAACTTTAGTAGTTCGTCACCGAGAGGAGTCTGTTCTTGGCTTTGTTTGATAGGAAACACCTGAATCTAGTGGGGAAGGGATGACATAACATTGTGTTGTACGTAGCAATCGAGACTGGCATCATTGTTAACAAGACGCGTGCCGTAGCACTGCAGGATATCGGACCGAGATGTCAAGACGTTTTCAGGGTCATTTTAGTGATAGTGGTCAGTTTGCTAAGTAGGATGGTGTGACAATCGTTTTAGAACAGCACATGTCACGGTAAGCCAAGCATCCTTTCAGTGGATTAAAGGGAAGGCAGAAATGTGGGGTGTTGAGATGACGTAAGGGAGCGCCACAGAGTCATACATCACAATTTCCAAACTTTTATTTTTACTAATTTTACCATTGCAACATTCAGTATTACGAAGCATTCTTTTGTTCAATATGTGGGATGGTTATAGGGTTATAAGATTAACGCCTAGTGAAACTTGGTGGCTATCAATATGTGGACGGCAATTGCAAAAAACAACAAGTGATGGACTGAATGTGGATCAATGTCACACACTCCCCCAGTCAAAAGATCTGGGCCCAAATCCATCGTTTTTTTGCACTCCACACCACCCTGGGTCAGATAATGGCTTTATGCAAATCAGCTCTGACCCTGTTGCCCCATGGGAACAGTCCAGTCCGAACTACAACAGCCATATCTTTCCCAGACCGGAATCAAGCATCCGAGGACCGGACCGGTTTCGAGGTAACACCTCTCTTCAGCCCGGCTAGCTTGACTCCAAGTGGTGTGGAGTGCCTGGGACCCACGTCTGGGCATCCCCAGCGCACTTAGGGCGGCAATTGCAAAAAACAACAAGTGATGGACTGAATGTGGATCAATGTCACACACTCCCCCAGTCAAAAGATCTGGGCCCAAATCCATCGTTTTTTTGCACTCCACACCACCCTGGGTCAGATAATGGCTTTATGCAAATCAGCTCTGACCCTGTTGCCCCATGGGAACAGTCCAGTCCGAACTACAACAGCCATATCTTTCCCAGACCGGAATCAAGCATCCGAGGACCGGACCGGTTTCGAGGTAACACCTCTCTTCAGCCCGGCTAGCTTGACTCCAAGTGGTGTGGAGTGCCTGGGACCCACGTCTGGGCATCCCCAGCGCACTTAGGGCGGCAATTGCAAAAAACAACAAGTGATGGACTGAATGTGGATCAATGTCACACACTCCCCCAGTCAAAAGATCTGGGCCCAAATCCATCGTTTTTTTGCACTCCACACCACCCTGGGTCAGATAATGGCTTTATGCAAATCAGCTCTGACCCTGTTGCCCCATGGGAACAGTCCAGTCCGAACTACAACAGCCATATCTTTCCCAGACCGGAATCAAGCATCCGAGGATCCTTTGACTGGGGGAGTGTGTGACATTGATCCACATTCAGTCCATCACTTGTTGGACTGAATGTGTTGACATGTGATGTCACGTGCCATGATGCCACCTAGAAACTTCTGAACTTGTGCCCCATATTTCCACATCCACCTCAGGGTGTATCAGCTATTGCTGTAGCCTAGTAATTTTCCCCCCTCCACAATACACAAAAGATTCACCATGATCAAATGTTTGCATGTTCGACAACTTTCCCTGCGATCAGTGAAAAATATTTGTAGTCTGCCATGACTGACTATTGGGCTCAGCTGGGGTGGAATGTGGGGGTCATGGTCATGCACATTAAGTAGCGCATGCATGTGCAGTGTTCACTGTACCCCATAGTGCTATTGCTGCCCTCAAACTTTAACCATCCATTGCCTGGCCTTAGCGCACTGCCAGTGGAGTGGTGCCTTCCCTGCCTCCCCTGCATGTTGCCCAAAGCCCATTTGGAACTGTGTGACACTCAGCAGTGGGAGTTACATTTGGCTTTCAGCTGCCCGGCCCGACAATTGCCCTGCCCCTGGTAGTCAGGCAAAGATACCACTACTTTTTTTTTTTTAAACATGTGAGTATGGGATTGTGTTGCAAGGAGGCAGAGTTAGCAGACTAGTAATTAGTAAACGCTGCATGGCATGTGGATGGAGTGAGTGCTCACATCAAGCAGCCATTGGGAGAGTCAAGTGTAAATCATAGAGTCGCATTGTTTCTGTTGTTGGGCAAAGCTGCATTTGAATGTGGCTTTCCAGAATTAATACAAATGGCAGAATGATACACAGCAGCATAGTATATGTGTTATATAGTGCTATCTTACTGGTATGATTTGTCTTTGCACAGTTCTTTTCCCTTTTTGAAGTAAACTTAGATTGGTGGAAAGAAACCACAGCACAAACCACCAAAACAGAAAAGCATCCAACATTTTAGGAGCCCTTTGGCCATTGTCACAAGCTGAAGAATGGAAAGGCAAAAAATGGTTAGGAGAAGAACTCAGTCGGTGGGAACCAACTGGAATGACACATCCAATTCTGTTTTTTAATAGTTGCTATTTGTTTAGAGATTAGCATTTTTCAGTGGTTAATCCACTGCCTGTCCTTGCATAGAGTTTGTTCTGACATAAAGAAAGTAAATGCTGGTGTATACTGGACATCTTTCACATGTTGATACCTACTTCTGGCATAATGCTGGCTCTGGCATTATGGTGATCATTCTTAGCATAATACTGCTAATTCGTGCCATAATCAGTGCATCCCTGAGATAATAAGATCCAACTCTACGGCAATGTTCATCCTGGCATAATGCTAGCAATTCCTCAGTGTAGACATTACCATATTTTCTGTGGTGTACCCCCAGATTTTTGCTCTATCTGGGTTTGGTAGCTGTAGAATTCTGTCCACTTTACCCCTACTAGCCAGAAGTAAAGTGCCAGTGCTGCCCATTTTAACATGGTTGAATTGGTGTAAACCTAATTAACATACCTATAAGTCCCTACTAAATGGTATATGGGGTATCCAGGGCCTGTACTTAACTGCCACTAGTGGACTAGAGCAACAATTATGCAATCCATTACAGTGGCTGTGCAAACATGGCTTCAGGCCTATTATTGTAGCCTGAATGAAGAAGTTTTAAACTGTAATTCTACCTGTCAAAGCCTTTTGACAGGCCTAAACCTTCCTTTTAAATATTTGTAAGATAGCCTTTACTGAGCTTTACTGCCTATTATGTAGGGTGCATGGTACTTAAAAGTATGGCATTGGGCGTGGCTTGGGTGCGCATGGAGTCTCAGCTCCAGCGCCTCCTGTAACCGCTTCTCTTCTGGTCACCGGGCCCACTTTGCAGACTGTGAGGCCTGGACATCTGTGGGGGGGGGGGCTTCTTGGCGACACCTGGTGCTGCAAGGGCCACTCAGAGGCTTCATTTTGACCGAGCTCCCTGGCCTGGAATGGCCCGACCTGCTCTGGTCTCCATTTTGAGCGCCCGCCGCGGAAGCAATTCAATAGGCGCCTGCTGGCCTTCACTGTTGTTGCGGAGTGGCGCTGACAGCGGCGGAGAGATCCTGAGCACCCTAACCTCCACTGACCTGCTTGGGGCCCCGTGTGGTGGCTGGTGCCGCCTCTGGACCTTGGCGCTGATGGAGACGTACGGTGGCCCCCTCTACTGCACCAGGCGCCTAGCTGTGTGGGCGGTCGCCCCGTGTCCTAAAGAGTCAGATGCTGCGGCTTCCCGTGAGAATCCAGTGACCTCCTTGTGGTTCAAAACGCTCTCTCATACACAGGAGGACCCCACTGCCTCGTTGGCACCCTCTGGGGACGTCTGCCTCTGAGGTGCCCATCACCCAGGCCTATATGTCATCCTTCCTACAGGAAATCAAGACTGAAATTGGCTCCCTTAGACAGGACTTAAAGGCCGGATTACAGGACATCCGTACGGAGGTCAGTGAGATTGGAGACAGGGTTGCTGGTCTTGAACGAACAATGGACGCCAGGAAGGAGGATATTGATGGACTTTGGAAAAAGGTAACTGAACTGGAAGACCGAAATTTCTCCCTACAGTTGAAACAGGAAGACCTAGAGAACCGCAGTAGGCGGAACAATCTTCGCATTCGAGATGTCCCATTGGGAACGGAGGGGAAGGACATCCTGTCCTACACGGCGGACCTTCTCCATGCCATCCGCGAGGGTGAGGGCACCTCACCGCCAATGCTTGATAGAGCGCATTGGGTACTTGGCCTCCGCAATCGCCCTAACTTCGTTCTGGACATCATCACGAGAGTCCACATCTTTGCGGACAAAGAAGCCATCCTCCAAAAGGTGCAGAGAGTTCAAGTGGTCTCCTACAATGGGCACTCCATACAAATCTTTCAAGACCTTGCACCTTCTATGCTTCGCCGGCGGAAAGATTTCAAACCTGGTTCGTACAAATTATGAGACCTTGAGACTAAATGGGGCCACCCTTTTGCTTTGATGTTTACCTGGGAGGGTAGGCGGCGGATTGTCTGGTCCCTACAAGAGGCACAGCATCTCCTCCATCTTCTTGTTGACTCTGACAATGATGACCTCCCGTCCTCTTGAACACGTCCTATGGGCCCACTCCGCCAGAGTGGTCCACTGTTCCTCCTCCTCGTTCCAGACGCCTCTCAAGGGACCTTGAATCGTCACAAGCCAAGCAGGATGCCATCAACCAAGTTCGCTCCTTGAGTGCCTCCCTGTCTCTCACGAACTAGTCACCCTCTGCCTTATGATGTGCCTGGCTGTGTTTTCACCTTGCTCCCAGTCCTGGGGGCCTTCCAGCCCGGGCCTGGTGGCTGGATCCAGTTATGCTTTTTCTTTTCACTGATGCACGGGATGCTGTCGGCAGGGGCTCTCCACCTCATGTGTGCCTGCCGGATGTAGGTCATGACAACGCGGGCTTTTACACCGCGCTGCCATAACGACGCATCCATTACAACGCATGTCGTTACAACGACTTGCGCTGTAGGCGCTGGATTTTGGAATAGTATGATTTACTATTCCAACTCCAGCCTACCCAACAGTAGGGAAGGTGTTGGAATAGTAAATCTACTATTCCTTAGTATCTAGCGCCATCCAGCGGAAGTCGTTGTAACGACTTGCGTTGTGATGGCAGCGTCTTAATGGCAGCGCGGTGTAAAGCCCGCGCTGTCATGGCTGTCTCCTGTGCCTGCCGCCCCCCCCCCCCTCCAGAGTCTTATAGGAGAGTAACTTCTCAGAAATGGTCCGCCTTCGGGAGCCCGGGCTATTCCGAATAGACTCTACATTGACTTGGCCCAGTTGGCCTGTTTTTTCTTTATCCTCTCTCTTTTTTCTTTTTCTTCTTTCTCGCTCCCCCTTCTACAGGTTCTTTTCCGATGCGCCTTTCTCAGGGGCTGGGATGTGGTATTACTTGGGGAATGTATGGTGGAGCTATTGGTCACTAGTTGGGGTCAGCTGGCCCTTTGCCCCTGTGCTTTATTCATTCTCTTTGCCGCTATTCTCTTCGCCAGGTTTCTCCCCCTCCCCTGCGTGACCCTGGGGCGGTTTGTTTTCAGTCCAGGGGTCTGTCTCCTTTAGCTTTATTGGGATGTATCTAGCCGGGGTTCGGGATTTGCTATGTTCTACGACTTGCTGATTTGGCTGGGGCACGTTGTCCTTCCTTTCCCACACCATGACACACACTGTCACACTCCTCTCTCTCAATGTGAAGGGACTCAACTCTCCTAACAAGCGTCTGCAGGTTTGGCCCTATCTATTCCAGCGTGATCCTGATGTGGTTTTCCTACAGGAGACCCATTTGCTTTCCTCTGACACTCACCTCATGTCCCACCGCAAATACCCCATCCAATTTTGGGCATGCTCCTCGGCCAAGACTGGTGGTGTGGCAATCTTTTTCAAGCCCGGCTGGCGCGCGATGTCCTCCCAGTGTATGGCTGACGAAGGATGGAGGTATCTTAAGGTTGACATGGCTTGGAGATGGGGCTCCTGTACCTTTGTTAATATGTACACACCCAACCAGAAACAAGATGTGTTCTTGCACCAGCACCTTGGGGCATTACTACGCTCTCTCTCTACCCCTGTTGTCCTTGGAGGCGACTTTAACCTGGTTTGGGACCCTGAGCGGGATCGCACTACGCAGGCGCACGATGTGGCTGGGGCGATGTCGGCGCGGTTGAAGAATGCCATTACTGACTTTGGTTTGGTTGATGTCTGGAGATACCTACACCCAAACTCTCGGGATTACTCCTTTTCTCTCACGTTCATCGTTCCTATTCGCCAATTGATTCTTTTTTCCTTTTGCTCTCTCTGGCCCACGTCCTGTGCACGGCGACATTTCTATTTCCGACGAACGTGCATATTTTGCTTACGCTTCAATCTCCCACTGCCCCTGGCGACCCCCTTCCTGGGTGGCGACTGACCCCCAAGCCCACCGAGACCCAGTAGAAGTGGCAGACATTCGTAAGGAGATTGGGTCCTTCTGTGCAGCCAACTCTCTTACTGATACACCTGAGGATGTCCTTCAAAGCTACTGTTCGGGGGGTTTTCACCTCCATCTCAAATGCCCGGACACGAGAGGCCCGTTTAGTGGAATCCACCCTCTCCAGGGATATTAAGGACCTGGAAAACAAGGATCACACCTGTCCTTATCTTGCTAACAAGCGCAGCCTGGCTGTCCTACGCGGACAACTGGGCTTACAGCGCACTAATAAGGCCAAACGTCCCCTTGTAAACCTTAAACAAAAGTTTTACGTGGGTGGTGATAAGGTCGGAGCAAGCTTAGTGTGCCGCTTGCAGGCCCAGACTGCCCTTTCTCACATTGCGAAGCTTAAATGTTCCGACGGCTCCTGGGCTGTCTCGGAAACAGACAAGAGTCGTACCTTAATGGCCTTTTATACGGAGCTATATTCCCAGGATCCTTGCCCATCAGAGGCGATCGAGATGTTCCTCAATTCATGTCTTTGGAACCCTATCGATCCCTACTTTAAGGAATTACTTGATGAGCCCATCTCCCACAAGGAAATGGCTAAGGCATTGAAGCAAAAACAACAAGTGATGGACTGAATGTGGATCAATGTCACACACTCCCCCAGTCAAAAGATCTGGGCCCAAATCCATCGTTTTATTGCACTCCACACCACCCTGGGTTAGACAATGGCGATATGCAAATCAGCTCTGACCCTGTTGCCCCATGGGAACAGTCCAGTCCGAACTACAAAAGCCATGTCCTTCCCAGAACGGAATCAAGCATCCGAGGACCGGACCGGTTTCGAGGTAACACCTCTCTTCAGCCCGGCTAGCTTGACTCCAAGTGGTGTGGAGTGCCTGGGACCCACGTCTGGGCATCCCCAGCGCACTTAGGGCGGCAATTGCAAAAACAACAAGTGATGGACTGAATGTGGATCAATGTCACACACTCCCCCAGTCAAAAGATCTGGGCCCAAATCCATCGTTTTTTTGCACTCCACACCACCCTGGGTTAGACAATGGCGATATGCAAATCAGCTCTGACCCTGTTGCCCCATGGGAACAGTCCAGTCCGAACTACAAAAGCCATGTCCTTCCCAGAACGGAATCAAGCATCCGAGGACCGGACCGGTTTCGAGGTAACACCTCTCTTCAGCCCGGCTAGCTTGACTCCAAGTGGTGTGGAGTGCCTGGGACCCACGTCTGGGCATCCCCAGCGCACTTAGGGCGGCAATTGCAAAAACAACAAGTGATGGACTGAATGTGGATCAATGTCACACACTCCCCCAGTCAAAAGATCTGGGCCCAAATCCATCGTTTTTTTGCACTCCACACCACCCTGGGTTAGACAATGGCGATATGCAAATCAGCTCTGACCCTGTTGCCCCATGGGAACAGTCCAGTCCGAACTACAAAAGCCATGTCCTTCCCAGAACGGAATCAAGCATCCGAGGACCGGACCGGTTTCGAGGTAACACCTCTCTTCAGCCCGGCTAGCTTGACTCCAAGTGGTGTGGAGTGCCTGGGACCCACGTCTGGGCATCCCCAGCGCACTTAGGGCGGCAATTGCAAAAACAACAAGTGATGGACTGAATGTGGATCAATGTCACACACTCCCCCAGTCAAAAGATCTGGGCCCAAATCCATCGTTTTTTTGCACTCCACACCACCCTGGGTTAGACAATGGCGATATGCAAATCAGCTCTGACCCTGTTGCCCCATGGGAACAGTCCAGTCCGAACTACAAAAGCCATGTCCTTCCCAGAACGGAATCAAGCATCCGAGGACCGGACCGGTTTCGAGGTAACACCTCTCTTCAGCCCGGCTAGCTTGACTCCAAGTGGTGTGGAGTGCCTGGGACCCACGTCTGGGCATCCCCAGCGCACTTAGGGCGGCAATTGCAAAAACAACAAGTGATGGACTGAATGTGGATCAATGTCACACACTCCCCCAGTCAAAAGATCTGGGCCCAAATCCATTGTTTTTTTGCACTCCACACCACCCTGGGTTAGACAATGGCGATATGCAAATCAGCTCTGACCCTGTTGCCCCATGGGAACAGTCCAGTCCGAACTACAAAAGCCATGTCCTTCCCAGAACGGAATCAAGCATCCGAGGACCGGACCGGTTTCGAGGTAACACCTCTCTTCAGCCCGGCTAGCTTGACTCCAAGTGGTGTGGAGTGCCTGGGACCCACGTCTGGGCATCCCCAGCGCACTTAGGGCGGCAATTGCAAAAACAACAAGTGATGGACTGAATGTGGATCAATGTCACACACTCCCCCAGTCAAAAGATCTGGGCCCAAATCCATCGTTTTTTTGCACTCCACACCACCCTGGGTTAGACAATGGCGATATGCAAATCAGCTCTGACCCTGTTGCCCCATGGGAACAGTCCAGTCCGAACTACAAAAGCCATGTCCTTCCCAGAACGGAATCAAGCATCCGAGGACCGGACCGGTTTCGAGGTAACACCTCTCTTCAGCCCGGCTAGCTTGACTCCAAGTGGTGTGGAGTGCCTGGGACCCACGTCTGGGCATCCCCAGCGCACTTAGGGCGGCAATTGCAAAAACAACAAGTGATGGACTGAATGTGGATCAATGTCACACACTCCCCCAGTCAAAAGATCTGGGCCCAAATCCATCGTTTTTTTGCACTCCACACCACCCTGGGTTAGACAATGGCGATATGCAAATCAGCTCTGACCCTGTTGCCCCATGGGAACAGTCCAGTCCGAACTACAAAAGCCATGTCCTTCCCAGAACGGAATCAAGCATCCGAGGACCGGACCGGTTTCGAGGTAACACCTCTCTTCAGCCCGGCTAGCTTGACTCCAAGTGGTGTGGAGTGCCTGGGACCCACGTCTGGGCATCCCCAGCGCACTTAGGGCGGCAATTGCAAAAACAACAAGTGATGGACTGAATGTGGATCAATGTCACACACTCCCCCAGTCAAAAGATCTGGGCCCAAATCCATCGTTTTTTTGCACTCCACACCACCCTGGGTTAGACAATGGCGATATGCAAATCAGCTCTGACCCTGTTGCCCCATGGGAACAGTCCAGTCCGAACTACAAAAGCCATGTCCTTCCCAGAACGGAATCAAGCATCCGAGGACCGGACCGGTTTCGAGGTAACACCTCTCTTCAGCCCGGCTAGCTTGACTCCAAGTGGTGTGGAGTGCCTGGGACCCACGTCTGGGCATCCCCAGCGCACTTAGGGCGGCAATTGCAAAAACAACAAGTGATGGACTGAATGTGGATCAATGTCACACACTCCCCCAGTCAAAAGATCTGGGCCCAAATCCATCGTTTTTTTGCACTCCACACCACCCTGAGTTAGACAATGGCGATATGCAAATCAGCTCTGACCCTGTTGCCCCATGGGAACAGTCCAGTCCGAACTACAAAAGCCATGTCCTTCCCAGAACGGAATCAAGCATCCGAGGACCGGACCGGTTTCGAGGTAACACCTCTCTTCAGCCCGGCTAGCTTGACTCCAAGTGGTGTGGAGTGCCTGGGACCCACGTCTGGGCATCCCCAGCGCACTTAGGGCGGCAATTGCAAAAACAACAAGTGATGGACTGAATGTGGATCAATGTCACACACTCCCCCAGTCAAAAGATCTGGGCCCAAATCCATCGTTTTTTTGCACTCCACACCACCCTGGGTTAGACAATGGCGATATGCAAATCAGCTCTGACCCTGTTGCCCCATGGGAACAGTCCAGTCCGAACTACAAAAGCCATGTCCTTCCCAGAACGGAATCAAGCATCCGAGGACCGGACCGGTTTCGAGGTAACACCTCTCTTCAGCCCGGCTAGCTTGACTCCAAGTGGTGTGGAGTGCCTGGGACCCACGTCTGGGCATCCCCAGCGCACTTAGGGCGGCAATTGCAAAAACAACAAGTGATGGACTGAATGTGGATCAATGTCACACACTCCCCCAGTCAAAAGATCTGGGCCCAAATCCATCGTTTTTTTGCACTCCACACCACCCTGGGTTAGACAATGGCGATATGCAAATCAGCTCTGACCCTGTTGCCCCATGGGAACAGTCCAGTCCGAACTACAAAAGCCATGTCATTGAAGCAGCTTCCGACGGGCAAAATACCAGGTCCCGACGGTCTGCGGGTGTCTTTTTATCGGGTCTTCTACCCGCAATTGCGAGACCATTTGCTTCATCTCTTTAATAGCTTTCCTGATCATACGGGCCTCTCTCCTACGATGAACGAAGCTGAAATAGTACTTGTCCCCAAGCCTGGTAAGGACCCGACCCTGGCGGCTTCTGTCCACCCCATTGCCCTCTTAAATACTGATGCAAAGATATACACCAAAATCTTGGCGAATCGTTTGGAGCCCCACCTTCTTGGCCTTATCGACCCCGATCAGGTGGGGTATATCCACCACCGACAGGGCACCTGACAACATTCGGCGGATTACCCGCTGGGTGGAAAAATCACGCATTAGGGATATCCCTGCCTGCCTGGTTTCCCTTGATGCCGAGAAGGCGTTCGATCGCATGGATTTTGGCTTCCTCCAGGCAGTACTTTGGAAGATTGGCTTGGGACCTGGATTTATCTCTAAATTGCTGGCCCCTATGCAAAACCTACCACTCGTATTCGTTTCAACGGCTCTACCATTGCGCCTATCTCTATCCCCAGAGGCTCTCGCCAGGGGTGCCAGCTTTCTCCTCTATTATTCGCGCTTAATGTCAAACCCTTAGCTATTGCTATATGTGGCAATCGGGATATACAAGGTATCCGTATGGGAGGTACTGAACATAAGGCTGCCCTCTTTGCCGGTGATCTGCATTTGTCCTTGTTCTCTGCGTCGACCACTCTTCCTCCAGTGGCTGAACTCTTGGGGTCTTTTGAGGCCGCTTCGGGCTATCGGATTAATCTGTCAAAATCCCATGCACTCAATCTCATGCTTTCGGCCTTGGAGGTCCAGGGTTTGCGGGACCTGCTCCAGGTGAATTGGACTGACGAGTCGATTTGCTACTTGGGCTTAGATCTAACTCCTGCGCTCGCTTCTTGGTTCTCATCTAACTGGCCTTGATTCCGAAACTCTATCCATTAAGAAATGAGTCGATGGGAAGGTCTCCCCCTGGCGTGGCTGGCCCGCCTTCATGCTGTTAATATGTCCCTTCTTCCTAAAATCCTTTATTTGTTCCAGGCTCGCCCCACTCCTATAACGCATGCGGACATTCAGGCTTTGCAACGAGATTTTGCCAGGTTCATTTTGGGGAAGTTGTGCCCCCATTTCTCACATAAAATACTCATGCTTCCTAGATCTCGGGGTGGCCTGGCCTGCCCCAATTTATTGGAATAATATTGGGCGTGACACCTCTGTTTTATATCTGAAGGGATCGTTCCTGAAAGCGAAAAACACTGGTTCCACATGGACCGTGCGGTAGCTTGTAGACAATTGTGGGGTTTAGCCTGGCTCCTGGATGAGGCATGTCCTCGCAGTGCCTACTTAGCAACTCCAACAAGAACGGTCTTGGGGAAATGGGATAGGTTGGCGCTCCCCCGGGGACTTACAACCTTCCGTTCCCGCAACACCCCGCTAACACGCAACTCAGCGTCCCCCCTGCTTTTCAGCCTCAAAGGCCTGAGGCTGAAAAGCAGGGGGGACGCTGAGTTGCTTGGACCATAGAGGGTCGACGTGTCCGCCAGGATTTCTTTCAGGGTTCTGCCCTCCGCTCCTTTGACCAGTGCAAACAATTTTTCCATCTTACTGATAATGCGCGCCTGCAGTTTTGTCAAAAGCGTCATTGGCTGTCTTCTCCCGCGTACTCCTGGGAGGTGACTTAGCAACTCACCCCCTTCGTGTCCCTGATCCGAAGATTCGATGGGTCTAGGGGCCTCATCTCTAAAACCTACTCTGTCCTTCAACACTCTGGACAGCTTCCGCTCCATGGCTACCAAATGCGTTGGGCATCTGATCTGGCTGCTGACATCTCCTCGGAGGACTGGGACCGCTTGTGGAGAGACATCCCTAAGGTGTACCGTAGCATTCCCCAGCACAAATCTACCTATAAATTGATGACACCAAGGGAATTATACTCATACTCGTCTCCACCAGATGTTCCCAAACACTCCTCCAATCTGCTGGCGGTGCCGGACTGTTAGAGGGGACTTCCTGTACATTTGGTGGTTTGGCTTGGAAGTCACTATATTCTGGAAGGAGGTCCTCAGCCACATTAAAGAGGTGGTGGGTGTCCCGATCCCTGCTATCCCATCCCTGGCACTTCTGGGCATTCGGCCTGGCACTCTGAAGGCCATGACCTCGTCACACTGGCATCTCATCTTTCACTTACTAGGAGCAGCCACCTGAACGATGTATGGGTACCATATCAATTGTATTTGGCACTTGGGAGGAATGCTGCCAGATGGGACGAGGGTCCCTGCATCATTTACCTTCTACAACACCAGTATATGTGTGTATGTTTGGAGCGTGCTGTCCTATTTGCGAAACATGGTTGTGGATATGAAGATGACTATGGTCTCCTCTCTTCTATCCTGACCGGCTATTCATAATGTGGTATTCTATGTTACATCTGGAGATACCTTGGTGACACTCAATTTCCTTCTGCCGTAACATTATTTGTGATTGCAGGAATGTGACTTCCCCTCCATCATACACCTCATCTATGGTGTCCATTGTACTTGGTCTGTACCTGTGTCATATTGTTATTTACGACTCTGTATTTTCGTTGTGCCAGAAATTTTATCATTTATGGTCTAGGTGTGTGAATTTGATAAAATGAAAATAAAGTTTAAATTAAATAAAAATGCCCTTAAGTAAATAGCACCTTAAAGGTATTTTCACAGTTGCAATGATGTCTGTTCCATAAGAAAACACGAGGATGCACTACTACATTTCATAATCCTATCAATAGTTAGGAAACACTTAGGGCCTAATTACGATGCGGTCGGAAACAGCTCCGACTAATCCATTACGATGGAGTCAGTCGTAAAAGGAATGTGAACGGTCATTCTGACTGGCTTCCGATGGGCTTGGACAGCCTGTCCGCCAGTCGGAATGCAGCCAGTAATCCCGAGGTATAACGAGGTCTGGTTTACACAGCCTTTCTGTGCCAGCCTGGCCAACACAGAAAAGCTGTCGGAACTCGACTTTGGGGGACCCCAGCATAGCCCCCTTTGGCGCATGGCCTTGGGTTGGAGGCCGAGGTTGTTGATCCCGGCACCTTGTGGCAGACACCTTGAGGTGCCTGCCATGAAGTGCAGGGATGAATTGCACCTCTCATTTTACATCGAGAGCATGCATTCCAGCTGGAATGCATGTTCCAATTGTAAAGTATAGGAGTGCGACCGAACAGTTGTGGGTCACATCCAAAGCACCGAGAAAATGTCGGGTAAAGGAAACTCCACCTGACATCCTAATGAGACCCTTAGTTTTGTACTTGGGCTTTGTAATATTTATTAAAAACCCAATTGTGAGAAACTGGGTCGTTGGTTGGTTGGGAAGGGTGTGAGCCCTTCTTAAGCAACAGCCACAATCTCCTTCAGGGTGAAACACAAAACTCATTAAATTAACATGTGCTTAAACATGTGCACAAAGTAGCAACTGTGGTAATCTGGTCTCGCAGGACTGGGACAAAGTTAAAAGTTCAAGCCTACCCCGATGAACCGCAAGCCAGATACAGGGTCCATGTTAGGCCCACTGAGAATTGTACCTTATGTCCTTGATCTGGGCCATTACGCCGTGCAGCAGTGGTTTTTAGGAGCAATGCGGGGTCCTGCACAGAGTTGAGTCTCGTTGCATCAGTTCCAATGAGGAGGTCTGAAAGCAGCAATTCGATGGCTGTATTGAAATGCATTATACTGCCTTGGTTCCTATGAGGAGTTGCAAGGGCTGGGTTGGTTCTGATGGGGACCACAGTTGTGCTAAAACACCAAATGCATCCTCATCTCCAAGGGTCCAGGACTAGGCATCACTTGGGGGTTAAGATGCATAGCAGGTATTGTCAAGGTGCAGGGTTCAAGATCGTTTGAGCCTTTTCTGTCCCTGAGGTTATGATCAGAAGGCCAACAAACTAGCCTTTCTTACTCAGGCAGCAGAGCATCAGGTCAGCAGAGCAGTCCTTCTTTTGAGTTTTCCACAGGTTCGGACATCATCTGGAGTGGGTCTGAGAGTCCTAGGTAAGTCGCCTCTCTAGCAGGCCTCACAGCCCTAACGCAGGGTGCACTATACAACAGCTGCACAAGCAATATGCCCCTACAGTGTCTGTGCCATTCACATACCTTGTAAGTGCAGAAAGCTATTTTGAGTACATGGGCTAGGAGTTTTCAACAAAACCTCCACAGCTCCAAGATGGCTTTACTGAAGACTGAGGACTTTGCTACCATTTCAATTTCAATTAACTTTATTATACCTTGTATAAAAGGATCAAAAAGTACAATTCAGGAAAAACAAGTTTTGTGACATAATACATTTCTTTACAATTCAGTCGTAATATATATCTCTTTAAAAACAATCAAAGTTTAAAATAATGCAAGGCCTCTCCTTCTTCTCGATAATACAGCACTCATAAATCTTGCTAGTGCCACACATGTAAACAGGTTAGGAAGTAATGGCAAATATAAAAATACCAGTCTGCATTGCTTAAAATGTAAAGATTTCAAAACAGGAACGATTTTTTTTTGGTATTAAATTTCTCAGCATAATAAACCCACACTGATGCCAGTGTTGGATTTACTATATAATGCACTCAGAGGGCATCTTAGAAATGCCCCGTGAAAAATGACCCTATTCTAGTGTATTTACTGACTGACCCGCCTGCCAGCCACCACCAGACAGGTTTCTGACCTTTGTGCTCTTGGCGGTCATAGACAAAGCCTGCTCTGGGTGGAGGTGCTTCACTCCTCCCCCTGGAAGGAACAACAACACTTGGTGAGCGTTAAAGGCTCTTACCGTGTGATGTGCTGATTTTGGCAGCTCCAACCAGTGGAGATGCCCATTCCCCTGTCCAAGCCCCACTTTTGGTGGCAGGACAGGTGGGAAAATTGTAAGCAGAGTAGGTGCATCCACCTTAGCCTGGCACACCTGAAGGGTTGCCAGGAGCTGAGGTGAATCCCTCTCTTAGAAATTCTCCATCTTGGTTTGGAGAATTAGAACAAATAGGAATAGGGCTGTGCCCCTCTTCCCAAAGGTAGAGGGCGCCAAAGGGGTGTTGTCACCCTAGGGGACAATAGCCATTGGATACTGCCCCACCTCAGTAATGCCCTTAAATTTAGTGTTTAAGGGCTCCCCTGAACCGTGTTCCTCAGATTCGACGGACCAAAGAACATGACCGAAGACGACCACTTCCTGGCCAGGAATTGAACCGATGCAGACAAAACCCGGCAGGAACCCTGCCACCTGTAGTTGGTTCAACAACTGGACCTTCTGTCCTTCCAGAAACCATGCCAGGCCTCCAAGAAACACTAGAGACCTTCCAGACTTCATCCAATCTCGAGATCCTCCCTTTGGGCTAGAGGCTCTAATCCCCGGCATCCACCGGTACAAGAACCGCAGTGGTTGAGGACCAACACATGTCTCTACATGACTCACTACTGCAAGGAGAAACTCATGACTGCAGCGGTAGAGACCGACACTAGTGTTGATGGGACTCTGCCCCACCAGAAGAAAGGACCACAGCTGGTGTTATGATGGTCTAACAACTAACCTGAAATCCAGGTAGTTGACAGGGGCAATGACAATGGTCCGGCAAATACTCTAAGAGGGAAGGGGTTTTGGTAAGAGAAACAAAACAGAGAGAAGAGACACCGCAGACTCTGTTACCAGTACCTGCCGGGATCTTACTTGCAGAATCGTCTACTTCTGTCTGTTTCTGAGTGAAAACAACACATGCACTATATCAGTAACCATACCAAAGATTCAGACAATCGTAGATGCATTATGCTATGAATGTTAATCACCTAAAATAGCGAGAACCTCCCGTACTTGGTACTATGTGGTTCTCAACACACTTGTTCCAGTGACAGGTTATCATAAATCATCACGCTAATACGCTAATACAGGTAGAAAAGAAACAACATGCGACATGTAAATTAAGTCTGCGTATTCCAGCTTAACTTTTTGTATAATCAGTATCTCACCTTAGCGTTATCTGTATTGCTGCCTAAAGGACCACGTGAACTCAGCATGGATATGTGTCTTTCATCAACTAACAGCTTCCTTATGAATATCCTTGTCGTACAACAGCAAGATAAAATGTCCACAGCAGGTTCTATAAATGTGCCTGATTAGTTCTTCAGGTTTCTATCAGCTCAGCATTAACAAAAACGTTCTAGAAACAATCAGTTCCTTGAAATACAAAGCGCAATAGCTACAGAGTTAAAGAATGCATTTAGCATTCACACTTTCCCATTCTCAAAAACCAAAAGGCAAAACATTTCCATTAGCAACGATGGATTTGAAGTAAAATATTTCCTTTTGCAATGATGTCTGTAAATCAAAAGAACTTATCTTCCTGGAATGTCCTGAAATCACGTTGGTGCCGGCTCGAAGAAAACTCTGAAAAGCATCTAAGTGTTGCTAGGAAACGGCTCTATCCTCAGCTGGCAGAAACAAAGTCAAGCACGGATTGCATGACTAACGGCTATTTATAGCTGAGCCTTGGGTGTTGGCCGCGCGTGTCAATAACAGCTGAATCTGCACGTGTCTCATTGTCAGAAGGCATTTCAGAGACAGCTGCTTTGCTGGAAATTGTTCCCTTGCACATTGAACCACCATGTGCACAATAAACACACCATCATGGGAAATAATAAAGGGAAAATGTAAAATGTTCACACACGTTTTACATGTACTTTTAGGTGCATGTTAAAAGAAATGGCATGACAGGTTTTAACAGAAGTTTACAAGTACACATGAGAAGTAGGCAATTACATGTTAACATGTTGTGGGATGCAGACATGGTTAATGTACTTGCCTTGTGCATACCAATAGACAACGCAAGATGGGACACCTGCCGATGTGCATTGATTCCTGACAGTCCTCCCTCGCAAAACCCCTGATGCAGGACGTGGTTTCGAGGGATGTTGGTGGTGTAATTGCCTAACCAAACGAGGAGCGTGGACCGAGGATGCTAGTTCCCAGGAACTTTCTTCTGTCCCATAACCCTTCCATCCTAACAGGTAGTATAAGATAAAACTTTTGTGACCTCATATTCCCACTGACCATTTACTTTCAGGTGAGGGGGAGGTGGGCCTGTTCGGGTATGTATTATGTAGGGTTGTAACATGTAACAGGGACAGATGGAACACTGGATGAATCAGATAATCACTGGGCAGGGATAGTTCCATAGTGACTGGGTTGATGACTTTCTTAATGGGAAATGGGACTACAAATCGGGGCTGCAATTTACGAGACCCATCTAAATGTAAATTCTTAGAAGACAACCAGACCATGTCCCCTATAGCATATTTAGGAGTAGGTCTTCTATGTTTGTCTGCCTGTTTTTTGACCTGTTGTTGGTAGTGTTGGAGATGGGAGCGTACTTGGTCTTGTATTTTATGAAGTTGTGAGTGATGGGTAGAGACGTCTGGCACTGCTTCTAAAAGTGCAGTTTGTGGTATAGGTAACATACGTTGATGATAACCTAATAAACAATAAAAGGGAGAAACTCCTGTTGCTGAGTGTACAGAGTATTTGTAAACAAATTCAACTAAAGGCAGAGATGTGTCCCATTCCGTGGTCCACATAGAGGAAAAACAATGCAGGAGTTCTTTCATGGTCTGATTGAGGCGTTCCGTCTGCCCATCTGTTTGTGGGTGGTAAGCGGAGGACAGACGGAAATCTATCCTCATTGATGAACAAAAGCTACGCCAGAACCTGAAGACAAATTAAGTGCCCCGGTCGGAGACAATTGTAGTTGGTAGCCCATGTAACCTGATTATATGTTGTACGAAAAGGTCCATGAGTTCTTTGGCATAAGGCATATGTTTTAGTGGGACAGAATAAGCCATCTTGGTTAAATAATAAATAACCACCCAGATAATATGGTAACCATTGGAAACAGGGAGATCAATGATGAAATCCATGCTTAATGTACGCCACGGTGCAGGTGGTATAGGCATGAGTTGTAGATAACCAGCTGGAACAACATGAGGGGTATTTAATTGGAAACAAACGGGACAGGTTTGAGCATACTTCTTGACATCATCAATGAGCGTAGGCCACCAAAATTGTCTTTGACATAATTCTGTATTTTTTTAATACCAGGATGACCTGCAAAAACCGAGTCATGTGTCCAAGACAAGACAAGACTATCTGTTGTAATTCCTGGGTTGGAACATTTAAACGATCATTATGGTACAATAAATCCCCTTTTTTGACTAACTCAGGTAATAATAATGCCTGGCCTTGTGCTTTTTGTATGTGTGTTAAAAACTCTTGTGGCACACAGAGGGTAACAATTTTGTTCTCTGAGATAATGGGCTTTACTTGTTCTTTATCCACCTCAGAACTATGATAACACAAACGGGACAATGTGTCCGCTTTCTGTTGTTCCTTGCCAGGTCTATAGGTAATTATAAAATCGTATTTGTTAAAGAAAAGAAGCCAAAGAACTTGGCATGGTGGGATCTACTGGGAAAGATATGTATGAAACTCTCATTAAGGCACAGATAGGGAATTCAGTTCCACAATCATGGGCAGGGGCAGATATCATTGTGATACTTAAGAAGAGCAAACCCCCGCTAGAACCAGGGTCTTATCGACCGATCACATTGATGAATGCGGACGCAAAAATGTATTCAAAGACACTTGCACAAAGATTAAGTAAGGTTATAGAGCAACTAGTCAGCCCAACACAGCACGGGTTTATACCGGGGAAGGGGACCACTCAGCATACTAGACAAATGATCACTATCTTAGATGCTATGGGGGCTGCGGGGGACCCTGTTGCGGCTATATTTCTGGACGCAGAGAAGGCCTTCGACAGGGTCTCCTGGGGCTATCTTTGGGGGGTAATGGAGTGGTTTGGTATTGGTAAAGGATATATTAAGGCCATACAGGCATTATACTTACATCCCACCGCCAGAATAAGAATTAATAAAGGCTACAGTGAGGCAGTGCAGATTAAACGCGGGACGCGCCAGGGATGCCCAGCATCGCCGCTCCTGTTCGCCCTATACATTGACCCTATTTTGCGTAAATTCGAAATGAATTATATGATTCCCCCAGTTATATTACACGCTAAAAGCTATAAAGTATTTGCGTATGCGGATGACGTCGCCATGATCACAATTAATCCAGAAAGGGCCCTTCACGAGATAGAGAAGGAGGCATTCTCCTTTGGAGCAATCTCAGGATACCAGATTAATAAGGAAAAAACACAAATAGTGCAGAACCCGGTCATGACACACCAAGATATTAGAGTGGTAGAGGAAGCAACGTACCTGGGCATAAAAGTTACGGCAGATTTAGATAGATTAGTAGAAGTCAATATGAGACCACTTTTGAATAAAGTTACGGAAAATACGGAGAAAATACATAATCTGCATTTGACTCTGATGGGACGTATAAATGTGATAAAAATGATTACATTTCCAAAATTTCTGTATTTATTTAGGGCAATTCCACTATATTTTGATCACCTATGGTTTAATAAGATAGAATCAATAGTAAATAAACTCATTTGGTCACAGGGGAAGACCAGGAGGGCCTATCGATACCTCACACTTCCTAGGGAAGAAGGGGGTTGGGGTGCACCTGATTTTAGGCTCTATTATTGGGCTGTGGCTATACAGTATTTTCAGGGCTTAATTGGGAGTGAGGGAACAGACCAAGGAAACGGGTCGTACGGACACACAAACGTATATACTGCACTGATGGGTGATGGGGCTAAAAACGGGTTTTTAAATACAATTGATTATAGTTACTTTAAACGTACAAAATTCAAGACCCTACAAGCTGCATACAAAATCTGGAAGGTGATTACAAAAAAAATGGGTCTAGGCAGGGTTAACAGATATACACGGATGTACATGAATCATTCCCTACCTAGGGATATTTCTGGCGACATGGTTATGAGGGAATGGCATAATAAGGGGATTACGAAGATTGGGGATCTCATGAATCAGCAAGGAGGCATCCTGCAGTTCCAGGAGCTTCAAGCAAAATTTAAGGTAGCGAGAAACAGCTTCTTTAAATACCTTCAAATAAGAAGCTATCTTTTAAAGAAGCAGGGAGGAGCACTGGGATTAGGTACATGTCGTCTAATGGAGTACGTAGAATACTGCACACATTGCACAATTCGGCAACTATACGCAGAATTGTATGCTTATAGAAATGATGATAGAGATAAGTCCGTCTCGAAGTGGGCCGACAAAGTGGGGCTACAGCCAGACGGATTTCAGCTGTCTTTAGATTTGGGCTGTACAATATTATGTTCAGCAACCCTACAGTTGCAGCACTACAAGACCTTGTATTCACTATATCACACTCCGGCTAGGATTGCACATGGGGAGGTAACACGGGAATAACTTGCCCGCGCTGTGCCTCATCGGATGCAGATATCGTACATATGTTTGCACAATGCCCTCAACTCTACTCCCTAAAAAGGGAAACAGAGCATTTCATGGATGGATCACTGGGTTTAAAAATAAAGCTCTCAGATGAGTTAATACTGCTGGGGGTATCAAGCGGGTCGGCTAATATACCCAAGGAGTTTGTATTTTTGGTCACTGCAGTTCTGCGTATATGTATAGCCACAACATGGCTTGATAAGGTACCTCCAACTTTCCAAACCTGGATTGCTAGGCTAATGTCTACCTATAATTTAGAAAAAGCAATTTATGACAGAAAGGGAAGAAGAGCCAAAATTCTGGGCAGGAAGATATGGCAACCTATAGATGATTGGAAAAATGGGAAGACTAACAGGCAGGGGACCAGTGGCGATACAGTTAATACCTGTTAAAATGTAAATCGTAAATTGTAAATTGTAATGGCAAACTTAAAATCCCTTTCCTTATTTTGCTTATTATGTATCTTTCTTGGCGTTTTTTTTTCCTTTTTTTTTTTTTTCTTCTAGCTTCCGTTGTTGTATCTTTCACCTTCTTTTTTTTCCCACTTTTTGTGCAATAATTTAATTTAATTGGTAAAATATCCATGGCATGGCCAGAAAATGGTAGAATGCATATAAATGTGCTGTAAACATTTACTGGATTTCTTGGGAAAAAATAAATAAATAAAAAAAAAAAAAAAAGAACTTGGCATGGTGTCAGGACATTTACACTTTGGTAGAACTGCAAGTTGCGATGGTCCAAATAAATAGCTACAGTGTGACGAGCCCCCAACAGGTGGTGACACCATTCTTGAAACTCTAATTTAATAGAGAGCTGCTCACGTTCTGCCACAGTGTAATTTTGTTTAGCAGGCAACAGACTTTTTGAAAAGTATGCTACAGGGTGAAGATGACCAGAGGCAGGATCGCTTTGGGACAAGATAGCTCCTACTGCCACCAGATAAGCGTCTGCCTCAACATAAGACAGTTGTGTCGGATCAGGGTGATGCAAAATAGGTGCTTCAGTGAAAGCCCTTTTGAGATGTTGAAAAGCTTTTCCTGCTTCAATAGACCAATGAAAGCGGATTCCCTTTTTTAGGAGATGAGTAATGGACGCCACTACAGTAGAAAAATTTGGGATGAAGCGCCTGTAGAAATTGGCAAACCCCAAGAATCTCGGAATGTCTTTAATAGAACCTGGGGTATCCCAACGCAAAATGGCTTGCACTTTATATTGGTCCATAGCGATGCCATGTGGTGAAAGAACATAACCCAAGAAATCTATGGTAGTGGCATGAAAAAGGCATTTGTCTAACTTGACAAACAGCTGATGTACTCGCAGCCATTGTAACACTGCCCTTACATGCCCAACGTTCTCGAAAGTGGAGGTGGAATAAATCAGGATGTCATCAATATAACAGATGATGCAGATGTCTAGGAATTCCTGTAGGACTTCATTAATGAAAAACTGGAATGCTGCTGGAGCGTTACAAAGTCCAAACCGCATCACCGTATACTCAAACAGGCCAAACTTTGTCAGAAACGCCGTTTTCCATTCATCTCCGTCTTTTACCCTGATAAGGTGATAAACACCTCTCAGATCCAGTTTTGTGAAGATGGTGGAATTATGTACTTGATCTAATAAAATGGGTTTGAGTGGAAGAGGGTATCTATTTTTTACTGTATCCTTGTTGACTGCACAATAATCGATGCAGGGGCAAAGTTCTTTGTTGTTTTTTTAGGACGAAGAACAAAGGAGAACACACAGGAGAAGTGGAGTGACAAAAAAATTGTCAAGATATTCTCTCAGATAAAGGGTCTCTGGATCAGACAAAGCATAAACTCTACTCCAGGGCAGGGTAGCTCCAGGAATTAAATCGATTCGGCAGTCGTATGACCAATGTGGGTGAAGCTGGGTAGGTTGCACTTCCAAGAACACATCATGAAAGTCTTCATAAGGTCATGGTAACTTAGGGGGTCATTATGATCGCCATCCTATCGGTGAATGGGACCGCCCGCCATGAGGGCGGGGGTCCCGTGGTGGGGTATTAGGATGTGCCCGCCACAGTGGCGGGCACATCCTGCATTTTTAGCATTGTGGTGGGCGGTGCTCTCAGCACCGCCCGCCACAATGCTAAAAATGCATTAATGCATTTGCATAAACAAAGCGGCAGACACCGCACGGTGCCTGCTGCTTTGTTTATGCAAATGCAGGGGGTACCACAGGTGCCCCCCCCTTGTGCACCCCCCACCTTTCCTTCACTCTGGGGGCCCGCAGGGGGCCCCCAGAGTGAAGACCGCATGCCTTTCTGTGGCGGCATCGCCGCCATGGAAAGGCATCTAAATTAGCCCATACTAATAGGGCCGGCGGTGTCTAATAGACACCGCCACCATATTAATCCTTTTCCGCCCCGGCCGCAAGGCGACCGGGGTGGAAAAACGGAGGACGGTCTTTCCGTCTGCCGCGGCCCCCCCCGCCATAGTAATATGGCGGGGGGGAATTTAGCTGTGGATGGCGGGCAGATTGCCCCCGCCCGGCCGGCGGTGGCTACCACCAGCCTGGCGGGGGCAATCCTCCCGCCATCCTAATGGGTTCCTTAGTATCTTGTGTCTCAGCATTCGCACAAACAGAGGCACAATGTAGAGGTGTAATGGGTTGTTACCTCTGTTGATAACAAGACTGGGAACAATGAGTAGAATCTAGAGTGACTGTCCTTTTGACCCAATCAATTTTGGCATTGTGTACCTGAAGCCAAGGTATTACCAGTATGGCTCCAAATACTGGGGTATCGATTAAATCAAATTGAATTTGTTCGGAATGACCGTCATGGCAAATCATGGTCAAAGGTAGTGTTTGGTATTGAATCAAACCAAAAGTCAACTAGGAACCGTCTACGGCTCGAACTGGTTCAGGAATGGTATTCCTCACTGTAGAAATGAGCACCCCCCACCTCTCCTTCACTCTGGGGGCCCGCAGGGGGCCCCCAGAGTGAAGACCGAATGCCTTTCCGTGGCGGCATCGCCGCCATGGAAAGGCATCTAAATTAGCCCATACTAATATGGCTGACGGTGTCTAATAGACACCGCCATCATATTAATCCTTTTCCGCCCAGGCCGCAAGGCGACCGGGACGGAAAAGCGGCGGAAGGTCTTTCCGTCCGCCACGGTCCCCCCCGCCATACTAATATGGCGGGGGGGGGAATTTAGCTGTGGATGGTGGGTGAATTGCCCCTGCCAGGCCGGCAGTGGCTACCACCAGCCTGGCAGGGGCAATCCTCCCGCCATCCTAATGGGTCCCTTAGTATCTTGTGTCTCAGCATTCGCACAAACAGAGGCACAATGTAGAGGTGTAATGGGTTGTTACCTCTGTTGATAATAAGACTGGGAACAATGAGTAGAATCTAGAGTGACTGTCCTTTTGACCCAATCAATTTTGGGATTGTGTACCTGAAGCCAAGGTATTACCAGTATGGCTCCAAATACTGGGGTATCGATTAAATCAAATTGAATTTGTTCGGAATGACCGCCAGGGCAAATCATGGTCAAAGGTAGTGTTTGGTATTGAATCAAACCAAAAGTCAACTAGGAACCGTCTACGGCTCGAACTGGTTCAGGAACGGTATTCCTCACTGTAGAAATGTTCAAGGTGTTAGCAATCAAATATCTAAAAAGTTGCCAGTGGCTCCTGAATCTAGGAAAATCGGAATCACTTTTCTAATTTGAGCTGCCAAAAGCAAGGTAAAAATAAGAGTTAGATGTCGGGGAATGGCAGAAACAGTATTATCCAAATGTTGAGTAGAGACCCTTGACTCTTATGCGCTCGCTAAGGAGGTCTCTTTCCTTATCGGGCTGATAAGTTTTCCGACTGATCGGCCTCAGATGCAGATGAGTCAATACACCCAACTACTTTTGGTGGTGTGGTTGGTTTCACGGAACAACCCCGGGCGAAATGTCTGGGTTTTCCACAATACAAACACAATTTTAGCCGACATCGCTGCTCCTTTCCGTCTTTGGACAAATGTCCTCTAATATCACCTATTTGCATGGGTTCAGGACTATCTGAAGAAGAATGGCTGACTTCCTTTTTCTCTTGCTTTAACACTAGTAATCTAGGCATGTCACTCCGATTCCTTTTTCACTAGCGTTCACCCAAACAATGGTCTAAGCGAACCACTAGATCAATAAATTCCATACAATCAGCAGGAAGGTCAACGATTTGGGCAAGGACGTCCTTAAGCTCGTCTCAGAGCCCCCGATAAAACAATGAAGTTCTTTTTTCGTTAGGCCATTCGGTTTCAGCAATGAGGCGATTAAAGGAGGTAATATACGTCAATAAATGTTTTGTACCCTGAGGCAAATTCAGGAGCTCGTTATCACTAGTCTGAACAAACTGATGCTTGGCAAACAATTTTCACATCACTGCCTTAAAACGTGCAAAATCATGTAATAAGGTATCATCTCTCTCAACAAAAGGGATGGACCAAGTCGCGGTTACTCCGCCTAAATAAGACAAAACAATAGCCACCTTAGTCTCATCACTGGGAAAGGCTGCAGGACAGCACAAGAAATGCAGTTGACATTGATTTATAAATATGTTATATTTACTATGGTCTCCAAAGAAACGTTCTGGGGGAGCCAAAGGAACCGGCGTCGGAGTGGTGACTGAGACTTTAACAGGTTGGGCCACTGGGGCCTCAGCATGCGTGGTGTTCAAAGTAAAACGGGGGCCTGCACCACTACTTCGGGTTTCACTGAATCGCCCCATTGATTCTCGCGCGGTTTATAACGTTGTAAATCCGTTTTTAAGACGGTGTTTTACTTTTCAAAGTTAATACCTCTTGTTGTAACGCTACGAGTAGTCTGGTTAACTTTTGCATATAAAGAGAGTCTTGACCTGAAGCTACAGGATCACTAGTTGAGGTTTCCATCTCAAAGGCCGACCTTAAATGTTGTGGCTTCACTTTCTGTTATGATGGTCTAACCACTCACCTGATATCCAGGTAGTCGACAGGGGCGATGACAGTGCTCCGACCCGCCCAGAATGTATCCCAGCATCACTGAATTACAGAAACAGTGATTCTGACAAATACACTACGAGGGAAGGGGTTTTGGGAAGAGAAACAAAGCAGAGAGAAGAGACACCGTAGACTCTGCTACCTGGACCTGCTGGGATCTTACTTTCAGAATCACCTACTTCTGTCTGTTCTGAGTGAAAACAACACATGCATTGTATCAGTAACTATACCAAAGATTCAGACAATCGTAGATGCGATATGCTATCAATGTTAATCACCTGAAATAGCGAGAACCTCCCGTACTTGGTACTATGTCGTTCTCAACACACTTGTTCCAGTGACAGGTTATCATAAATCATCACGCTAGAAAGAAGCTAATACAGGTAGAAAAGAAACAACATGTGACATGTAAATAAAGTGTGCGTATTCCAGCTTAACTTTCTGTTTACACAGACATAATCAGTATCTCACCTTAGCGTTATCTGAATTGCTGCCTAAAGGACCACGTAAACTCAGCATGGATATCTGTCTTTCATCAACTAACAGCTTCCTTATGAATATCCTTGTCGTACAACAGCAAGATAAAATGTCCACAGCAGGTTCTATAAATGTGCCTGATTAGTTCTTCAGGTTTCTATCAGCTCAGCATTAACAAAAACGATCTAGAAAGAATCAGTTCCTTGAAATACAAAGCGCAATACCTACAGGGTTAAATAATGCATTTAGCATTCACACTTTCCCATTCTCAAAAACCAAAATGATCGTAGAACAACCAGAGTCTGCCAATTACAATAAAGAATGCATTCAGCATTCCCACATCTCCATTAGCATCACTGTCTTTAAATCATTACATGTCCATTAGCTACAATGTCCTTAAAGCAAAATATTTCCATTAGCAACGATGGCTTTAAAGTAAAACATTTCCTTTTGCAATGATGTCTGTAAATCGAAAGAACTTATCTTAGTGGAAGGTCCTGAATCCACGTTGGAGCCGGCTTGAAGAAAACTCAGAAAAGCATCCAAGTCCGTTTCTAGGAAATGGCACGATCCTCAGCTGGCAGAACCGAAGTCAAGCACGGATTGCCTGACTCACGGCTGTTTATAGCTGAGCCTTGGGCGTTGGCCACGCGTGTCAATAACAGCTGAATCTACACGTGTCTCATTGTCAGAAGGCATTTCAGGGACAGCTGCTTTGCTGGAAAGTGTTCCCTTGCACATTGAACCAGCACATGCACAATAAACACACCATCATGGGAAATAATAAAGGGTAAATGTAAAATGTTCACGCACGTTTTACATGTACTTTTAAGTGCATGTTAAAGGAAATGGCATGACAGGTTTTAACAGAAGTAAACAAGTACCTATGACAAGTAGGCAATTACATGTTAACTGTTGTGGGATACAGACATGGTTAATGTACTTGCCTTGTGCATACCAACAACAACTCAGGATCTGACACCTGCCGATGTGCATTGATTTCTGACAGCTGGTTGGCGGCCCCTCCGAGTCTGCCCAACATCAGCAGAACTCCTCCATCCCCTGCGCATCTTCATCCCCACAATTGCGACTGCTGGGCTGGTTGTGCCTCCTTTCGATCCACAGTGACTCACTGACGACTACCACAACTATCCCAGCGTAGGTGGCCTACTGACTCTAATTCATCCCAATTTTTCTCTGCTGACCGCGAGAGCAAACATCATTGCCTGTATCATTGGCCGTGGCGTAGATACTGAACTCTGCATCTCTTCGAGTGCCCACAGTCTCAATTGACTAGCCTTGGGCTCTGCGAACTCTGCACCAGGCCACCCCAGTGTCGCTGGTGGTGCAGTACCTACCTTAAACTGAACCTTGCCCAGGGATGGTCTAAACGTAAGTTGTGTACTTACCAGATGATGTGTAACCCGTTTTCCTTGCTTAATATTGCATTGCATTCTATCTATTACCTCAAACTGTCTATCTTTTTCCAGTACAAAATGTTACTGTTCCGGACTGACAATACCAAAGTATTTCCAAGATCATAAAAGCATTTTCTACTGCCTTTTTTAAAAGTATTACTTACCTGTAACTGAGCTCAACTTGGTTCCTAAATAAAAGTAACTAAGCAATATATTTGCAAAATATTTGGTCTGGAGTCAGTCATTGAGTGTATGTTCCTTTCTTGCATGAGTCTCCACAGTAAATGCATTCACACAATCCTCTGATAAGCCTAAATGCTCAGCACAGTTACAACTAAATTGAGAGTAAGTTATTATCTACTGTAACCTCTGCCATACCTTTGGGGACTCACTGGACTCTGTGCACGCTATACCTCTTTTTCGTATAGTATAAATAGAGCCGAATTCCAACATTTCCCGCTACAGAGGGGTCTGGAATTTCCTGCCTCCCTGCCCTTGTGTCCGTCTTTCTGGGGGCAAAATAGGCTAGTGTGAAGTCTTTTGTGTTTGAGCTGAGCCAATGCCTTTGAAGTGCAAGTGTGGTAGGTGATAGCTCCACCTCCATATCAAGTCAGTGATGGCTCATCCTGCCAACACCTCGACCCTCTATTGTGATGCTGTCTGGGAGGAATGAAAATGGCAAGCTGCCAACTACGCCTAGTCATGTGACCCAGGAACAGGCTGTATGCACCAAATGGTTAGTGCAAGTAAATGCCAACTTTCTAAAGTGGTATTTTCCAAACTGTGACTTAAAATCCTACTTTACCATTAATGATCATTTTAAGTTTCAATTTTCCAGATACCAAATGTGACTTTTCTACCTTTTCCGAATCAAAAGATGGCCCTTATTAAATATAATAAGGTAACCCAATGTTATCTTATGGGAGATGTTGGCCTCGCAGTAATGAAAAATGAATTTAAGTGTTTTTCACTAGCAGGATATGTAAACTTAAAGTACATGTCCAACTTTACAATTACAATGCACCCTGCCCTCTGGACTGTCTAGGGCCTACCACGAGGTGACTTAAATGTAATAAAAAGGGAGTTTTAGACCTGGCAAGGGGCATTATTTTACTTCGTCAAATTGGCTTTTAATGCGGAGTACAGACTGTGATGGCAGACCTGGGAGAAGATTTAGGGGCTATTTAAGTGGGATGGGCAATCAGTGCTGCAGGCCCTCTGGTAACATTTAACTAACTAGCCTTGGATGTGTTGTATAGCACTTTAACAGGGACTTATAAGTAAAGTAAATATGCCATTAAGGTGTAACCCGATTTTAGCAAGTGACCACAAGCAGTTTAGCTCTGGCCAGCAGTGGTAAAGTGCACAGAGTACTAAAAGCCAACAAAATGGGTTCCAATAACAGGAGAGGTGAAGGTAAAACGTTTGGGGTGAACCTGCAGAGAGGTCTAGGTTCAACATCAAATCATTGGTGAAGTCAGACTTTTTATCAATATTAAGGTAATGGTACTTTGAAAAAGGTTACCTTTTCCCTTTCTAAGGTATCTGAAGGCTAATTTGCATTACCCACCAGTTGAAGCCCTCAGAGTGCTCAAGCCCTGAATAAGGTGTTAAAACTGCTCCCAGAGCAGATACAAAGGCTTTGGTGTGGGGTTGTGTTTCAGCTCCTCTGCCGGGATGACCATTTGGGCTGCACCATGGAACTTGATTACCTTTAAAGGAGTCTCCCCAGTTACAGGCAGATGTCAGACGATACCTGCACATCCCCCTTCTTTCTTCCCCTAGTCAGAGAGGCGCAAATACCAGTGGGGTGGGAGCTGATCCTAGAAATGGTTTGAAGGGACCACCACACAGGAGGCGTTTGGTCATTTCTCTGACTAGTCCTTTAGGCTTGGCACACAGGCTCTACACATGGGGAGAAGAGTTTCACCGTCTTGGATTTAGGCAGAGTGGGGCACTTTGGGGTTATCTGTAGAAGGACACACAGGAAATGCTGCAAATGTGGGTATGGTAAAACCTGGAAACCTTTACCCCATTATTAAGGAAGAGACAGGAGTCACCCTCACCCACAAGCTGGTGCCGCACAAAATGTGGCATCCCCAGTACCAGCTTCAAAAAACTACTGAACTTGAGAAAGACCAGAAGATGACTGAACATGGTGTCTGAGACCGGAGAAAAGCACTGAAGGACTAGACATGCTCTCTTTTGTACCTAAGACAAATAAATGGACCACATGCGTCACAATGCTGACCTCCTGTTCAAGGTTCAGGGACACATCAAGCTGTAGGAGGCCTTTTCTGAAGATTCACAGGTGATTAGTTCCAACTGGACCTGACCTGGGCCCTGGTAGAAGCCGCTGCTAGAGTGAGTTCTGACCCTCAAGACCTTCTTATATTTTTATCAATGTCGTTTTGTTGTATTTAATAAAATATACTCTTATTTTAATTTGGTATTTATCTTGTGTTGTGTTTTGCCTTTATTAGTATTGGGGTACTGCATAAATACTTTACACATTGACTCTATGTTAAACTTGTCAGCTCTGTGCCATAGCTATCAGGAGCTTGAGCTCAGGCTAATTTAGTGCCTTTTGGAGTTCAACTAACAAGGATCATGTTTATTTGTTAAGGTGGGTCATCACCCGCCGTTAACTAAAAACTAAGAACATCATTAGTCCGCCCGCCATCCTGACGTGAAAAGGGACTGCCCACCAAAAGTGCGGCGGTCCTGTGGGGTGATTAGGATGCGCCTGCCACACTGGCGGGCGCATCCTGCATTTTTAACATTGCGGCGGGCGGTGCTTTCAGCATCACCCGCCGCAATGCCAAAAATGCATGCTGTGCATATGCATGCACAACATGGCGCATGCACAACATGGCAGGCAACGCGTGGTGCCTGCCATGTTGTGCCCCCCCCAACATCCTGGGGGGGCACGCAAAGGGCCCCCAACTTCACAATCTGCATGCCTTTCTGTGGCTGCAATGCCGCCACAGAAAGCTGCCTCCCGCCTGCATCCTGATATGGATGGTGGTGTCTAGCAGACACCGCCACCATATTAAACCCTTTTCCGCCCAGTCGACTTGTCGACCGGGCGGAAAAGCGGCGGACTGTCTTCCCCTTCGCAGCGGTACCCCCCACCATACTAATATGGTGGGGGGAAATGGGTGGCGGGCGAGGAAGGATGTAGGGCGGATCGCCACCGCCATGCGGATGGTGGTGATCTGCTCAACATCCTAATGGACCCCTACATTTCTTGCACTCGGATACGGTGAGCATCCCAGGCATAATGACATCCACTTCTTACATAATGGTGAGCCTGGCATAATAGTAGCTATTTTTAGGATCAGTTGGCCATCCATTATGTCACTTGTTCTACGATTTACATAGAAGTAAATCTGCAGAGGGCAAGATAAAACCATATGAAATGTTTTGTGGTACATCAGGTTTTAGCAGCATACTGTACTGCTAGAAACTCACACTCTAAGGCTTAATTTATTTTTAACAAGTCCTATTCATTTACATAACCATGCACTCACTCATCAGTTTACCTATGAATATTCTGTGCACTCACTCTTCATCAATCTACGTCTCTTAAGACTATTAATCCATTCATGTGCTCAACCATTCATGTAACCTTCAATGCATGTAATCACTCACCTATTGTTTTTGCCATTTGCACTGCACACCATCTGCTGCTGGTACACTAGATAGTGCGATGTTTCAAGACTGCTATGGTGCCTCTGGTATCGCAACAATACTGTTAGCACAATAATGACTTTCAAAACAGTTCTGAGGTGTCAATTGAAGACTAAAATTTGATTTGGTTGGTGGAGATGGGTGATGAGTGGAGAGAATGGATGCTTGTCTCCGGTTCAAGGAAGACCTGGCTTGGCAGTTCGGTCTTGACTGTTCCCATGAGGCACAGGCTCAGACTGATTTGCATATGGCTGGGACTGAACCGAGGTGGCAAAGTGAGCTAAAGAGTGATGATGGATTCAACCCAGATCTGTTCTGGGAGTGTCTGAAAAGTTTCAGCACTCCGTCCATCATCTCTTTGTGTTTGCTTTATTTTCCCTAAGTTGGCAGGGTATGCCCAGATGTGGGTCCCTTGCTCACTTTGCCACTGGATTTAAGCAAGCCTGGCTGATGAGGGGTGTTACCCCAAAACCAGTCCCAGAATATTTGTCTCCAGTTCAGGGAAGACATGGCTTGGCAGATCCGGCTGGACTATTCCCTTGAGGCGCAGGGTCAAGACTAATTTGCATATAGCTGGGTCTGAACTGAGGTGGCAAAGTGAGCTAAAGAGTGATGATGGATTCAACCCAGATCTGTTCTGGGAGTGAGTGTCTGAAAAGTTTCATCACTCCGTCCATCATCTCTTTGTGTTTGCTTTATCAATGACATCACCAATAGCTCAATTTTTTTATAATGCGAGACCTATTTACAGCGAGATAGAGCGAAAGAGAAAGAAAGAGAGAGGGGGAGCAGCTGGCAGCCGCAGAGAAGGAGAAGTGGACACCGTCCTGTTTTCTCTGCAGTCACAACACCTGACTTACCACACCTTCAGCAGGACGGTAGCAGAGTCAGGAGAAGACCTTTCCACGTGGGAGCTGCTGAGATGGACCTGAGCTCTGCCGAAAAAGACTGCCTTGATATAGATGCAAACATAGAAACAATTTTCAACACTAATTCCCCTTGCTAAACAAAGACATACAATACCACACCTCTCTTTTTTAAGATATGTTTACATGAGCATGCATGGAGGCAGCCCAAAAGAAAGCAGCAGAACGTGATGACAGCATATGTTAGTTTCACAATTTGAAATACACAGAAAGCTGTAGCTAATGTTACTTGGCAGAATGTGTAATAATCCTACATGTCAAAAAGGTGACTTATTAGATGGAAATCGAAGGAAGCCTCTATCAAAAGGCAAGACAGCTTTATGAATGTGAACATCACACGCCCAAAAATTAGACAATGAGCTCCAAATCTCTATACATTGTCTTCTTATAGTAAGTGTGAACATTTTCTTCACTTAAATGGCTACAACTTAACATTCATTGCACTCTTTTGAAAGTGCCACACCAAGTGCACATCTTAGGGCATGTGGAGAAAGATCTGGGTTGCCAAATATAACTCAAAAGTTAACATGCAATGGCAAAGCCAGTCGGTCGCTCCTATTCAAGGTATGGGTTTTGTCAATATTTAATGGCTTTTAGCTATTCTGTAAAGCCCTGTAGCTGCTGTTCAGCATGCCGAAAAGTTATATAAAAAAATTTATGACACAGCCAGTGCTTGCTGCATCATAGGGCTTGTTTTTATTGTTGGCAGGAGGGAGATTGGGTTAAGAGTCTGCATGGATGTAGGGTGAGACGCACCACAGAAGACGGGTGGGGGAAAAAAGCGATGTCCATGTCATAGGGTTTTTTTTTTGCTATAGCGGGTGGGGGGCAACACAGACAATGGGGGGGTGCAGGTTGGAGGAGCAACATGGGCGGCAGAAGAGAGAAGAATTATGAAGTTTTTTTCATGACGTGGGGGAGCAGGGCAAAATGAACAGCAGGAGGGAGGCTGGTAGCAGGGTAACCCTTTCCTCCCGCCATATTGGGGGGAGGAAAGGGTTGCGCTCCAGCTCCTGGCCGCCTCCCACCCTCCCAGGTTACTTAACCACCACCAGAGCGCAAGCGCACTGACTTCAGTTGTGTCTCACCCCTGAGGCGGAAGCCGGGGGCTTAGCTCGTCAGCTTTTTAAAAGTGTGCATTCTATGTTGTTTTTGTGGCATTTGATTTCACCTTATGGGAATTTTTTAAAAATAGAGAGCCTCACCTTACCGTCCTACTAGACAACTAAGATCCACGACACAGCATCAACTAGTGGTACCGCGTACAAGGAATGTCACCTGGGGAGACAGACTTTTCATGGTTACAGCAGCCAGACTCTGGAACTCCCTTCCGCTAACGATTAGATCAACTCACTCTCTTCTCCAATTCAGGAAATTGCTGAAGACATGGTTGTTCGACCAGTAACTCGTCCGCTCCTAACCATCTCCGACAGAATTTTCCTCTTTTTCTTCAGAGACATTAACTGAACTTATAGCGCCAAGACGCCCACGGGCATTTGCTGCGCTTTATAAATTGTAATAATAAATAAATAAATAAATAAATAACGCAGAAAAATAGGGTGATAACTCAGATGACATAAGTGAGGGTGGGACCAACTCCTCTAATTCAAATATGTATTTTATTAGAAAAACAAGTGCATATTTAGATTACACGTTTAGTTCTAAGAGCATTGCAGTTACCCGCGGGGCCAGACTGGGAAACTGAAAGCAGCCCTGGAAAATGTTGCCCGGCCAGCCCTCGTCCGGCGAGTAGCGTGCAAGCACAGCAAGCGAGCCTGACCACTAATAGGAAGTTAGGGGGGGGTTCAGCCCCCTAGAAAAAAATGGAAAAATGTAGACCAAAATGGTGAATTTTACAGTACATTTTTCATTACATATTCAATTGTATCACCTTTCAAAGCACAGTAAATAGTAGAGGATGACCTTAAAGAGCACTAGGTTACGAATCGACATTCTTTCAGAGAGCACCAAAAATAGACACCAGTAGTGAATTACAGGGAACAAAGTAGAAAGTGAGACCAGCCCCATATGGCGTGTAGCGAGCAAGCGTTATCTCTATTCCCCCTCACTTGACTGCATGGCTTTACCTCTGGCCTCCCTCCCCTGCGAACACATTTCACCTCTTCCACATCTTGCCCCTCACTTCATTCTCAGCCCCGGCATACTCCATATATGCACTATTTCACTTCGGGACATCCCCCACCCACTCCTCTGTCATCTCTGCCATCCCTCACCCACTGTTGTAGTATCTCACTTCTGGCTCCACTCTCCCCTTTCACCTATGGTCCTCTCCTGCTTGTCACCTCTGACATACACATGTATCCTCGGCACAAATCTGGTTCTCTCACCCTGACCACCTTCCGCCTACTTTTGCATTTCATTCCTGCTCCATACACTCGCAGCCCTCTGTCACATCTTGTCCCTTCATCCCTTGCTGCCGAGTCTTACAAAGGGTCCCTCACTGCTCTGTCTCATGTCATCTCTGAACCCTTCTCCCTTTTGTCTTCTCTTACTTTTAACTTCACTTACTCAGAGACTGGCTCCAACAGGGCAATTCACAAGGTGCCACCGTGTGTCAGACAATATTGATTCCCTTCGCATGGTCACCCAGAGGGCAGCAGATATTGCACGACGGCTGGGAAGATGAGTTGGGAACAAGTGCACAGAGAGTTTCCAGCTCGTTTTATGAACCTCTGAAGAGTCGATGTCCATTAAGAGGTGATAAAACACATGAGGACATCAGCAACAGCCTCAGCAAACATTTTCTTTGAGAGGAGATTGGTTGAAAGGGAGAGGGGTTAGAAGTGCCTCTTAGGTAATTCTCAGGATGAGGCTTGCCCCCTGCAAAGCCCCATCCCACCTCATACGGCAAAATATATTTTTAAGTTGGTAGGTCTGCTCCCTTTTTTTTTTTTATTTTTTTTTTTATCCTCATATTGCGGTTGAAGGGAAAGAATGACAGGCATTTGGGAGACCAGCATCCAACAAGCCAAGTGTTTAACTTGGGCTGCCCCTGATCGTCTAACGGGAGGTACAAGGGGTAGGCCTCGTTCTTGGTCTGATCCGTTCTCCACTGCATACCTCCATCTTATTCAATAATTCCATCGTTTCGGTAGATCTTTGACCCATTAGATAATTGGCAGACTTCAAGTCATGCCAGGAATTATTGTCCGCTTAATCATTGGAATCAAAAAGAAAAAAGAAAAAGAAAAAGAAAAAGAAACAAAGAAAAAACACAGCAAAGGGGCCTCTGGTAAAGAGAAATGAGTTATTGTCTAGATTCGATATACTTTTCCAAGATCTCCCAGTATTTCATATTTTTGTTTTGTTTCCTTTTTCTATCTAGGTTACTAATTCTTATTGCAGTGTTTAACCAGCTTTCATGTGTTGGGGGAGATGGTTTTATCCAATTAATACATATCTCTCTACGTGCTAAGAGAATCATAACAAATAATAAATTTTCTTGATGTTTATCTAGCTTTGTCTGGTTAAATTGAGTATTGCAGTGTATCCCAAAAATAATTAAAATAATACTCACAGTTATTGGAGTTGCCAGCATTGCAGTTAGAGTCTTACCAATTTCTTGCCAATATGGTATAAGCGAAGGGCACCCACCGAACATATGTATATCATCCGCTTTTTCCTCTCCACCTTTACTGCATGATTTTACTGTAGCTCCTCTGAATTTTGACAGCTTTTTAGGAGTCCAGTACGCTCTATGTATGGAGAAAAGGTGGTTTCTTTTTAAAGGAGCGGCCTTTACACATGACCAACATTTTTCTACTGATTTGTTCCAAAGTTGGCAAAGATCTGAAGCTTCGTTTTGCAAGTCTTTCTTCCATGTCTTTTCAACAGTTGTTTGGTCTTCTTTTTCTGTTTCAATTAGTGCCCAATACCATTTTGATACTTCTTTCTTTATTGCCGTTTCGCTAATCATTTCTGATTCTAAATTCTCCGGGTCTAAATCTCCTTTTGGAATGGTGCTTGCCCAACTGCTCAATTGGTAATATTTAAACCTCGAAATTTTATGATCTGCGATTATTTGCAAATGGTCCCATGATAACAAGGAATTCCCAGATAGAAGTTGTCCCCATTTTTCAATTCCAGCTTGCCTAATTGGTTTTGATAAGGAATCTTTTAAACAGTCAGGAGTGCCTGGGGAGTCCCATATTGGAGCCAAGTTACTATAGTATGAAATCTGTGTGATTGATCTTATTTGATTCCAGATCTTAACAGCATTGTTCAGAACCTTTAGTTTGACTTTTTTGAAAAATTTCGGATGGCCGAATTTGAAGAGGAAATGATCCTCCCCCTTTGTCAAATAAAACAAATGTGTTGGATATGCTTGATGTGCTTTTAGTAAGACTCTGATGTTTTTGAATTGAAAGGATCTGTAATATTCATATATATCCGGACTTGCAATGCCCCCTTGTTCCTTCTTTCTCCTAAGTTTATTCCATGAGATTCTTGTGCTCTTGGATGCCCAAATAAAGCTAGCTATTTCTCCTTGTATCTTTTTTAGGGCTTCCTTTTTAAATTCTAATGGAATATTGTTAAAAAGATATGTGAATTTTGGAATGATTGACATTTTGATTATATTGGATTTACCTAGGAAGATTAATGGTAGACCTGACCAGATTTTCAAAAGTTTTCTCGTTTCATTCATAACACGTGTAAGGTTTGTTTCTACTAGTTTTCCAAGATCTTGTGTTATGATGATTCCTAAATATTGTATTTTATCCTTCAAGAGTGGTGAAATTAATTGTGAGTTCCAGCTCATTATTTCCGTTTTATCGATATTAACCAGATATCCAGATACTTTACCAAATTTATTCATCTCTTCCTCAATTACCAGATTAGAATTATTATAGTTATCTGTGAGCACCATTAAGTCATCTGCGTAGAGCGCTACTTTTCTTGTCCATTGTGAGTATCTAAAAGGTGTGATGTTAGTATTATTTCTGATAGAACATGCCAAGGGTTCAATATATAAATTAAAAAGAAGCAGAGATAGAGGACATCCCTGACGTGTACCTCTTTGAATCTCAATATTTTCCGTGAGATTGCCATTAACAGCTACGTTTGCTCTTGGGCTTGAGTATATTTCACTTACCATGTGATTAAAATTAATCCCGAAATTACTTTTCTCTATGCTTTTGGTTAGAAAAGCCCAATTAACCCGGTCGAAAGCTTTAGCAGCATCATAAGTAAAGAGTGTAAGGGGCAGATTTTCCTGTACAGCTATATCAATTGTTGCTATAAGCTCATGTGTAATTTCTTGTATCTGTCTTCCCTTAATAAAACCTTTTTGGTCTGTATCAATTAATTTAGCCATAACCTTAGATACTCTTTTCGCTATTATATTCATGAAGATCTTGTAATCACAATTTAGGAGCGATATTGGTCTATAAGAAGCGCAGTTCTTCGGGTTTTTTCCCGGTTTTAATAATATGCTTATCGTAACGTCGTTCCATGAGTCTGGGAGCCTTTCATGTTCTATATATGTTTTATTAATTGTTTCAGTTAAAGGTTCGATTAATGTTTCTTCCAATGCGATATAAAATTCATTGGGCAAAGCATCTGGGCCTGCAGCTTTTCCCTTCTTTAGATGACTTATGGCGCTCCTTACTTCTTCTACTGTTATTTCGGAATTCACCGATTCCGCTTCTTCCTCTGTCAGACACGGGAGTTGAATCTTCTCAAGATAATTTTTGATTTCTTCCTCCGTAGGATTTGTGTCTTCCTTGTATATTGAGGTGAAGAAATTAAAGAATTCCGTTCTAATTGCACCATCATCTGAGAGAGTGGATGATTGATCTTGGTTATATATACTTAATATATTGTTTCTGGATTGATCTGTTTTCATTTTCCAAGCTAGGAGTTTTCCGCATCCTTCACCATACTCATGATTCGCTAATTTACTGCTCTCCCATTTCTCTTTGACTATATTCTCAAAATAAACTGTCAGATTTTCTTTTGAGTTACGAAGTTTTTCTTCCAGATTTTCCTTTTGTATTTGTGGAACATCACATTCCAAGTGTAATTCATCTTCTTTGATTTCTGTTTCCAATTTTTTGATTTCCTGTTTTTTTTGTTTGTATTTATGAGCGCCTAGACTAAGCAATTTTCCTCTGATTACCGCTTTATAAGCATCCCATACCATTTTTTTTGCTGTGCTGTTTGCATTATCTTGGAAGTATTGTTGAGTAGTTAATATAAGTTCCTCCACGCATCGGTCGTCTCTTAAGATTGTGCGGTCAACTGTCCACCTGCTAGGCATTTGTAGTTGCGGTAATGTTATATTTAATTGAACGGCAGAATGGTCCGATAAATGAGCGGGTAAATGTTCGATACTTTTAACTTTATCTCTCAAAATTTTGTTTAATAGAAAGAAATCTATTCTTGATTTATGCCCTAATTTTTTATTGTGGAAAGTGTATGGGTAGTTTTTTATTCCTTTTGATTTCCACATGTCTTCAAGCAATAAGTCTTTTTTGTAGAACCCTAACCACTCCCTCATCTTCGGAAGGTTCCATTGTTTTGTTGGTGGGGATCTATCAGTTTTAGGATCTCCTATAAGATTAAAATCCCCTCCCATTATAATTGGAGCTGGGTACGTTAAAAGCTCAGAATAAAGTTTTTGGAGTGGATCCGCGTCGTCCCTATTGGGTCCATAATATCCCACAATAGTCAAAGTATGATCTTCAATTCTGACTTTGGCGATTGCCCATCTGCCTTTGCTGTCCACCTTGTCCTCCTCTATTTTGGCTTTGAGAGATTTCTTTATAATAATTACTACCCCTTTTATATTGCACTCTTGCGTGGTATGTATACTTGCTCCAATCCAGTTTAGATTTTTTGCTAATTGAGACCATTCCTCATTTGTTAAGTGGGTTTCTTGTAAGATAATGATTTCACTCTCTGTTTCTTTGAGGTATTCCATAATTCTTCTTCTTCGTGATGGTGTTCTGAGCCCGTTAACGTTCCATGTTAGGATTTTTATAGATTTCTCTTTTGCCATTTTAAATTGATTTTGCATTTGAGGCATCTTTTATCTCCCTTGCCAATCTTTTCATATTCCAATTTTGAGGATTTTTTTTTGTTTTTTTCCCTACTTTGCTCCCCACCCATGTGTATTTACAGTTCTGCATTTTGTGATTCCTTTTCAGTTTCCCTCCCCGGGGAAGCCTCCTTTTTTTTTCTTCCAGGTGTTATTCCACCCGGTTTTCGTGCTCCGTTTTCTCCAGGTAATTTCTTCTTTGAGTTTAAATTAGTGGTTGCTTCACCCCATATACTTTCTATTTGTCTTTTCTTTTCTACGTCTTTATGGACTTTGGTTCATTCTTATTTTTAATATATCGAATATATCGAGTGTGTCTGAGTCAGCCCTTGATTTGGTGATTTATTCATTGTTTAGTTGTCAATTTCAATTTGATCTTTTATTAATTGAATAAGGTTCTCTACCTCCTTTGGGTCCCTTAGGTTATACATTTTGTTTCGCCACATTATTCTGAGCGAGGCAGGGAATTTTAGTTGTACGCTTGCTCCAAGTGTTTTTAGCTCCTGCATATACTGCCCCAATTCCCATTGCCGATCTTGTGTAATTTTGCAGATATCTGATCTGATGCGAAATGACCAGCTCATTTTGTTGAAACTTCCAATTTTTAAACCCTCGCTCAGTATTTTTTCTTTCAAGGTGTATGTTCTGAAGTTTACCAAGATTTTTCTCGGGGTTTTCCTCTCTTTGCTTTTCCTAAAGGGGTCTCTATGTACTCTCTGGATATCTTCCGCTAAGTTGTAGTCTTTTGTCCACGGAAGAAATTCTTCTAGTAGAGATATTACGTAGGTCTTAATGTCCGTTCCCTCTGAGTTCTCAGGGACGTTCAAAATGCGAATATTATTTCTCCTTCCTTGATTTTCCAGAGATTCAAGTTTCTCTTTGACTATTTTATCGTTGTCCTTCAAGTGTCTTATCTCTCTTTGGGTGTTGTCTACTCTCTTATTTAGTGAGCTTAACTCGCTCTCTACTGCTGTGACTCTGACCCCTAAGTCATTTATTTTTTGATCTAGGCTTTCTACTGCTTCTTGTATTTTGTTCTGATTCGTCTCAGAAATTGCAAATTTTTCTCGCATTTCCCCCATTATTTTATCCATCATTTTACCCAAACACAGTTCTAAGAGGTTTCCTGTCGCACCTCTGTCTCTGTCTCTGTTTTCTTGCTCGTCTTCGTGAGTCTCTTGGAAATCTTGGGACTCTTTGTCATTTTCGATTTCAATTTGTGGTGAGGTACTTGTACTTGATTGAGTTAAAGAGATTAGCTGTGCTGGTTGAGTTGTTAATAATGGTTGTTCCATTGAAGAGGTCATATTTGTGAAAGGATCAGGCGGAGATACCGACTGCATATTTCCTCCTATCAAAACTTCCTTACCTACAAGCTCTCCAACTTCTTTTCCCAACTTGTGGTTAGTATTCAAGGCGCCTGCTGTAATACTTGAAAACTGTACAGGCAATGTTTCTAATGTGCTTTTTGTATTCGTTGTATCGGTCGTGTTATTAGCCTGATCTTGGTTTCCACCTCTCACTTGTACCACTTGTTGTACTTTAAAATATGATCTCAACGATGGAGTAATCTTTATTCTCTTCTCTTTAAGTTTTTTTGATCCTCTACTTTTTATACTCTCCGTTAACTCCTCTAATCGCGAGGGGAAAAAAACAGCCTTTTTGGTGTTCTTAGGGGTCATGCACTTCTTCTTTGTTGGCAATAATAGACTCTGTTTACTTAGACTTTGATTCCTGAGACAGTATGCTGATTTTTTTCCCTCTTCCAATCCTTCTTGTCCCGAAAAAAGAGGCCCTTGAAGATTTCCTATTCCCTTCTTTGCTCTAGATCTAGTAAAATAATTGATGTTTGGAGGGGTTTCCTCTTTTTTGTTACTTTCACTGATCCCTGGTGTTGAGGTAGTGTGGTAATTGTGAATATTATCAATGTTTTTAATTTGTGGGGCTTTATTTTCTTGAATTTCTGCTTCTGGTTCTGGTTCCGGTTCTGGTGTAACTGGTTCTGCTTCGCCTGCTTCACCTGTGCAACTGTATGCTCCTCTCTCTTCCACTAGAAAGGGCCAGAGACTTTCGTTGATTCTTTCACTCATCCAACAAACATATATTGATTTTCCTGTTTTTACTTTATTTTCTCCCCAGCAATACCCTTTGTTGTAGAGTATGTTGTGAAGAGTGTCAGATATAGTCCTGTGGTTAACAGCATACGCTTGAGAGTTCTCTCGTGGAGCTGCCTCAGTAAACTTTTCACCAGCCCTTCTCCCCTCTGTTATATTGCAACCGATCGCCACAGACACTGAAACTGATGCAGCGCGACCCTGCTCGCCACAGCTACCGCCACCGCCGCCTCTTCCACTCTTGCCCCGGAAGAAGAATCGTGCTGTGAGGGTTTTCCTTCTGCTTTCACCGGCGGCTTCACGAGCTCTCTTCCATAGCCCGCCTGACGAGTCAGCTGCCTGGGGGGGCTGCAGCTGAGACGCTACCGGGACCGGGATCAAGATCTGCGCTAAGTCCGAGCGCAAGCCTGTCATGGGAGCTCCCCCTCCACCTCTCTGTATGCACAGCTCCAGGGGAAAAGGACCCGTAGATCAAGAAACCTCATCCGCAGCAGGGATTGCTCACCGCGGTGAACCACGGCGGACTCTTCACTCTCGTAGTGCAGGTAACGGGGAGGCTATCTGAGGATTCCCAGTAATGGGCGGCGGGGGGAATCAAGTGTCAGAGGGCGGTGGCGATAATAAGCAACGGACACAGACCGCTACCAAAACTAGGACTGCTCGTTTTCTTTATACATTTAAATCATTGCCATTGCCATTCTAGTCACATTCTAATCACTCTGCCTCTACGAGGTCGATCGGGAAGCTTGTGTAGCGGTTACCTGGAGATTTCTTCCACGGAGCTCGCGACCAGCATCTTCAGCCGGCCGCCATCTTCCCCCGGCTGGTCTAGGTCTGCTCCCTTACTGTATCTCACAACTAGTGTCCCACTTGTCAGCTCTACCCGGCTCCAGCAGCCTTGTCTAACTTCTGGACCACCTCCCCTAGTAGCGCCTTCTCAACTCAAGTTCACTTCCCATAGCACAGTATCCTATCCGGCCCACTCCCGAAAGCTGTATCCCAAGGCTCATATCCCCTCATTGCTGCTCTGCTGTCCCTCTGAAGCCCTACCAGCATTAGCTCTCTATCTTCTAGGGCCCACCTCTTCCCACTGTCTCATCTCATGTTGGACACCTTCCCTGTGGGGCTGTGTCACTTCTACCAACATTTGCACCCCTGTTGCGTCACACCTATGTCCCCCTCGCCGGATGTCCCATTTCACCTCTGGTTCCATTCTACCCCCTGGAGCATCTCACCTCTGACCCCCCCTTACTTCTGCTCCCACTTCTCCCACCTGGCCACCTCCCTCCATTGCCCCGTCTCACTTTTGGCCCCTCCCAGCTCCTCCTCACCTCTAGTCCTGCCACACCAGTAACCTTGTCTCACCTCTGTCCCCTCTCTCTCTTACACTGCATCTTCTTAGGGCTCCTCTAACATAGATGTATTTATTCTCTGGTCCTTTCCACTGTCCTGGTTACCTGTAGCCCCTCCCCACGCTGCCCTGCCGCACCCCTGATTCCCTGGCATTCTGTCTGTGTCATCTCTTCACCCTCTGCTCTACTGTCCCACCTCACCGCTGGCCCCCACTTAACTCACAGCTCCATCTCATGTCTGTCCCTTCAGCCCACGCTGCACTGTCACCATATCAGGCTTTTCCTGCTGTCCCATTTCACACCTTGGACCCTTGCCCTGACTGCTGCCACGCTTCTGCCACCCTAACCTTTGTGTCCTGTCCTGCTGCACTGCTGCCTCCATTCACCTCTGGGGCCGGTGAACACCTGCTGCTCAGTGTCACCTCTGCTCCTGCGCTGCTGCCTCCTCTCATCTCTGGGACCTGTGCCCCCCTGCTGCACAGTGTCAAAACCAGTTACATAATTAGGAGAACGAAAATCGCCTAAAACAATATCTGTGCGCTGGTGGGCGCTACACTGCTCACATATCACAAATACACATAAAAAATCCCCACCACCCGTTTTCCAAGCGGGGCCTGTTTAAATAAACAACACACAAACACTTCATCTGTTCTTCTACGAGTATTGTGTAAGTACTGGAACAGCAAAAAGTGATGCAAGAAAAACAGTTTCATACAGCGCTTAAATAAGGAGCTGTGAGCTAACTTTATGTTATGTTACTTTGGATTCATAAGTACACGGTTACCCTTTGGCCTCCAGGCGTTACTATTCTTGACATCCGATGCTCTCCAACCCGGGAACAGCACATTCACGACTGATGGAAATAGCGCTTCCGCACTGGATGCAGCGCTATCCCGAGACACGGGCTGCAGCAGGGCCGGGTCCACGGCGTATTTCAATCAATCAATCAATCAGGATATTTATAGAGTGCGCTACTCACCCGTTAGGGTCTCAAGGTGCTGGGGGGGGCGGGGTGCTACTACTGCTTGAAGAGGCAGGTCTTGAGGTGCTTCCTGAAGCTGAGGTGGTCCTGGGTCAGTCATAGGTGAGTGGGGAGGGAGTTCCAGGTCTTTGCTGCCAGGCAGGAGAATGATCTTCCTCCGGTGGTGGCTCTGCGGATCCGTGGGATGATGGCGAGGACGAGGTTGGTGGAGCGGAGCTGGCGGGTGGGGGTGTAGAACGTGAGTCGGCTATTGAGGTATACCGGGCCCATGTTGTGGAGTGCTTTGTGTGCATGGGTGAGCAGTCTGAACGTGATTCTTTTGTTGACGGGGAGCCAGTGGAGGTTTCCCAGGTGGGTTGAGATGTGGCTGCGGCGGGGAATGTTGAGGATGAGTCGTGCGGAGGCGTTTTGTATGCGCTGGAGACGATTCTGGAGTTTGGTGGTTGTTCCAGCGTAAAGGGCGTTCCCGTAGTCTAGTCGGCTGGTGACGAGGGCCTGGGTGACTGTTCTTCTGGTGTCGGCGGGGATCCATCGGAAGATCTTCCGGAGCATGCGCAGGGTGTTGAAGCATGAGGATGAGACGGCGTTGACTTGTTTGGTCATTGTGAGCGAGGAGTCCAGGATGAAGCCCAGGTTGCGTGTGTGGTCCGTGGGTGTCGGTGTGGTGCCCAGCACCGAGGGCCACCAGGAGTTGTCCCATGCCGAGGGGGATTGTCCGAAGATGAGGACTTCCGTCTTGTTCGAGTTGAGCTTGAGCCGGCTGTGCTTCATCCAGTCTGCTACTTCTTTCATTCCTTCCTGGAAGTTTGATTTGGCGGTGACTGGGTCATTGGTGAGGGAGAGTATCAGCTGGGTGTCGTCGGCGTAGGAGATGATGTTGATGTTGTGTTTTCGTGCGATGATGGCGAGGGGGTTCATGTAGATATTGAAGAGTGTAGGGCTGAGTGAGGATCCTTGGTGTACGCCACAGATGATTTCGGTTGCCGGGGAGCGGAAAGGGGGAGGCAGACTTTCTGGGTTCTGCCTGTGAGGAACGAGGTGATCCATTCCAGGGCCTTCCCCTGGATGCCTGTGTTTTTGAGGCGGTGTGCTAGGGTGCGGTGGCATACGGTGTCAAAGGCTGCTGAGAGATCCAGGAGGATGAGGGCGGCTGTTTTTTCCATTGTCCATCAAGGTTCTGATGTCGTCTGTGGCTGCGATGAGGGCGGTCTCGGTGCTGTGATTTGCTCGAAATCCAGACTGTGAAGGGTCGAGCGAGTTGTTGTCCTCGAGGAAGGCGGTCAGCTGTTTGTTGACGGTCTTCTCGATGACTTTAGCCGGGAAGGGGAGAAGTGAGATCGGTCGGCAGTTCTTGAGGTCCCTGGGGTCTGCGGTGGGTTTTTTCAGGAGGGCGTTGATCTCAGCATGCTTCCAGCTCTCCGGGAAGGTAGCTGACATGAAGGAGCTGTTTATGATGTTCCGGAGGTGGGGTGTGATGATGGTGTCAGCTTTGTTGAAGATGTGATGGGGGCATGGGTCGGAGGAGGAGCCGGAGTGAATGGTGTTCATGACGTGGATGGAGTCTTCACTGCTGATGGGGGTCCAGGAGTTGATGGTGGTGGAGGGGGTCGTTGGGCTGACGTCCGGAGGTGGGGGTTGGGGTCTGAAGCTGTTGTGTATGTCTGCAATCTTGCGGTGGAAGAACGTGGCGAGGGAGTTGCAGAGGTCTTGCGTAGGGGTGATGTCGTTGTTGCTGGCGTCAGGGTTTGAGAACTCTTTGACGATGTTGAAGAGTTCCTTGCTGTTGTGGGTGTTGTTGTCTAGTCGTTCCTTGAGCGATGTCCTCTTGGTGTTCCGGATCTGCTGATGGTATTCGCGGGTGGCGGTTTTGAGGGCTGTCATGTTTTCCGTTGTTCGTTCTTTGCACCAGGTCTTTTCGCGAGTTCGGCAGGAATTCTTTGCGGCTTTGAGGGCGTCTGTGAACCAAAAGGGTTTTCTGGTGGTGGCCTTGTTCATCGCTCTAAGGGCCCATGTGCAATGAAGGCCATGGAGCTATCTTAAGGACGGAGTGTAGCTGCGCCATTTCACCTATTAGTGACAATTCGGCGATGTAACCTTCACAAAGTCATGCAGGAGGCCCCGATTTAGAAACATCGCTTTTCGGGAAGTTCGGTCAGGAAGGCAAAATTATCTTAGTGCTTGGTTTTTCTTTGTTCGCCCTAAGTTGGCAGGGTATGCTCAGACGTGAGTCCCTTGCTCACTTTGCTACTGAATTCAAGCAAGCCGGGCTGAAGAAGGCTGAAATGCCAGAAACCGGTCCTCGGTAGCTTGTTTCCAGTCCAGGGAAGGCATGGCTTGGCAGTTCGGGCTGGAATGTTCCCATGAGGCACAGGGTCAGACTGATTTGCATATGGCCATGTCTGAACTGGGGTGGCAGAGTGGGCTAAAGAACGGTGATGGATTAAACCCAGATCAGTTGACTGGGGGTGAGTGCTTGTATTGTCAACGCTCCGTCCATCATTTCCTTTGGTTTTTCAGTGCTTGTGTGAGCGCCAGGAACGGAATTGCTTTACGGCTCGACTGTTACACGACTAATAATATTATATTTATAATTCGTATTTCGTGTTTCATGTTTACACAGTGCCGAAGCCTCGAAAGTCGGCGCTGTAACTAGCAATGTAATTTGCACGAGGTACACCTGTTTTATTTTGCTTGAGGCCCGGTAAGGGTTTGGCTGCTGCCCCTGGGCACAAAACTCGCGCCGTGTACCCCGTTTATTGCCCACCTTTTGCGAGAAATTCAATATGGTGTGATAAATACCAACACGTGTTCTGGGATCCCACTGCGCTGCCCGTTCCCCAATAACTGAACCGTTCTATGATGCGTCAGATTAAGCGTTGCCCACTGCACTGACTCACCTGCTGCGGGCGGCAGACAGCCAGGGGGGCTAGAAAGAATTAAATAATGGGTTCAACGGTGCCCCTGTCTCTCTCTCAATCGTCTCTCTGATGCCTCAGCAGCCGTCATCGCACTTTTATTGCGCAAGCCCCAATGAGCCCCAAGCCCCAATGAGCATGCGGCATCACCCACCAGGCCCCCTTAAGGGTGAACTGGAGAGTGGGTCACAGACGCACCGGCGGAGTAGAAATCTGCGCAATGCCACATCGCCTCCTGATTATTACATTCACCTGGCAGCACCTGGTCATGGACGGTGCACCACTGCAGTTGTGCTTTTTCCCCCGCAAAGCAGTGAGGAGCAGAGACACGGAGTAGTAGTCTGTCTGAGATAGTCAGACTAGTCTGTCTGTCTGACTCACGTCATGGACCGAAAACAAAACCGTCCCCCTGTCAAAAAACCGGCCCCCACCCCATCCAGCCTACCGGAGGATTGCCCGGGGCACAGAATGACCAGTCCAGCCCTGGTTACCAGCTACATTTTAAATATGTAGAGTGGAAATATGTTAACATCATGCATAAATGGTAACACACCTGACTCACCAAACTTTAGGGTTTGTTTGGCATGTAGTCCTACATTGCCATCTAAGACAAAGCATAGCAGAATGTCAGTCAATCAGTCAATAAAACTTTATTCGGTTTTTCAACCATAAAAGTATACACTAAGCAGCATAGCAAGCAATAAAATAAGCTGATCACAACTATAAAATATACAGTACATTTCTTAAGTTTATAGTTCACATATCCTTCAAAACAAGAGATAAATATCTTAAAAATATACTTTTAAAAGCAAGCTATCCTTCCTTTGGTCACATCGAACTTCAAATATGTCTTACACCCTGCTTCTATCCATAGATACCTCATGCATCCTAACACTTTAAAGATCTATATGTCAACCGTCCTCTTTACATTTAAGGAAATCTTTAACATTCTTTAGGTATTTACCAGTGGCACAGGCTATATCTAAATTCATCATTCCCACTAGGAGATTTACAGCTTGCGTCCTATTTTTAATATCGTATTTTTTAAAAATTGGGCCTAAAATCTCTCTTCGTATATCTAACGTCCATGCACAGTCTAACAGTATATGTAAAATACCACCAGTAGTACCTAAAGTGCAAGTGCATTTTCCATTGCTGTTAATCATAAAATGTTTTACCCCTTTGTTCATGTAACAAGGGTTTCCCAATTCTCAATTGTAGCACTTCACGCCTTAGCTGGCAGCTCGGTAACCTGTCGATATACGGGTAATGTAGATCATTTTTCCATGCTACGGCCATATGGGAGACTGAACTTTTCCGTGATAGATACTCTTGGTCAAGGGTTCGAGACACTTCCAATCCCAAAATCCCATAGCAGAATGTTTCAATGCTATGTATTATTTGCATCCAAATACAATCATATTTGAGGGTTTGGCTGGTGCCTTACTAAGAATAGTAAAATAGTGAAAAGGTAAAAGTGCTCATTTTACACTACAGTGTATTCCCTAACACAAACACTCATTTTCAATCTGTCTTTGAGCAAATGTGACATTATAAAGTTGCAGGACCATTTGATTCACTCTAAATATGCTACGCAGTTTATCCCTTTTCAGGTGAGCACCACGTGACATCAGGCACATAATATTGTCAACAGACATAAACACATTACATTACCAACAGACGTTTAAAAAGATTCAGATTACTAATGTATAATACAGCACTATTATCTGTAAAAAGTGTCATAGTAAACAAAATATATTCATGCTCTCCACACAACTCTGCACATTGGAAATGTAGAAAAGTCACTAACCTGTGAAGGTGGCCATGAGTAAGAGCAGAACAGAGAGAGCTGGGGAGACGCCTATAAGCCACTGCGCACAGAAACTCACAGGGAAGCCAGGGTGCAGCTGTTTTGTTTTTTGCAATGATCTAAGTTTACGTGGAGAGCCTCCGCAGATAAATCTGAAGCAGAGTTACCCACGCTTTTTCCTTGTGAGCAGCACAGGTAGTGGAGTCATGCCAGAAATTATTCTATCATCACTGCAGATCACTTTTGAACTTCCAGCAAGGGTCCAACATTTTAATAGCGGCCACGCACTTTTCTTTCGATGACCTGGGTGTAAACAAATTGGCGCGGCCACCATTACGTGAAAGCGCTCAACGGGGCGCTTGTTAAAATTTGGTTATAAAATAAGTAGCCTCCAAAGAAAAAGACAAAGGACTACAGTGTAAGGAAATTTTAGTTGGCTGGTGCTCCTGACTTAAAACGGAAGTGATGTTATCAGGAGCACTGGCCAATGATGGGGGAGGAAATAAGAGAGATGGGATTCTGAACCAATGGGAAGCATCAGGTGTAATTACACTCAGTAGAGTGAATACAGCAGGTTTTGAACATAGCGCATGCTCGCTGATGCTCGACCTGAAAAAAAGAACTTGCCAGCAGCCCGCTACATCGCTGGTCTTCTGCTCCACTAGAGTCTTCACTTGATGCATAGGCTCATAGACTCCCCTGCGGCCAACTAGGGAGGCAGCTGAGTTACAAGGATCGCCCCTATGGAGAATAAAGCCAGCTATAAATATCTTTTTAGATGATTGTGCATGTTGGGCAAAAATGTGCTCTATCCAGTTTTCAACAAACATGAGGCTCTCACCAAGGGATGGTGGATGATTGTAAACCTGGAGGTTGTGAGGTTGGTGGTTTCAGCACTGGAAGGTGGGATAGGAAACTATTGGAAGACACTTTGAGAAGATGGATCTTGCCAGTGAGCTGGACTGTGCCTTGCTCTGCTCCTTGCTTGGGATTGTTTTGCAGTTGGGAGGGCGTAGGCTTTAACATAATAATACACCTCCCCCTGCATCTGTTCTCACTGCCTGTGAGTTGTACATTTATATCAGATGCCTGATGCAGCTTGGAGTAGTAGAGGGGAAGCCTCTTTTAACCTGTTCACTGCTGGGATTAGAGTTTCTTATGGTAATAGCCACTTTTAATATTAAATTGATTTATTTTAACCATTTACGGAACACCTAGACCAGTGAGTAGGAGGTAGCCTTAGATTATGCCAGATGATAAGATGTAAGGACAACATCAAGATGAAGAGAGGGTTAAAAGACTGAGAAGCATATACTTAGTTGCGTATCATCTCTACACTTTAAGTCCAAAGATTCAGTAATGGGTGTTAGAAATGGTGATTTCTGGTTGGCTGAGGCTTGAACCAAAGCCAGGCAGAAGCCACCATTCTAAATCAGGGCAAGTAAGTCACCCGCCAAGATAACCCCTGCTAGCACGCCCCTGGTAGATTCAAGTTGAGCACAAGAACATTTTACAGGAGGTCACAGCCTCTTTTTATACACAAAATCCCTTTGTCCCTAGGGTGCGGGGGGGAGACCAGACACAGCTGGTTCTGAAGCACTCTGTGCTCAGCCCCTCTCCCCATTCACTGGCCAGGCTAGGGTCATCAGTCGCACCACAGGGGGCGGAGCCAGGATTGTGTAGGGAAAACCCAGCCCTATTCAGGTCCCAGGTGCAGTCCCTCCCTGCCATCAACATGCAGATCTCCCCATTCACCACCGGGGCAGACCCATCCTGACTTCTGGAGCCAGGCACACCAGCCAGCTCCAGCCAATCACAAGCCAGACAGTCAATTCACATTTACTGCACAGGCAGGCCAACTTCTAGAAGTGGCACTTCAACACTAGACACATTAAAGCCGCACACATCATCACACAGCATTCAATCTCACGAGTTCGCACATACCAAACTCAACCTTGCACTCCCCACGCATCAGGAATTACCATGGACACATACATTCCCCATGCATTCCTATGAGAGGGCAGGCCAATCTCACACACGCACTCAGAGAGCGCACGCACTTTACACTGCGCCAGTGTCAAAGTGCGTAAAGACCAGAAATCACTATAATTATCTCAGAGCAGCTATCGTGGAGATTGATTGTTTCTGTGCTTTAGCTTTCTGAATTTTGGTGGTTGTAGGAAAAGTGTTTTCCTACTTCTATGGGCTTATGATGCACCATAGCTGATGACTGGTAGGTAGAGAGGAATGGCTGAATACACCAGACAGTAATTTTTTTAACATTTTGTACAGGTGGGAAATCTCTGAGTGCATAAATTATACTTCAGCTCCGGACAACCACCTCCTGTCCACTCCTGCACACTACTGAACACTAAGGGAGTAGAAATCCGCAGATCCATCCCAAGATACAAGGAGGACAACCCCTCACAGGCAACCTGGAATGGATGCCTCGCTGGATAACTTGTGTCTTACTCTGCGCTTGGAAGCTGAGCTTTGCTGGTAAGTCATAGCAGGAGGTTCCTGGGATCAAGATTCCGCTTCCAAGAAGTCAACGATAAGAGTGACTGTGAATGTACGGTCACTGAGAAAAGGAGCTGCAGGAACTACAGGACAAGGCAGCATTAACTGTGGCAGATGCTGAAGGAAATGAGGAAACAGGACCTGTGGGAGACCTACGTGCAGTAGGAACAGTGATAGAAGCTGTAAAACTTATTAACAGCACTCAAGGCAGCTTTTACTGGTGAAATGCACACCAGCCAATTCTAAACGTTCACACATTTCGAACACTAATAGAATGTTTGAAGCAGACGGATGGGAACATTATTTATTTATTTATTTATTCAAAGTTTTATATAGCGCGAACAAGATCCTTACAGATATCAGAGCGCTTCACAATGAAAGGGGTAGGGGCAGTAGGAATGAACAGAGGTAATGGGAGCAATGTAATAGTCACTAACATGAAAGGATAATAATAACATACATAAAACATATCAAAATACAGTCAGGTAAACAAGAAATATAAGACGGCACAAGTCAATGATCCCACTACAGAGGTGTTCAGGTACACTTTGGGTGTGTGGAAGGCTTATAACAGTGTTTTAGTATAGAGAGAGCACTGAGTGGGGGCACCGGGAGGGTGAAACAGTGTCACATCTTTAATGAAAAGCACTTTTATACAAAAGGCATCTGTTAGAAGAGCAATTAAAGACATCAGAGTTTTGCCTCAGTTTGCAAAGGGTCTAAGAAAATACTGGACAGGTGGTCAACCTAGCTAGCAGTAGGTACCATCAGGGCATATATGCCCACATTATGTCAAGAATTACCAGAAAGAGTTCCAATATAAGTACAACCCACTCTCCCCTGAATTTCTTTGCCCAGGAGCAGCAGATATAACTAAGGCACAAGCAGTAGTAGCATCACAGCCCACTAATGACAAGCCAATGCTCCACAAAAAGGCGAAAGCCACCACAGCAAGTACAAAGTGCAGCACCTCAAAGAGTACATGCACAGGCCATGCCTGCAAGCCGCGAGACAACTAGGGGCACTAGGGCTTATAGCAAAGGCTTACACAACTACAGACAAGTAGTGAGACATCCTAGGACACACCAAAGTAGGGCTAGCAGTGAGAGACAATTCCATCATTAGTGTGCACTGGCGGGGACCTCCTAAAATACCTTTGGGCCATGGCAATTATTTTTTTCTTTTTACGAATTATGCTACAGCTTAAATTGACTCCTTGGCCTTGCCAGCCTCTCCATATGCGGACTCTAAATCTTACCGCACTAATATAATGCCATTATGTCATAAAAGGAAACCTACCTGCATCATATCTTGACTGACAGTTATAACAATTAGTAGTGAAGTGAGTTACTCAAAGTTTGAATGACTCTCACAATACCCAATGGCTGAGGGTGGCTGACCCATTGTCGCTTTCTCTGCTTTTTATGGTATAACCTCTGGGAGACATCAATCACTGCCTCTAGCTGTAGATCTACAACAAGCATTGGCAATCCCAATAGGTCTGGCTTTAAAGGAACCTTATAAAGGCATGTGAAGCATTACAAGTAAATGACCAGGGAATTAATATGTATTTCTGTGTAACCTAAGAACTTTAGAATAATATTGGTGCAGGTTAAAAGGTCAGGCGCCAATTGCAGTGTCAAATCAGACCTAAACACCCATGTAGGCAATGACTGCCCTTTCTCCCATCTGTGTTGCTGCCAAAGAAATAACCATAAACTATCTAGTTATCAAAGGCACTTCAATGGCATTACAATGTCATATGTGTTCCCCTGAAAGTCCAAGCTCGGCAACTAGATAAATAAACAAAATGATCACAGCTGTTTTGAGGGCAAGCACATTTTTGTGGAAGCACACAACTTCTACTCAATCAAAACTTGTACCCCTGTATCCCAACATGTGATCAGATCCAAAGCCCCTCTCTAATGGTGCTTACATAATTGTCTGGGGACAGGTATGCTGTCAAGCCCGACCATACACATAACCTCATCTCTTTCAGTCTTGTCCATGCTCTCAAACACGTATGCTGTAGACACTCCACATTAAGGCCTGCAAACACAGGTCACGCAACATATGTGTAGTTTGGAAAGGTGCTCCACACAACAATCCACTCTCTTTCTGTCTCTCTCTAATGCTCTCTCTTTCTCTCACTCTATCACTTACCTGTACTCTCGCAATCTCTCTACCTGGTCACTTTTCTCTCCTCTCTTCTTCCTTGCACTCTGACTCTCCCTCGTGTTTTTCTACTCTTTGTCCTTGCCACTTGCTGTCTCCTGCCTCTCCCATATATTTTCTAGCCCTTGTTTTGTGCTATTTATCTCTAGTTTTGTTGTCTTTCCCCTTTTTTCACCTTTGAGCTCCCACTAACCCTTCTTTGACTCCCCCTCTTGATTTCCTTTTTTTCCCCCTAACATTTCTCTCTCTCTCTAAGCCGTGTATTCAGAATGTCACCACATTCACATGGGCATAGCTTCAAGGGAGGTGTTTGGGGTGTTACACTCCCTTAATGAATGCATTCTCTAGTAAATAGTCGGGTACATATGTTTTGAGTGGGGAATGGTAAGGAGTCTGTCCCATTTCACCCAGGATTTTTATACACACTTGCGCACACACATACTGTCTTCTGTCTGTCATCTCTGTTATAAAGTTCTTAAAAGGTGTTAGTTATTTTACAAAATATTGTGTTATAAGTGCCTCTTACAATCTGCACCCGCTCCCTTTCCAGCTCTCTCACTCTCTCCATTTGCAGTGTAAATATATTTTTTTCTATCTTTAATCTGCCTATCAATGCTAATCTGTAGTGTTCTTTAGATGCTGCACCGTGAAAGCATGTGCATAGGTACTTCAGCATACCATATCCATTTCTATACTACCACAGGACCCACCCTCTAGAAAACCTGTGTGCTTTACACAAGCTCATTTTATAAAATGATATAGCGAACTGGTAGATTAGTAGAATCCATCTGCGGTGCACGCCCTGCCAGCTACAGTAAGTGCGCCGTCGAAGGTTACAGTCAGCTATTAATTGATGAGGCAGCGAACAGCAGTACTCACGTTTTCTTTGCAGTAAAGTATTTTGTTTTCCAGCGCGCCTTCACTTCTCGATCAGCTGTTGGGTTTTTGAAGTTCACTCCGTTTTACCAGACTTCACTTTGTCTGTTTCTTTGCTCCTTGTCATGGCAGGTTTTATATATCTGTCCAGTGAACCCCACCCACACTAGTATTTACCCATCCATAATTGAAAGTGAAACTTCCTCTTTCCACGCAGGATGCATGTTCTGCTCAGGCCGAACTGGGAACCGAAACCGGCCCTGGCAAATAGCTGGCTGGCCCCTTGGTAGGTGGTGGTTGGGGGAGGGGGGGTTCCATCTTTTGTTGCTGGGGCCGATATCGATGCTATGCTGCAAAACCGGCCCTCTGTAACAAAAACGCCCCCCCCAGGGGTATAAAAACGCCTCCCACACTGGCGACCCACTGGGGAAACGCCCGCAGCCTGCTACGGCCAGTCCGGCCCTGCCTACATGACCACTGGTCATATCCAGCCTGAGAGACAAATGCAGTAAGTCGGCCAAAACGCTCCTCAACTGCATCAAGTACAATTCCATCCCAAACACCGACAAATGCACCCCATCATCTCGAAAGAATTCTGCAGTTTCATATTTTATGTCCTTCTGCTCTAGAAAAAATATTTCTTACAGGATCTTCTCAATTCTCAGTTCCCCTTCCTCCTTGTTCTGTCAATAGCTCGGGCTGTATCGACTGGCATGGCAAAAACCCTGTCCACACAATCGTCCTACATGAGCATAACTGTTTTAACGATTTCAAATCTTCTTTTATGCTCTTTAAAAGTGCTAGTCCCTTAAATGTTATTGGCCATTCTCGCTCAAGTGGCTAACTACTACATCTGGCCAAGGGCACCCCTTTGTCAAAGAGTTACATCTTGGAAGCAACTCATACCACCTCATTCCTCCTTTACAAAACCATTCCAGCTGCACTGCTGTATCACCAAATTCTAGCTGTTTTCCACCTGTCCTTGTCTACCCACTTGACGAAAGAGTGCCCGTATAGTTACCCCTCTATGTGTTCTCTCCCTGGACGATCTGCTACAGAACCTAGAATGAAACAAAATGAAAATGAATGCAGTTCCTCCAAAGACCATCTCAACCTCAAGTATTTTTGATAGAAATCCGATCTCCACCTACCCGAACACCTGATGTCCGCTCCAGCCCATCCTCTCAACATTGCCTGATCAGGAAAACCCAGTTCGTTTACAGCCCTCCTCATGCCCCCAAGCACCTGCGACGCCAAATACCTGGTTCCACCTGCATGTCTGAAAAGCTCGCCTAAACCCCCCCTTGCACCAAAAGCCTCATCCACCATTCCCCATGGCAAACCAGGGCATCCAGGTAAGCCCGCGAGTAAACACAAGCGTCCCTTCCCGATTTATCTGTCTTCTACCTAGGTAGCCAAACCTGGACTGTCCTGCTGCACACCCAGACATCCTAACACCTTCCTTGGCTGTAGACTCAACCACTTCAGCCACCTCGAAAGACCAGAGAAACACCCAAACCATTGTCACTGAGAACCTCAAGCTCTTGTATTCATCGCTAAAAACTTGTGAAGTATCAAGATTACCCTTTTCTAAATGCGGAGCATCACCTGCCACCTCACTTTGCTCTCGGTTCCCTGTTCCCTCGCCATCCCTCCAGAATCCGCCTCCCCATTTCCTCTGCGGACAGTTTGAAACTCCAGAACAACTTCACATAAAAAGCTACACCTGTAACTTACCTGCTATTGTGCCGCTGACAAACCACTCTCTATCAGTGCCATAACATATTTTTCCACTTCATTCCTTCTGACTGCTGCATCCTTGTTGCTGCTCCTTGTCACTGCCCTGAACTCTTCCCACGCGATCCCATACACCCGCCTTGTAGCCTACAACAGGGAACTCAGGATAAACTGCATCACACATTCTCGTTTACTGACCTCAACTGAACTAGAATCACCGTCTTCCTCTCCTCCGCCCATGGTGCATCCCAAGAAAGCTCTGCCACTGGGAACGAGAGAGAGTATCAGCAATTTCATTATGCACTCCTGCAATGTTCACACTCTGTAGGTCACATTCAATCTCAAGCATTCCAGGACATAAACCTGCAACAACTTCCAAACCTTTAGAGTTCTTGCAGATGGTTTGTTGACTATGTTCACCACAGCTAACTTATCTACATTTAACATCACTGACTTGTTGGCAAAATGATGTGCCCACAGGCACAACACCAAGGGGGAGAACTCCATAAAGGCTATGCTCCGCCCCCTTCTCTTCCAGCCCTGTGGCCACTCCTCCTCACATTACCACCCTTGCCAAAATATGCCATATCCCTGGCCCTTTGTTGCTTATGACCAAAGCTCCAATGACTACTCCACCTACTCTTCCAAACCGACCATGGGATTCCCAATGAAATCTCTGAAAAATGTCCACCACACCTTCAAATCCTCTTTCACCCGTGCCTTCAATCACACCCTGGGATGCAGCAACGATGCTCCTGACGATGCATTTCCCAAAGCCTAGAGGGCATTCTCCCAGCATGTACAGCCCTGCAAGCAAAATTGAGATGCCCTAGAATGTCTTAAACCCAAGTTCAAGTTCAAGTTCAAGAATTTATATAGCGCACTACTCACCCAGAGGGTCTCAAGGCGCTTGGGGAGGGGGTTCATTATTTATCGAATAGCCAGGTTTTAAGTTCTTTTCTGAAGGAGTTGTGGTTCTGTGTAAGGCGGAGGTGAGTGGGGAGTGAGTTCCAGGTCTTGGCCGCTAAGTAGGAGAAGGATCTACCTCCCATGGTGTCTCTTTGGATACGCGGCACTGCGGCGAGGGCTTGATTGGAGGATCTTAGTTGGCGGGTGGGTGTGTAGAAGGATAGTCGAGTGTTGAGGCATTCGGGACCTAGTTTGTAGAGGGCCTTGTGTGCGTGGGTGAGGAGACGGAACGTTATTCTCTTGTTGACGGGAAGCCAGTGGAGGTCTTTCAGGTGGCCGGTAATGTGATCTTGGCGAGGGATGTCCAAAATGAGTGTCGCTGATGCGTTTTGGATGCATTGGAGTTTTTTCTGTAATTTGGCTGTAATTCCGGCGTAGAGGGTGTTTCCGTAGTCTAGTCGACTCGTAACCAGTGCGTGGGTGACAGTCTTTCTAGTCTCGGCGGGAATCCAGCGGAAGATTTTTTTGAGCATACGAAGTACGTTGAAGCAGGAGGATGAGACGGCGTTGACTTGTCTGGTCATCGAGAGTGAGGAGTCTAGGATGAAGCCAAGGTTACGTGCGTGGTCTGTGGGTATGGGTGCTGAGCCCAGATCCGAAGGCCACCATGAGTCGTCCCAGGCAGAGGGGGATGATCCTAGGATGAGCACTTCAGTTTTGTCTGAGTTAAGTTTTAGGCGGCTGTTTTTCATTCATACGGCTACTTCTTTCATGCCTTTGTGAAGATTGGTTTTGGCGGTGTTGGGGTCTTTGGTGAGGGAAAGGATCAGCTGGGTGTCGTCAGCGTAGGAGATGATGTTAAGGTTGTGTTGACGCGCGATAGAAGCGAGTGGACTCATGTAAACGTTGAAGAGGGTGGGACTGAGTGAAGAACCTTGTGGTACACCACAGATGACTTCGGTGGCCTCTGATTTGAATGGGGGAAGTCGGACTCTCTGAGTTCTCCCAGCTAGGAACGAGATGATCCAGTCCAAGGCTTTTCCTTTTATGCCGATGTTGCTGAGGCGTTGTATGAGGGTGCTGTGACAGACAGTGTCAAAGGCGGCGGAGAGGTCGAGTAGAATGAGGGCCACTGTTTCTCCGTTGTCCAATAGTGTTCAGATGTTGTTTGTTGCTGCGATGAGGGCGGTTTCGGTACTGTGTTTGGCTCGAAAGCCGGACTGTGAGGGATCGAGGGAGTTGTTGGATTCGAGGAAGGCGGAGAGTTGGTTATTGACGGCTTTCTCAATGACTTTGGCAGGGAATGGGAGGAGGGATATGGGGCAGTAGTTTTTAAGTTCAGAGGGGTCTGCTGTGGGTTTTTTCAGGAGGGCGCTGACTTCGGCGTGTTTCCAGCTTTCTGGGAAGCTAGCAGAGTTGAAGGAGCAGTTGATGACATCACAGAGATGGGGTGCGATGGTGGAGTCTGCTTTGTTGAAGATGTGGATGGGACATGGGTCGGTTGGCGAGCCAGAATGGATGGAATTCATTAGGCGGATGGTGTCTTCAGTGGTGATAGGGTTCCAGGCGCTGAGGTTGTTAGAGGGCGGTTTGGGTTCTGAGGGGGGTGGAGAGGATTGTTCGTTGGAACTGTTTTCGAAGCTGTTATGTATGTCGGCAATGTTGTTGTAGAAGAAGGAGGATAACGAATCGCAGAGGTCTTGGGAGGGAGTGATGTCGTTTGAGGCTGCGGTGGGGTTGGTGAATTCTTTGACGATGTTGAATAGTTCCTTGCTGTTATGGGCATTGTTGTCGAGTCGATTCTTGAATGCTGATTTCTTGGTGGATCGAATCAGCTGGTGGTGTTTGCGGGTGGCTGCCTTGAAGGTGGTCATGTTGTTGGTGGTTGGGTTTTTTCTCCATGTTTTCTCGAGAGTACGGCATAGTTTTTTGGATTTCTTAAGGTCATCGTTAAACCAGGGGGCCTTTTTGCTGTCTTGTTTGGTGTGATAGTTTTTCAAGGGTGCTAATTCGTCAGCGCTGTGAGTGATCCATTGTTTGAATTTGATGGCAGCTTGGTTTGGGTCCGATGTGAGGGCGGGTGGGTTTTGGTTGAGAGATGTGAGGAGTTGGTCGGAGGTGATTTTGTTCCAGTTTCTTCGGAGAATAGGTTGTGGGGGGTTGTGGGTCGAGGTGGTATTGTAGCTGAAGTGAACACAACCGTGGTCCGTCCAATGGAGAGTTGTGGTGCGATTGAAGGCGATGTGCTTGCTGGAGGTGAAGATTGGGTCGAGCGTATGTCCGGCTACATGGGTGGGGATGTTAACAATTTGTTTGAGGCCGCGATTGGCCAGGTTGTCAAGGAGTGTGGTGTTGTTGCTGTCGTTTTTCTTTTCCAGGTGGAAGTTGAGATCTCCTAGTAGAATATAGTTTTCGGAGGCGAGGGCATGTGGACTGATGAAGTCAGTGATGTCTTCGCAGAATTGTTTACAAGTTCCTGGAGGCCTGTAGATGAGGGTGCCTCTGAGTGTGGTCCTAGGGTCGGTGTGGATCTGGAAGTGAAGGTGTTCGGCGTTAGCAAGGTTATCGGCGGAGCTGGTTGTGATTTTGATGGTGTTCTTATGGACGATGGCGATGCCTCCTCCAGTTTGATTGGAGCGGTCTTTTCGGGTGATCTTGTAAGTGTCCGGAATTGATTTGGCGATGTCGGGCGTTGATGATGCGTTCAACCAGGTTTCTGTAATGAAGGCGACGTCCGGTGAAGCAGTGTTGAGTAGGTCCCAGAGTTCGGTGGCGTGTCTGTGGACCGAGCGGGTGTTCAGCAGGATGCACTTCAGGTGGTTAGAGTCGGAGCTGTGTTTGGGGTTAGTGGATATGGAAAGGGTCTTGATGCTGGTAAAATTGCAGGAGTGACAGGCGAAGGGGCCATGGGTACGTCCCAGGGCAGCTTCGTAGCATTGTGGAGTGCGTTCGGGGTTAAGGGCTAGGAGGGCAGCGGCATCGTAAGTAATGCGGGAGGAGTGGGCTTTGCGAGGACCAGGGGGTATGGCGCTGGGCGCGGTCCAGGCGCGGACGGGCGTAGACGGGCTTGCCTTTGGCGCGCCTTGGGCACGACCGCTGCGCGTGAACGCTGAGCGAGGATGCATCTGTCATATGCGGATAGCGGAAGGGGAGGGGCGAGGGAGGGTCAGCAGGGAGGTGGGGTGGAGATCAGGGGAAGGAGGCAGGACAACAACAAACAAAATGGCAGCAAGCAGGCAATCTCAAAACAACACTGGGGCACAATGCAGGCGAGCGCGATGTGAAAGGCGGAGGCGCAAATACAATATACAATTACAGGCACTAATACTATTTCAGGCAGCACGGCACAAGAACTGCTGTCGCACAAGCGCACTTTGGCAGTCGAGCGTAACGATGTAAATGGCCTCGGCAGATTTAAACAACAATGCTCGGCGGGCGGGGCAATCTAGCGCTACGCACTAACTAGACGCTTCTTTAACTGTGCAGGCTCAGGTAGAGTGCGAGATAGGATCTCAGTGGTAACGATACCAGTTCGAGGAGGCTGGGAGCAGCGTGTGGAGCGGCCGCTTCTGCTGATAGCAGGACGGTCAGGATTTCAACAACATCCTGTCCAACAACTTCATCAACTTCTGCTTCCTATCTGCAGAAAGCCTGACTTCCATGCACCTGGAGTCCAACTCAATTCCCAAAAAAGTACTCACTTCAACTGGCCCAATTGTCTTTTCTTGCACCAACAGGACATCAACATCTTGCATCACCTCCTGAAACACACCCAGAGCGTGTGCACATTCCTCCAAATTTGGGGAACCCACTAGACAAAATCATCTAATCAGTGTGTCATGATCTCCTTCCCCATATGTCGTTAAACAACCTCTGTAAAAATTAACTAAAAACTTCAAACAATGAACAAGAAATAGAACAACCAATTGGCAATGCTTTGTCCTCAAAGAAATGTCCAGCGAACTGTATGCCCAACAACTCGTAAACTGAGAGCTGTACAGGAAGTAAGCGAATGGCTGATTTGATGTCACATTTTCCCATCAGTGTCCTAACCTATTAACCAGTGCAATTTTCATATCCACTGACGTATAGTAAACTCTAGTGCATGCCTCCAGAATGAAATCATTGACCGATATAACTTCCGGCCATGACAGGTGTTGAATCAAATGGAATTCCTCCTCAAATTGTCTAAAGGCCAATCCTAAAATGATCCTTGCATGCACCCTTCTTGGACTTCCTTCAAATGCTTCTCCTGAGCCAGCTCTTCGTGTCCTCTGATTACCGCCCATCTCCTTTCATGCAACCCCCATAACACAATCTAAAACCATGCACGAAACCTGCCAACAACAATGCCTTATGTTCCTGTGCCCCCAAATCTGACAGCCAGTGCTTTAGTATCTCAATCTAAACTTGCATACACACCTTTTCCCAAGAGATTCTGTCACCCTCTGCCCCTGCCTCTAACATTGTTTCCCTGCCACTAGCCCCCTGCACTCCCCTGGTTTTCAAACTGTTTTCCTGAGGCCCACACTTGGTGATCATATACTTCCAACCACACTTTGAACATTTGTGTTGTTATCTGCAGTATTCCTGCAAGCATGCCCCCCTGTTATATGACCAACAAACACCTGCATACCCTACTTGCCCCCTCCCTGCTATACCCACTCCTGTTTGGGTGAGATAGCCCCAAAAGGACTTGTATATCACCAGCCACCCACTTGCTGTGTAAGTGGATGTGGTTGGCCTCTCTGGTGTCATTGTTTGCAGAAATAGCTTATTGTTGAGCAGTTCCCACACCCCATCTGCGTCTTCTGCCAGCCTGGCCCCAAACTGCTCATTGTACCGCTCACAGGCCCATGATGTTATCAGTGCCTTCCGCACCGCATCAATGCACTTGAACAATGGAACACATCATTCAGGGAATTAACACTCGGGTAAATCACAAAAGCAGCAGTCCAATTTCTATACTGACTAGCACCTTTGGATGACAGGACAGATCATATTCATCTTCTTTCTAGCCCTCCTTTGCCCTTATCTCCCTATGTAATAGTTTAACAACCTTTATTTACCCCCCTTCCATATGTGCTTCTTTGTTGCTAGTATTAAATGGGCCCACAATGGCTTTGTAAACCTCATGTATCGGAGCTTCGTATGCTTTATCTTCTTGTTTTCCTTTATATCTATAGTGTTGTTCTCCCCTTTTTGTCCCCTGAATCTTTTCCTGCCTCCTCTGCCCGCCTCGCCCCGGGACCACTGCAACTCTACCTATTGCTTTATGCTGCACACACTTACCCAGGACAAATGAAGCTCAGTTCCTCCCACCTGGTCCTTTGTAAGCATGAGCGTAAAATCCGTTCCGCTTGCGGATTTTGCGGATTTTCGGTAAATTCGCAATCCACGAACTCTCGCGAATTTACCGAAAATCCGCAAATTCGCACGCAGCGGATTATTTTGCTTGGTGGTACAATATTGCGACGTGCGGCGTTCACTTACCGTCATTCAGCGTTTGCCGAGTTGTTTTTCTCGATATTTTGCGAGTGCTGCGCCATTTTGGATCTTGCTGCGGGATCCCGCGGGAGTTTGGCGATGCATCGCGAGAGTTCGCAATTGCGAACATGTAGATGCGGCGGGCAGCAACAATCTCGCACTCGCGAAATTACAAAATTTGCAATTCTGCACAAGAAATCCACCAGCAAGCAGCATAAACCTTCTGAAAATGATGATTTTTATCAGAATAACTCCTCAGGTTGACATTTTCCTGCACTTTTTGGGATTTGAGGCCTTTTTGACTTTCTTTGGATCACTTTTGGATTAGAAATCAACTTTCACAAGTAAGTTTGTTTGGGGCATTACAGTTGCTGTTCTGCAGAAAAACGAGTTTTGCAAAACTGAAAGCACTCAGCAGGTGCAAAAGTTCAAACTAATCATTAGTAACCATTCCCTGTAGTGCTTCCTGAGGGCCCCCTCCAGAGTTCAGTTGCCTACTTGCAACTATTCTATGACCCTGCTCTGACCCTCACAGCAGGCTCAGAGAATAGCTACAAGTATACAACAAAGGTCCTGTTAAAAAAATTACACTGCAACAGAAAGCAATTACAGATAAGGAAGCAGGTGCCAGGGATCTTGACCTGGAAGGATTACTTTTTGTGGATGCTGCTGGATATTTGAATTTTTGCAAAACTGAAAGCACTCAGCAGGTGCAAAAGTTCAATCTTATCATTAGTAACCATTCCCTGTAGTGCTTCCTGAGGGGCCCCTCCAGAGTTCAGTTGCCTACTTGCAACTATTCTATGACCCTGCTCTGACCCTCACAGCAGGCTCATAGAATAGCTACAAGTAGGCCACAAAGGTCCTGGGAAAAAAAATTGCACTGCAACAGAAAGCAAATTACAGATAAGGAAGCAGGTGCCAGACAGGAAGTTTAAATTCAGTGACACATTAATCAACCCCAAATTAATTCATTTTAGTTGAAGCAGGGCAGGTGTGCTTGCTTTCTCCCCCCCCATAATCTACAGTGATGAACCAGAAATTAATTCATGTCAGTTGAAGCAGGGCAGGTGTGCTTGCTTTTCCCCCCCATAATCTACAGTGATGAATCAGAGGGTGGCAGTGATGTACCAGAGGGTGGCATGGGTGAATCAGAGGGTGGCAGTGGTGAAACAGAGGGTGCTGTGAACCTGTGATGATGAACCAGACGTAGAAACAACAAAGTCGCGACCGTTGCGAGCTGACAAGTAAGTTCGCAATTGCGAACTGGTACAAAACCCTTGAGAACTGGCAGAAACCCTTGCGAACACAAAAAAAAAAATCCACAAATTCGCGAGAGTTCGCGGATTTTGCGGATTGCGAGTTCGCAAATACGCAAATTCGCGAACGCCAGATTCGCAAAATTTGCCCATGCTTAGTCCTTTGCCTCCACCCCAATGGACTGTACCTCAACCGCTGCACCATCACTGTCGCTCTCACCGCAAGGTTTCTTACCTGGCCTCAAGGTCAGGGCCTGGCCTAAAGCTGTCCATCCCGACCTCCTATCCGTTTGAATGCACACCACTCTTGTGTTCTCTGAGCCAGCAATCACTTTTTGTAAGACACCAAACCTCTCTCCGGTTATTAATGCCGTTCCATGATGCAAATCTTGGGGCGCTTTCCACCAGTCCTGTTCCAACTGTGCACCTTCCACAATCTCCCCCTCTTCCAAATGCTTTTCATCATAGTGCACCATCACCTCTTTCTCACATTCTCTCACCCCCATATCTCACTTGTGCCATGCACTTCACCATCATCCATGCCCCCATCTCCAAATTGCGCCTCATAAAGTCTCTGAGATGAATCTTGTTCCTGTAAAACGGCCACAGAACCCCATCATTGCTGCTGGTGTGATTGGTCCACCCCCATCCCATAACCTGCCACTCAGACACAAGCTCTTTCTTCTGGTTGGGCTGGCTGGTTGCACATGCTGCCCACCACCCCAACCTCCCTAAAGTCCCCCTTCTACAAGCAACTCTTCATCCACATGTAACTTTCCGATGATAGTCAACAACTGATATTCCCCTCTTTCTGCGTGACTCTGCTCCCCAAACCTCTAATCTGTTCAATGTGCAGCTCGTCCATTGGATTACTAGGGTGTTTTCCTTGTTATGAATGAATCAATCAATCAGTGACACTTATATAGCGCGCTACCTACCCGTAGGGTCTCAAGGCGCTGGGGGGGGAGGGTGCCGCTACTGCTCGAACAGCCAGGTCTTCAGCTTCTTCCTGAAGGCGAGGTGGTCTTGGGTCAGGCGCAGGTCGGTCGGGAGGGAGTTCCAGGTCTTGGCGGCCAGGTAGGAGAAGGACCTTCCTCCCGTAGTCGCTCTTCGGATGCGGGGGACGGCGGCGAGGGCGTGGTTAGCTGATCGGAGGTGGCGGTTGGGCGCGTAGAAGTTGATTCGGCTGTTGAGGTAGCTCGGACCCTGGTCGTGTAGGGCTTTGTGTGCGTGGGTGAGGAGGCGGAAGGTGATTCTTTTGTTGACGGGGAGCCAGTGGAGGTCTCTCAGATGTCCGGTGATGTGGCTGGTTCGTGGGATGTCGAGGATGAGTCTGGCTGAGGTGTTCTGGATCCGCTGGAGTCTCTTCTGGAGCTTGGCGGTGGTACCGGCGTAGAGGGCGTTGCCGTAGTCCAGTCGGCTGGTGACGAGGGCCTGGGTGACGGTCTTCCTGGTCTCGGTGGGGATCCACCAGAAGATCTTCCGTAGCATGCGTAGGATGTTGAAGCAAGCCGAGGAGACGTTGTTGACTTGTCTGGTCATGGATAGGGAGGAGTCCAGGATGAAGCCCAGGTTGCGTGCATGGTCTGTCGGTTTGGGTGCGGTGCCCAGGGCGGGAGGCCACCAGGAGTCATCCCAGGCGGAGGGTGAAGAGCCCAGGATGAGGACCTCCGTCTTGTCAGAGTTCAGTTTCAGGCGGCTGGTCGTCATCCACTCGGATACCTCTTTCATCCCTTCGTGCAGGTTGGCTCTGGCGGAGGCGGGGTCGTTGGTCAGGGAGAGGATCAGCTGGGTGTCGTCGGCGTAGGAGATTATGCTGAGGTTGTGTTTGCGTACGATGGCTGCGAGGGGGCTCATGTAGACGTTGAAGAGGGTGGGGCTCAGAGATGACCCTTGGGGGACGCCGCAGATGACTTCGGAGGCTTCTGACTTGTACGGTGGTAGGCGGACTCTCTGTGTTCTTCCGTCGAGGAAGGAGATGATCCATTCCAGCGCCTTGTCCTGGATTCCGACGTTGCTGAGGCGCTGTACTAGGGTGTGGTGGCAGACAGTGTTGAATGCCGCGGAGAGGTCTAGGAGGATGAGGGCCGCTGTTTCTCCATTGTCCATCAGGGCTCGGATGTCATCGGTGGCGGCGATGAGGGCGGTCTCGGTGCTGTGATTGGCTCGGAAGCCTGACTGTGAGGGGTCGAGGGATCCGTTCGTCTCGAGGAAGGCGGCCATCTGCTTGTTGACGGTCTTCTCGATGACTTTGGCTGGAAACGGGAGGAGCGAGATGGGGCGGTAGTTCTTGAGTTCAGTGGGGTCCGCTGTTGGTTTCTTGAGGAGAGCGCTGAGTTCGGCGTGTTTCCAGCTCTCAGGGAAGGTGGCGGTGTCGAAGGAGGTGTTGATGATGTCCCGCAGGTGGGGTGCGATGACAGCGTCGGCCTTGTTGAAGACGTGGTGAGGGCAGGGGTCGGTCGGTGATCCGGAGTGGATGGAGTTCATTGTGCGTATGGTGTCTTCGGTGCTGATCGGGGTCCAGGCGTGGAGGGTGGTGGTGGGGGGTGGTTGTTCAGTCATGGTGTGCGTTGGTTGGTTGTTGAAGCTGTTGTGTATGTCCGAGATCTTGTTGTGGAAGTATGAAGCGAGGGAGTTGCAGAGGTCTTGCGATGGGGTGATGTCGTTGTTTCCTGCGCTGGGGTTGGAGAGCTCTTTCACGATGTTGAAGAGCTCCTTGCAGTTGTGTGCGTTGTTGTCCAACCGGTCCTTGAATGCTGTTTTCTTGGCGGCGCGGATCAGCTGGTGGTGCTTCCGGGTGGCAAGCTTGAGGGAGGTCCTGTTGTCCGGTGTAGGTTCCCTTCTCCAGACTTTCTCGAGGGCTCGGCAGTTCTTCTTGGAGCTCTTGAGTTCGTCGGTGAACCACGGGGCTTTCTTGCTGCCGGGTCTGCTGGGCGGGGTCCTCAGCGGGGCGAGCTCGTCCGCGCAGTTGCTGATCCACTTCGTGAGGTTGTCGGCGGCCTGGCTGGGGTTCGCTGAGCTGGCAGGAGGGTGCTGGCTCAGGGAGGTGGCGAGCTGGTCTGCTGTGATCTTGTTCCAGCTTCTGCGGGCGGCCTGTTGCTGGTGGCGGTGGGTCGTCGTTCTCGTGAAGGTGAAGTGGACGCAGCTGTGGTCCGTCCATTGAAGCTCTGTGGCGTGGCTGAAGTCGATGTCTGGGCTGGAGGAGAAGACTGCGTCCAGTGTGTGTCCGGCGAGGTGGGTGGGGGTGGACACCAGTTGCTTGAGTCCAAGATTGGCGAGGTTGTCGAGCAGAGTGCTGGTGTTGCGGTCGTTGTTGTTCTCCAGATGGAAGTTGAGGTCGCCTAGGAGGATGTAGTCAGCGGAGGGGAGGGCATGCGGGCTGACGAAGTCGGCGATGTCCTCGCTGAATTGTGTGCGTGGTCCCGGGGGTCGGTAGATCAGGGTGCCTCTGAGGGTGGTGTTCGGGCTGGTGTGGATCTGGAAATGCAGGTGTTCGGCGGTGGTCAGGGTGTTGTCGGTGCTGGTCGTGAGACGGATGGTGTTCCTGTGGATGATGGCGATGCCTCCTCCCATCTGGTTGGCGTTGCGGTCCCTCCGGACGATCTTGTAGCCCTCTGGGATAGCGATGGCGATGTCGGGGGCTGAAGAGGCGTTCATCCAGGTCTCCGTGAGGAAGGCGACGTCAGGGGCTGTGGCGTCTAGGAGGTTCCAGAGTTCGATGGCGTGTCTGTGGACGGAGCGGGTGTTGAGCAGGATGCACTTGAGGTGGGTGCTGCTGGCGTTCGACTTGGTTGGTGCTGGTGCTAGGCAGGTCCGGATGCAGGTGAACTTGCAGGCGTGGCAGCTGAAGGGTCCGTGGGTGCGCCGTGGGGTGGCTTGATGGCATTCTGGGAGTCGGCCGGTGTTGAGTGCGATGAGGGTGGCGGCGGAGTACGTCAGGCGGGTCGGCCGGGGTCTTCGGCGGCCAGGGGTCCTGGCGCTGGTCGCGATCCGGTCGCGGACGGGCTTACCTTTGGCGCGCCTTCGGCGCACAATCGGCGCGCCCGCTGCGCGTGACCGCTGCGCGTTCGCACGGTCGCCATTTAAGGCCAAGTGCGCGGGTGGGCGGAGCAGCTGGGAGGCGGGAGCGGGGAGGGAACAGAAGAGAAAAGGGGCGGGGCCAAAGGCGGTGGCGGGAAGCGGGAGCGGAGGGCGGCGATCAATCAGGAAGGAGACTGGGCACGGCACAGAGGCTACAATGAGATAAACAGGCACAAATTACGGGCAAAACAAAGAAAAACAGCTAAATACACGAACAGACGGCAGAAACAAACAAGCACAAATTACGGGCAAAACAAGGAAAAACAGCTAAATACACGAACAGACGGCAGAAACAAACAAGCACAAATTACGGGCAAAACAACTGGAAAACCAGGGGGGGAGCAACATGTATAATTTAAAAGTCCCAGCTTAGTCCACCTATTTTTTTCTTTAGGAGCTTTCCTTGGGCTGCAGTGCTGTGTCAGGTGGGTCCCCAGGGCAGGGCATGGCTAGTCCTTTTGATTGGCAGACAGCAGGCATGAGGTAAAGTGCCCTTGCTGGGTTGGATAGGTCTCTTGCTGTGGCCAACCCAACATGTGCACTTCAGGTCTCTCAAGCCCATGTAGTTAATGGAGCAGGGGGAAAACACACAGCCTTCGGCTCCTTTGGAGAGCTGGGTCCACCAGCTCCAATCAATCCCTGCATTGCTCCCATGCTGTTTAGTAATATAAACAGCATGACAGTATCATATGGATTAGGTCTGGCCATTGTGGGTCAGGATGGCCTGCCGCCCGGCCCACACTTGTAAGGCAGCGTGGGAACAGGAGGGTTACAAAACATGACCAATGACTTTATATCTTTACTAGCAGCCCGTACCGACGTTGTCCGGGTATGAAATAGAATGTGTGCATGAAAGCCTGTTATTTACAGTGAGTACACAAATGTAAATCGTCACGTATGCAGCATTAGGTAAGTATCACAAAAGCTAAGACAAGTCAAATGCCTTCTTTAACAATGACCTTGAACGTCGTCTTTTACCTGTTCAGTTTAGTTGTGCATATAGGGTAATGGTACTTGTCCATTGCTGTGCAACATAGGCGTCCGCTTGTGCAGCCAGTGTGAGGAACCGGCCTTGTGATATGTGCCTCAGCAGCGGTAACGTTTGCAGCCTGTGGGTGCTGTGGAGTCAGTTGGTGTGACAGTCCCCGAAAGCGTCCTTGTCGATGTTGTGCGCCTGGTGTTAAGTCCTTTATGCTGAGAGTTCAGTGCGTGACAGCGTGCACGCGTCGCTGCGCATGTGTGAAAGAGCAGTCTGTTGAATTTTTTGTATCCCCGCTGGTACACTGACTCGCCTCAGCCCCCGCCTGAGCACCGGAGTAATATGTTAAGGTGTGTGGCGGCTCCTGCCGCGAGCGTGTTTGTCCGCTGTAGTTGAGGCCACTGACAAATGCGAAGTGTGTGAGCCGGGAACGTGTTTGGCCGCTGTCTTGCCAGTTAGACGACCCACATGACGTCAACGGCGAACGCACCGGAAATTGCCAAAAGCACCGCCCAGTGGTATTGTAACGGTAGTCGCCTCCAGAATGCTTGGTGCAAGTGGTGGAATACAACTTGGTTTGAGGCGCGCCCATCGCTGTATGCACACGCCCCCAGCACAACGCATACGCCCACAACACAGTACTGCAGCAGCGTATTCAAATGAAACATGGAGCAGCTTTTTAAAAGCTGCTCCATGTTTCACAGTGCAGGCAGCAAGCCGCCTGCACTTTCAAGAGGGATTAGAGATCCCCTTCAAGGTGGGTGCAGGAAGTGACTTCCGCTGCCTGCAGGGGGATGCCTGAGGGTCAACTGGACCTCCTTTCACCCCTTGAGAGGGCTGCCATCAGGAGGCCACCTTTTTGTGGTGCACTGTCTTAAATAAATGTTTAATTCTGAGAGCACAGGATAATGTTTAGCAACTAATGGGTTAAGAGTCTGCTGCGGTAAGAAGAAGCAATGAAAGGGATGGGGGCGGCACTCTAGGTGAAACGTTGGCAAAATGGACGCCAACCTGCTGAAAATGCTGCCAGGCACAGCAGGGCTAAGGATTAAATTGTACTGAAGCAAGTTGTTACACATGGATCTAGAGCATGGGCATACTATCTTAAACTAGGCTGATGCAACAGTATTCCGGCCCTGTTTGTCACTTTCAGTATTCATCAGGGAAAACAATCCCAAACAAGCATTGGCAATGCCAATATATCTAGCATATGACTAAAAGTACCATTTGTGTCATTGATGGGTCTGGGCAGTCAATAAGCCATCATATATGCACTCCATCACTCATCTTTCTGCTCAGGCATCCATTCATCCCTCCACTGACTCTTTCTTGCATTCAACCTCTGACACAATCAAATTAAAATACACACAAATTAACAAGCTATGCAAGGTAAATTAAAAGAATACAAGTCCAAACAATAAAACATGCTGCTGTCTAAGCACAGAGGGCATATGCTTGCAATAATGGAACTAAACAAAGCAGCAGGTGTCCTTCTTGCAAAGGTATTGTAAATAGTCTATTGTTGGTTTAAAGTTGCAGCATGTCCCACAAACTTAGAAGCAATGTGTTGACCATCTTGGAATGGTAAAGCTATGATACACTATGGGCAAAAGAATTACATAATTGACTCCTGGTGTAGAGGAAGTGGCCACTTGAAATGTGGCAAACTGAAATGAAATGAACGCAAGCAAAAAATCGGTTAGCACTGCTGAGAGAGCTTTAGTATAGTCTCCTAAGAAATATAAAAAAAAGAGGAAAAGCAAATAAATAAAAGGGAAACTATCAAAGGAGAACATTCAAAAGTGAAGGACTGGCTGACCACTAAAGCACCCTAATTTTGAGGTGGGTATACCCATGTGATCAGAAAATGCAACTATTCACAGGGCAAAGCACACGCAGTTTGCTGTTATGGATGGAGCGAGAGTGCAATGACACTTAGACAGACCAATGGAATAAAAGAGCTGACCCAAAGTCCATCTATGTATTTATATGGAAATATATTTATATAAGGATGTATGCATTGTTTAACAATTTGTTATTCTAAGATCCTGACAGACAGCTAAGAAGACATTCTATAAAGAATTATAACAGTGCAAAACTTCTCCCCCTAGGGTTTGTCAGAGGCAGTATCCAACACCAAAAGCATGCCCCACTAAGGTAATCTGAGAACTTTCCTGTAACAAAATATCTATCTGTAGGCTTTAACACAGAGTAATACCAATCCACCCTTAAATTTTATTCACAAGCAATAGGTCAGACCTACTGTCTTTATTTTAACTTTTCATTAAAAACAATCAGGTTTATAATATAAATCATCGGTTTGCCACCTTAAACAATTCATATCTACTGTAATGGTTCATAAACTTCTCACAAGATAACCATTAGGTATGCCCAGGGCCACTGGGATTATGTGGCAGGGGAGGTCAAAATTATGCTGCAGGGTTGAGTATGTTATGAGGCAAGAAAAAACAAATTGCGTGGCGTAATTTAGCACATTATGTGATAGTATTACTTAATTATTTTGGCATTTTTAAACTTGTTAACAATGTCTGGGCATTGGTTGCACCTCATTAGTACCAGTATAACACCAAAATATAGTAATAAGCAACAGTAGGGGGACCTCTCAATCTTTGTAAAGGGCCTCCCACTGCGCAGCAACGTGTCGCTGAGTTTTTAGTAACGTTTGAACTGTTTGAGCAAGGAACAATTCTTTTTTTTAAATCTACAGATTATGCGGCAGATGATGGATTATGTGGAAAATGTGGCAAATTTATAATTATGAGAAAACCACCACAGCCGCACCTTTGCATAATTCCGCTGGCCCTAGGTATACCGTAATAAAATTACTAATATGTACAAAATACAGCTGTCAAAACAATATAAAATCCCTACAAATAGAGCCTATCAAGGATTACAGCAGGGCAAATCATCTATCCCTATAGTTAGTTCAGTAGGGTCACAAACACAAATTTTCTTGCCATTGAAGTAATCTGTGAAATTCCATGTAACAAAATACTTGCCTTCACACTGTAGTGATTGCCTTTAACCAATGCTTTTCACAATAAGTAAGTAAAGCCTACTTGCTTTGTCATACATTTTCAGTATAAACAGATCACACCTAAGGAATATGAAATAACTTACCCAGTAAACAGATCAGGCTTCTAGCCATTACCAATAGCTTGCCTCTATATACAACACATGCCTACTGAAGTTTGTATAAACATGAAACCATCAAGCATACATTTATAAAATTACAAATGTGTACAACACTATAGTTGGTAAAACAATATACAACTCCTCTCAATAGTGCCTAACAAGAATCATCGTAGTGAAATTCTACTCCCAGGTTTTGTCAGAGTGGGTGAACAACACCAAAACCCTTGCCTACTGTGGTAAACTGTGAGGGTACATGTAATCAAAAACCTTTCAACGGGTTGTAATGCAATGTGATAACAATCCACTGTTAGAGGCCTATTGGCTTCCTCCTATGCATTTCACAACGAACAAGCCAGGCCTGCTGCCTTTGTAATAACTTTCATAATAAATGGAGTAGACCTAAGGCATCTGGCACAACACTTCCCTGCCTTCCAATCAAGCCTATAACTGTTGACATTGGATTGTCACTATAAACAACTCTGGCCTACAGTACTGAGCGCAATCTTTCCCTCCAGGCAACCATCAGGCATATTACCTTTCCAAAAACAGCCTAACGGATTCTGACAGAGCAAACCTTTTATATCCATGGTCTGACACTCTGGGTGACCAACACCAAAGGGATTGCTTACTATGGTAATCTGTGAGATTCCATGTAACAAAGTACCTATATGTAGACTTTAATATTGAGTAAGATCAATCCACACTTAAATGTCTATGGATTTATACATGTTTTTCACAATAAATATGACAGCCCTAGTGCAGTTATTGTAACATTTCATAATACACAGATCAGGCCTTTAGCCTTTCTTATTGGCTTGCCACCATAAACTTTATCACAAGTCAAAATGTGCAATACAAGCAGTCTTTGTATTGGAAGCACACAAATCCGGCACAATCAAATCTTGTACACAGGAGTACTAACATGTGGGTGGAGCCTAAGCCCCTCTATCAGTAGTACTCTTACAGCTCTTTTTATTTATCACATAAGGTCAAGCAACAGCTGCACTGTCAAGCCAAACCTAAAAATCCATGTAGATCGCGGTATGCTTGGCCCGCTCTTTATATACTATACCAAAAAAAGGTATAGTGTGCACAGAGTCCAGTAGATAATACCTTACTCTCAATTTAGTGTTAGCTAGCAGGTAGCTAATACTTTCAAAAAGGCAGTAGGAATACTTTATAGTGTTGTCGATTCAAAACAGTAACATTCAGTACTAGTACAAGGTAAACAATTGCATGTAATCAATAACGTGCAATGCAATCCAAAGGAAGAGAAGCCATGTTATGCATCAGCGGGTAAGTACATGACTTGCGTTGCCAGAGGGTTAGTCCGACCCTGGACAAGGGTTAGTTTGACCTGGGCACTGCACCACCAGCGCCACTGGGGCGGCCAGGTTTAGGGTTCAGTATCTATGCCGTGACAGTTGATACCGCTTCTGATGTTTGCTCTCTCAGTGAATGGAGACGAGGAGGATGAAAGGGAGTCAGTGGGCCGCCAAAGCCGGAATCGTCGCGGTCGTGATCAGTGAGTCATTGTAAGTCGAAGAGAGGCTTTGCCACCCCAGCAAATGCGGTCATGGGGATGGAGATGCGCAGGGGATGGAGGAGTTCTGCTGATGTTGGACAGTCTCGGAGAGGCAGCGGTCAAGCAGGCGGGGCAGGCTAAGGCAAACAGGCCACTTGGAGAAGGGTACAGGCTCTCGGGAATGGAGCTATGATCAACTTGGCTGGTTGGGTCGCGATGACCCATCCAGGTCGTGGAGGCCTTCCAACTGGGGTGCTTTCTACTGGCAGGGCAGAATCGCGTCAACACTGGTGTCAGTCGTCTACCATTGCGGTCTTAGGGTACTGTTTGCAGTAGTGAGTCGCGTTGATACAAGTGTCGGTCCTCAACTGCTGCGGTCTTTGTACGGGTGTATGCCGCGGATTAGCACCTCGTACCCAAAGGGAGGTTCTTGGAGATTGTTTGCAGGCTGGGACGTCTCCGGGGTTTCTTGGAGTCCTGGCAGGGTTTTTGGAATGACAGCAGGTCCATTTGTCAAACCGGCTACAGGCGCCGGGGTTCTTGCCAGGTTCCTTCCCCAGCTATTCAGTTCCTGGTTCAATAGCGGTCTCCTTTCGTCTTCTTCTTTTGGTCCGTTGAATCTGTGGAACAAGGTTGAGGGGAGCCCTTCAATACTAAATTTAAAAGCATTACTGATGTTGGGGACAGTAGCCAATGGCTACTGTCCCCTAAGGTGGCTACACACTTTGGGTGTTCCCTCCTTTTAGGTAGAGGGTCATATCTCTGTTTCTATTGGGCCTAATTCCCAAATTCAAGATGATGAATTTCTAAGAGAGGGGTTCAAACGCAAAAAAGTGCATTTTTCAAGGAATTCGCAAATTACCACCAACTTGAAGTTGGTGGTAATTTGCGATTCCTTAAGACCAATTTGCATTTTTTTTATGCTTCATACATTGCATTTAAGGAATTGCAAAATTTCCGATTCCTTAAATGCAATCGCAAAATAAGGAATCGCAAATTTTGCGATTCCTTATTTTGCACGCAGATTTGTGTGATACATACCATTTTGCACTAATGCATTCGCAAACGCCGAAATTCTGCGAATTTCGGCGTTTGCGAATGCATTAGTGCTTGATACATATGGCCCATAGTCCTATGTCCTGTCACTTTTGAGCGCGGGAAAGGAGTCTGACTTTGACAAACAACAACATGAATCAGAGTAATGAAGATTACCGGTAAGTAATTAGAGCATTCATTGCAGCTTCCTCCATCTTTTTTTCTCAATTTTAACAATGACAATTTACCCAGGCTCCTATGAGCAATACGACTACAAGCGTAATGTCAAGATAACAATGACATTCAGCTCTGTTAAAGGATGCACACCGTGTGATTTATTAAGGAAAACCTACATTTTCATTGATCAAACCATAACACCTATTGACTTTATGGTTGTCCTGCAGACAACAACTCCTGCTCCACAGGATGAGGAAACAGTACCTTCCACCACCGGTCTATAATAAAATACAAAATTATTGGGAGTTGTCTACGTTGCAGCATTACAAATGTCCTTATGTGAAACAACTTTGTATTGTACTCAAGATATTACTATTCCTCTTGTTGCTCTCTCTTGAATTACGATAGGTAACAAACACTTTGATATTTCTATCTTGCAATGCAAACCCTCATGTATTGAGTGTGACGAAGAAGACTGGAGACCTGATATACAAACTGCACTTTGTAGTAGATTTTTTAGTATCACAAAACATACTACAAAACATAAAACTAGGTGTACATTTTGACTATACTTATGTTTGCGGAGTTCTCTACCCGATTGTGGAGTCTCTGCACATGTAATTATAGATTTTAGTGGTAAATTCCGGAAAGAGACAGGGGAGTGGGTAAGAAAAGGGGCAGACTTGCTACTGTAGGAGATGGGATTACAAAAGAGTAGGAGGGGTTTAGGGATGTCAGGAAGGGTTTTAGAGAGGTACGCCACCCACCCACGCCAGTTACATTACTCTGGGGGTTGATATGTAACTTACACTTTTGTAATACCGATAGTTGTAAGTCATTTTGACTACCTAGCAATACGAGTGCTGCCTCACAATTAGACTGTTTTGAAAAAAAAGTCTAAAGGCCATGAAGACAGCAACACAGTCTCTCTGATCCCACCAGCTGCGTTGAATCCTGGAGCTGCTGGCAAATGCAGATCATGACAGCCATCTTAATGATGGAGCCTTCCTTTCCCTTGTGTTGATGTTTCAGCAGTAGGGGGGTAAGCATGGGCGGATTTTGCAGATCCACGATTCGCGGATTTGCGTATTCACGAATCGTGGATCCGCAAAATCCGCGGATTTTGCGGATCGGCGGATTTGGGGCGGGGCTTCCGTGCCAGGATCATCGTGCCAGATTGAACCTTGCCCTTCATATTTATTCAAGAAGACGCCACCGTTTTGTGCCATACCTCTACTCAACTGGAGTACTTCCTACTAGATAATCAGTAAGTGCTACCTCGTTGGGTAGATGTATAGTGCTTTTACTACACTACAGCTGCCTAAAGTGCCAGAGAGTTGTCTACAGCGACCAGGTGTGTGTTACTATGCAATCGCGCCGAAGGGCGCAGGGGTCCCGTGAGTGAGCTGTCATAGTGGGTAAATGGCGGGAAGACGGTGCACACCACGAGTGTGTGGGCGGGCCAAACGGACGGGGCTTCCATGCGAGTGCACAATTGCACATGCCTCTTGTGTGCATTAAAGGTGAGAGACCGATCAGAGCCGCAGATAAAGATACAGAAGCTCCTGGCCACAGGAACAGCACGAGGATTGCGCTCGTGAAAGTCAAGGATGCAAAGGCCTCTGTCCAGCATCACAGCTGATTTGCGATGGTATATTAGGGAAGAAGGCACATCTGCCTAGCCTTGACAACGCTCACGATTGTTTTTGGGCCAATGAATGAGTCACTGAATTTAAGCTTCAACCAGGGCACATGCTTAATCGATATCTGAAAGTGCCTGCGGTTGAGGTTTAATTTTTGTGCCAGGACCGTCGTGCCAGAATGAACCCTGCCCTTCATATTTATTCAAGAAGACGCCACCGTTTTGTGCCTGTTGTAACTAATTTACGATGGCGCCGGCAAGCTGCCAGCGCCATCCTAAAATAGTTACTAAATTAGCTTCAACAGGAAGCTCTAATAGATAAAATAAAGCAGGCGCTCGATGACCTGCTTTATCTTATCTATTAGAGCTTCCTGTTGAAGCTAATTTAGTAACTATCTTAGGATGGCGCTGGCAGCTTGCCGGCGCCATCGTAAATTAGTTACAACAGGCCAGCAAGGCTTGAACTTTTGCCCCCGGAATCCGCCGCTCGCGGATTGCGAATTTTCTGTAAATTCGCGAGAGTTCGCGGATCGCGGATTTACCGAAAATTCGCAAAACCCGCGAGTGTAGTGGATTTTGCGCTCATGCTTATAGGGGGGGTTGTGTCTCGTGCAACCTGCAGAGTCTGGCAGGAGTTGACTCTTCATCCCCCTTCCCAGTGCTGCACTGCTGTGGGCCCAACTTCAAAAAGTGTAACCTCTTGCATGCTATAGACGTGCCGGAGACGGCTCCTGCATGTCCCAGCAGCAGAGGCAGGAGTTCTCTTCTGGTGCGAGCCCCAGTGCGATTTCCATTCATATATTTTAGTCTCAGGATCTGGGGAAGAGCTTCCCCAGCTCCTGAGGCAATTATTTTCTCTCTGAAATAACGACTAGCATGTGTGGCGGGCTGACGAAATTTCATAGAAAGTGAAATTGAAATGAACCCATCATCTGATCGTGACTGGACCTAGTACCCCCTACAGGCACAAATCAAACCAGGGTCTATAAGAGTTGTTCGGCGAGACTCCCATTTACCTTGGCTTGATTCTTGTCTGTCGCATGCACGGGGCCCAGCCTCACAAGCGAGTTTGCATTTTTATAAGGCAAGTGGGAGAATGCCGGATTATGTGCAATTTTAGACAAGGTTTGAGGTTTTCCTGGCATTGTGAGTAGATAAACCTTTTGGGATCCACTCGAGGCATACCACCCTGAACTTCCCTGGGTGTCTAGTTTTTAGAAATGTCTGGGTGTGGCAGGTTTCCCTGGGTGGTAGCTGATCGCCAGCCAAAGAAACACCACTAACCCCATTGCCAAATTAGACACTTTTTGTGACAGGAAATGTTGATGTCCACACATTGTATTTTTGGGCCTTTCCTGTTACAGACACTAGGCTTACCCATACAAGTGAGGTACCATAATTATTGGTAGATTTGGGGGAACGGTAGGTGGTAGGAAATTTGTGGCTCCCTGCAGATTTCAGAATTTTCTATCACATAAATGAGAGGAAAATGTGTTTTTTCGACTCAAACATTGAGGTTAGCAGGGGCCTCTGGTTTAAGAAAACCTGGTGACAGCCATGCAGATCACCCCATCCTGTATTTCTGCTGTGTCTAGTTTTAAAAAATGTGCAGGCTTGCTAGTTTTACCTAGGTGCCTGCTGAACTAGGGCCCAATATCCATAGCTAGCCACATTGCAAAAAAGGGTCAGTTTTCTGACGAAAAATGTGATGTGTCTATGATGCATTTTGGTGCAGTTCCTGTCGCAGCCACTAGTCCTACCCACAGAAGTGTGGTGCCATTTTTATCGGGAGACTTCGGGAGACTTGGGGAAATGCTGCAGATTCCATCAGAACTTTCCATCACAAAAATGTGATGAAAATGTGTTTTTTTTGTCAATGTTTGAGGTTTGCAAGGGTTTCTGTATAGGACACCCTTGTGAGAGCCATGAAATTCACACCACCACGTATTACCCCAAATGTCTAGTTTCCAAAAATGTGCAGGTTTGGTCGGCTCCCCAGGTTGCCTACTGAGCTAGGGGCCCAAAATCCACAGCTAGACACACTACAAAAAAAACATCAGTTGCCAGTGGAAAAATGCGATGTGTCCATATTGCATTTTGGCCTCTTTCCTGTTGGGACCACTAGCCCTACACACACAAGTGAGGTACCATTTTTATCAAGATACGTAGGGAAATGGAAGGTAGTAGGAAATCTGTTGCTACCAGCAGATTCCCAAACTTTCCATCACAGAAATGAGAGGAAAATACTTTTTTTAGTCAACATTTGAGGTTTGCAAGGGCTTCTGGGTAAGAAAACCTGGTGGGAGCCATGCAAGTCATCCCACCCAGGATTCCGTCAGGTGTCTAGTTTTCAAACATGTGCAGGTGTGCTTGGTTTCCATAGATGATGACTGAGCTAGGGCCCAAAATCCACAGCTAGCCACATTGCAAAAAAGGGTCAATATTCAGTAAAAAAATTTGATGTGTCCAGATTGCGTTTTGGGCCCATTCTTATTGCAGGCACTAGGCCTACCCAAACTAGTCTGGTACCAATTTCTTGGGAGACTTAGGGGAACAAAGAATAGCAGAACAAGTGTTATTCACAATTGCAATTCTCTGCATTTGTGCCTTTCAACTGTAAGCCAGTATGTAAGACAGAAGACATTTTTAGAAATGCCCTGTAATTCACATGCTAGTATGGGTAGCCACAAATTCAGAGATGTGCAAATAACCACTGCTTCTAAACTCCATATCTTGTGCCCATATTGTAAATGCATAGGTTTCCTTGATACCTATTTTTCACTCTTGATATTTTACCACATGAATTACTCTACACCTGGTACACAATGAAAACTTTTTGCAAGGTGCCGCTCAATTATGGGCCCTGGGTATCCATGAACCCTATATATCCACGCAACCAGAAGGGCATGGAAGATGTAATGGTATAATGCTTTTGTAAATTGGCCATTGTGACGAGAAGTTACAAATAAAAGCGATGTCTCCAGTAGCGGCTCGTGAAGGGAGTGCTGCAGGGTGGTGGGCGGGGGTAGTAAACTACGGCATACGGCCGAACAGAGTTAAGTAACTAAATAAATAAATAAAACAAAGTCCAATTCAAATGACCTTATTTCGGCCACCAGGGCCATCAAAGTACAGTTTACGGTAATACAGGTCTAGTACATTTTGTAGTTAAAAAATGATAAATTTCTCAAATTCATATATTAAACAAGTCATCCAGTGGACATACACAAGTTAAAAATCTCACAAAAAGTAAAAAAGCTCATGATACAGTCATCAGCCAATTAAAAAGATAAAAGATAGATGCAGCCGACTAGGGGAAAGCAGCACTCAAAGACTAATACACAGCTAAAAATGTGGGACTACGGTACTAAACCCAGAGCATGCATATAATTAATGGACCTTGTCTAAATTCAGTGCATTTCTACAGTCCCATGGTTCTGCTTTAAAATAGCTTGTCGAATGTGCCACATGCTATTTAAAAATCAGGATACAGCAAAGACTATTGGTGGATGAGTGTCATACTTTAAAACTCTGGAGGCCTCTGTGCAACACACAAAGCCTAGGTCATTGCAGAGTTGTATTAACCAGCGCTTGCACGGCAACCAATAGACTGGACAGAGGAACAGAACGTGTATTTCGGACTCCACCTTATAATTACATGCAGGGCAATCCCCCTTTTGTTCTTTGACCCACTTGCTAGTAATTGCTAGTAAGGGGAGGGTCCCTAGTCTAAATTGCACATAAAGTTTCCTAGCGAGTGGGGGTTGAATGAAGTAAAGAAACTGTTCCTTACTGTATGTAGTTTTAAGTAGCAGAAATTCTGCTGTTAGGCGACCACGTGAGGCACTTTCCTCTAGGGACATTAGATTGGTTTGTCTAAAACATTTGACTAGTTCAAGCCTCGATGTCGTGGCACATGATGCTTCGGGAGTTCTCCAGAGGCCCGGTTTACCCAGCTTTGCGCTCGGTCCCTTATGTGACGGAGCCACGGGAGATTTTTAATAGTACTTAAGGTAAGAAGCTCCTTTAGCTTGGCCCTATAGACAGACAGATTTGGCGTCACCCAAAGCCTCCTCCAAAATGTCAGTGGTCTCAGGGCAATCTCTTGCTTAAGGGACCTAATACCCATGTCATGTCCATGCGAAGGGGAATGAGAGGAGTACTACGGGGTAGGCCCACAGACTGCTGCAAAAAGTTGTTCTCAACCTTCGCTAAATTAGAGGTGGAGCAGTGCCTCTACAGCTCCACTTCATATAACGTGGCGCCCCTGGCTTGAGCTTTGTCAATTTCCACCACAGGGGCTACTGGTTTACAAACTGAACTTCTGTACATCTTCATTATTCCACCCACTGTCTGGCTTAACCGCGTCTTGCTTTGGCCAACTGGGGCCCCCATTCAAAATGCTCTGACAGGGTGACTCCCAAATAGTCAAATATCTTTACTCTTTCTAAAGGAGTACCACTTAGCAAAGGGTTTGGCCTGGACGTGCAAGGAGGGTTGAAAACCATATATTTGGTTTTATTTAGTTTGATCTCCAGCCCTCGCAGCTTACAAAAATTAGCAAAGCCATCGAGCGTGCGCTGAATGCCCATTGATGCTTTTGAAAGCAACAGGGTGTCATCGGTAAACATCAGCGCAGGCACCCTCCCTGATGCTAGCTTGGGAGCATCCATGTCCTTGATGTTTTTGAGATAATCGACCAGACCATTAATGAAAAGACAAAATAAGGTAGGGGTCAGAACGCATCCCTGTCATACCCCCTTTTGGACAGGGAAGCGAGAAATAAGTTCCCCTTATTTTCCACAACGTACTTGCACATAGTTTCCCAGGTGGAGGTTCTCTATGACCATGAGAAGATAGGGAGGAATCCCAAGATGACTCAGCACCTTCCAGAGCTTCTCCCGAGGAACCAGATCGAAGGCCGACTTCAGATCAACGAATATAAGGTAGAGGCTGCCACCCTCTATAGTTACCGTTTTCCTGAAAAGTATTTGTAATCTAAATATCTGGTATACGGTTGACATGTTTGATCTGAAGCCAGCCTGGTAGGGACTTAGTATTTGTTCTTCCTCCAGCCAGCCCTGGAGACTGTCCAAAAGCACCCGGCAGAGAAGTTTTTGGGCGATATCAATTAAACTAATCGGCCTGTAGTTGGAGGGTGAAAGGGGACTACATTTTTTAAGTATGGGCACTATCTCCACCCCACGCTAGGTATCAGGGGGATCCAGACCCTTCAGAACAGCATTGAAAAGGGCACACAGATAAGGTACCCATATTTTTGGTTCTTACCTGAAAAGGTCCCCTGGTAGTTTGTCTATACCTGGCGCTTTATTGGGGTGTAACTTTTTAATGGCATTTTCCACCTTAGTCATGGTGATCTCCAGAAACTCCACCAAGTGGACCTCTGCTATCATACTAGTGGGAGTAGAATTGACAGAGCCACCATCCCCGATTGCATATAATAACCCAAAGTGGTTTTCCCAAGCTTCAGGCGCTGTGTTAGGCTCAATAGCCGATCTCCCTTCCCTGTCACCCGAGCGTACTATGGCCAGGAAGATTTCCAGATTTTTATCATTAAGGGCGATCCCGAGGGATTCCCACCTCTCTATTTCCCAGTTTTTTTTTCTGGTAGGTGATCCGTTTGTACGTGGCCCTAGAAAGCTTGATTAGTGTCCTGTCCTTCACCTTCACCACATCCAGGAGGTCCTACTTAGCTTGGCGGCAATTATTGTTAAACCAGAAACATTTATTTTGATTATTTACCCATCTGTGCACACAAGGAAAAAACACATCAGCTAGTTTCGTGGTTAGCTCGGTGTGTATTTTCCCTTCCACTTCTAGATCCCGGGTGGGCCCATCCGCCTGCATCGCCTCCCACCTTTTAGCTATCATTGGGATTGCTAGCTGGTACACTTTAGCGAGCTTAGTGGGAGACTGTTGTATATTGCCCCATCTAAACTTTCTTCTATTGTTTGTTAGAATTAGTGGGCCTGTCCCATTTGTGGTGCTAGGAGGGGGATTGGAAATGCCAAGGTTCCAAGGTTTTAAAATCAAATTCAGGGCATTGTGGTCGCTGTCCTGCCTCTGTGTGATATAAAAATCGAGGATCTTATCCCACAATCTCGTTTCCATCATAATGTAATCAATTAGAGAGGATTGGCCTACTCTGTTAAATGTGTGCTGGCTTGGCTGATCGGATTCGGTCCGTCCATTGCATGCCCTGAGTGATAGAGTTAGGGTAAGTGATTTAAGCTGCATTACCAGTGGTGACCATACTTTGGTATGGGTAGTCAAGGGATCAGGAATGGACCAGTAAATATCTTCGGTGGAGGCAGAATGGTTAGGGTCAATGAGGGGTTCAAAATGGCAATTAAAATCACCTGCCACCATATCTCTGGGTCCAAAGTAGGAATAAAATGTCCCAGGTGGTCGATGGTGGCGGATTCTTGGCTATTGTTGACAGGGCGGGAGTACATGTTGGTATGGGTGATTTTCGTCTTTGAGGGAAAGGAGAGCACGGCACATTGGATGTCATTTGTGGGTGTTATCATCTGCTCTGCCCTACAACCAAGGTGAGTACCTACCCAGATGGAAAGACAACCTGAGGGTCTGCCCCTCCTCCCCGAAGATGCCAGGATGTTAAATGAGGTGAAACCCACCCAGTGGGGGTTTTCCCTCGCCCATGTCTCCTGAAAGAGACATATATCATGTTCATCAACAAATTCACCCCAGTCAGGGCAGGGCAATTTATTTTTGATACCTGCCAGGTTCCACGAAAGTAACCTCATCCCGCTTGCCTGCCCTCTTTCCTCCCTTGCAACCTTGGGGGCACCAACACGGTGAGATAGAGGGTCACCAGTGACAACCCCAGACTGACTAACTAAAGCCACCCTCAGTTGGCCTTCTCCTTTTATGATGCCTGGCAGGACAGGGGAAGTCACGTTTTGGGTCCTGCTTGTTCCTGTCCTGCCACCTGCCGGAGCATTCTGATAGAGCTGTTACCACTATTTGTAAATTTCGAGCCACCACCCTCTTTGCCTGTCATGTGTTGACCTGCCGGATCTATATCCACACACTTGAGGAGTCCCTCCATCAGTCAGTCTACCTCCTCAAGGCAGCCATATCTGTTGTTCACCTGGATATTAAATTGGGGTAACCTAGTATGAGCATCCCTGCTTCTCTCTTGGCAAGCCCCTTGACCTTTTAGTGGAAGTAAAGATGGTAAGCGGCTTCTAGGATACGATTGAGGTAGTGGGTAGAAGAAATCCAGAGGACGGAGGCTTATGGCTGTTGTAGATTGTACAAGTTGGGGGAGGTTTTAAATAAATTGGTGACAGTTTATGGGTTGTTAAAATTAATGACTACCCAGTCACCCGGTTCGCTCTTTCTGCAGTTACCTACCCACCCAACCCTTCTGACCATTAGTATCTCCCCTGCTCTGGCATAGACCATTTGCGATGCAGCGCACGCAATGTAATTCATTTTATTTATTTATTTAGTTACATAGCTCTGTTCGGCCATATGCCGTAGTTTACCACCCTGCACCTCCCCCGCCTCACCGCCCCACAGCACTCCCTCCACAAGCCGCTACTGGTTATCTCAAATTGATGGGTTTTTTCCTATTAATTTTCAATATTTCTTCAATTCAACAGTTAATTTCTTTGGGAAAACCTTGAGGAATATACACAAATGAGCACTTGCTGAATTTGGCATTGTAAAAAACAAAACAGGTATGTGGAGGGTCGAGGGGAATCTTTAACGACCTGTCTGCTCATACCCCTTGTACCAATATTCCATATACAAAAAAGCAGACCAGGTCTAGAAACAATGTGTGACTCTACCAGTCACCGTGGTCACACGTAGTGTGTATGCAAGTGATGATTGTTGTCCGTGTAGATTCATTGAGAACACATTATAACAAAACCAACAACAATTATAGAACAAAGACTAAAGCGATTCCCATCAGACCACCCTTCTTGGTGGATTTCACGTCATGTGGGGATCGCTGAACATTCCATCCGACCATATAGTGCCGGTGTGGGAATGAAGTAACAGTGATGTAGTCATAATAAACATCCCAGAAAAGTATGGGTGAAAGAGTGCAGTGCTACAGTGATAGTGATTAATAAAAATGACTACACGGACTCTGAACATGATTAAAACAGAAGTCCGTGTGCCAAAAGTTAAGAAAGCGCCAAGTAGTAAGGCTGCCTACTGGCGCAGTGCAGCGTGGTCAACATGTTTCAGCCATAGGGGGCAATGCCCCGGCTTTCTTCAGGACCTTGTAATATAAAAATGGCTACTGCACCTACATCAAAGTGAAAGATATACAAAAAATGTACTACAAACACAATATATAAATTATTGTCTACCAGGAACTCCAATACTTATGTGTCCACTGGAGGGAGATCAATGTGTTTTCTTCCTATCAAAAAACATGAAAACATTTCATCAGACAACACTAGACAGTACATAAACAACCACATGTTTACACAGAGACCGATTGGCCACAACTGCAAGAATAATTTGCATTCTGCATTTTTAACATTTATAAACCATTATAAACGAGCATACTAGCTTCATCCCCATGAGGCATTTCCCCATGGTGATACTCACCCAGCTTTGTGTGGGTGAAGACCTCACCTCACCCGGCGACCGCTCGGGAGTTTGAGGCCCCGCTCTGTAGTGTAGAAGAAGGGGGGGCAGTAAGTACATGGCTTTACAGTACCCAATCAAATTACTCTACACTCATATCCCAACAGACCAGTGCAAGCGATCCTTCTTCCCCAAAAGGAAACTACCCAATGGGGTCCCGTAAAACAAATGGGGACCACATAGCCTGCAATATATTTCATTCTGCAGGGTATCATATAGGCACTCATGTGCATATCTGGATGACTAATCCTTCAGTAGCATTAAAGATCTATATGCTGGCCTAACACCGCTGTGCATTGACTTCGGTGGGAGGTACTATAAGGCACCAGAGAGTGGCCAAATTGTGACATCCATAATCATATTGTCCCCTCATTACTGAGGAGCAAAAACGACTAGAGACACATAAAGAGTTCACCTAGTACCACTGTGCAATTACTTCAGTGGGAGGTACTATAGAGCACCAAAAAATGGCCAAATTGTGACATCATTCATCACATTGTCCCCTCATTATTAAGAAGCGGGGACGCCTAGAGACAAGCGAAGAGTTCAGGGAATGCTTACTGTTTCACTCCCCATTGCCTTACGATAAATGTGCTGACCCTTTCTTCGCTACACGTACTGTGCAGTTAGGGTGCATGTGTTGGCTCTAACTGTTACGTATGAACCAAACTCTCAAAATAGTCTAACCCGGAGATAAAGATAAAGTTAAAGACAAGGACAACAGGCGGCTTACCTCTCCGTCGGTACCTCGCGTCTTGTTGCGAGCGGAAGTGGAGGTATGGGTAATGCCGCCTAGTCCCCATAAATAGTACTCGGTAGTTAGAAGCCGGTGTGTGTAGAATCTTACCGGAAGCGAGTGCAATGGGAAGCACTGCTTATTTGCGCATGCGCGATGGTCGGAACGCACTGTTTCACCGCATCTGCGCAGTAAAACGTTGACGCCCAGCTTAAGCGTCAGGGCTTTTACACTCTCGTAATGACGAGAAACATGCCTTAAGAGTTCACATCATAAACCAGGAAGGAATGACCTGGCATCAATGGGTCTAGTTCGTTAATCATGATATTTTGTCAAACATCGTGTAGCAAAAAAAGCACTTACACTGAAAAGGTCAAGAATCTCAAATAGTCTCTAGATGTATGTTGTGCCATAGTATAGTCTATCAAAGCCTGAGTGAGGTCAGGGATTGCTAAATCAAGCCCCTTAATTGGTAATCTTCGAATAGAATTATCACACAAAGTGTGTTTTGTTATATTAAATTATTTAGGCGAAGTAGGAGGGCAGCTTGCATAAATGCGTTGGGAGAGCTATGGAAGCGAACCAAGCTGTGTTCGCATTTATTATGTAATGACCCGCAACTGAACAGTTGCTCTAAACAGTAAAAAACAAAACAGGTATGTGGAGGGTCGAGGGGAATCTTTAACGACCTGTCTGCTCATACCCCTTGTACCAATATTCCATATACAAAGAAGCAGACCAGGTCTAGAAACAATGTGTGACTCTACCAGTCACCGTGGTCACACGTAGTGTGTATGCAAGTGATGATTGTTGTCCGTGTAGATTCATTGAGAACACATTATAACAAAACCAACAACAATTATAGAACAAAGACTAAAGCGATTCCCATCAGACCACCCTTCTTGGTGGATTTCACGTCATGTGGGGATCGCTGAACATTCCATCCGACCATATAGTGCCGGTGTGGGAATGAAGTAACAGTGATGTAGTCATAATAAACATCCCAGAAAAGTATGGGTGAAAGAGTGCAGTGCTACAGTGATAGTGATTAATAAAAATGACTACACGGACTCTGAACATGATTAAAACAGAAGTCCGTGTGCCAAAAGTTAAGAAAGCGCCAAGTAGTAAGGCTGCCTACTGGCGCAGTGCAGCGTGGTCAACATGTTTCAGCCATAGGGGGCAATGCCCCGGCTTTCTTCAGGACCTTGTAATATAAAAATGGCTACTGCACCTACATCAAAGTGAAAGATATACAAAAAATGTACTACAAACACAATATATAAATTATTGTCTACCAGGAACTCCAATACTTATGTGTCCACTGGAGGGAGATCAATGTGTTTTCTTCCTATCAAAAAACATGAAAACATTTCATCAGACAACACTAGACAGTACATAAACAACCACATGTTTACACAGAGACCGATTGGCCACAACTGCAAGAATAATTTGCATTCTGCATTTTTAACATTTATAAACCATTATAAACGAGCATACTAGCTTCATCCCCATGAGGCATTTCCCCATGGTGATACTCACCCAGCTTTGTGTGGGTGAAGACCTCACCTCACCCGGCGACCGCTCGGGAGTATGAGGCCCCGCTCTGTAGTGTAGAAGAAGGGGGGGCAGTAAGTACATGGCTTTACAGTACCCAATCAAATTACTCTACACTCATATCCCAACAGACCAGTGCAAGCGATCCTTCTTCCCCAAAAGGAAACTACCCAATGGGGTCCCGTAAAACAAATGGGGACCACATAGCCTGCAATATATTTCATTCTGCAGGGTATCATATAGGCACTCATGTGCATATCTGGATGACTAATCCTTCAGTAGCATTAAAGATCTATATGCTGGCCTAACACCACTGTGCATTGACTTCGGTGGGAGGTACTATAAGGCACCAGAGAGTGGCCAAATTGTGACATCCATAATCATATTGTCCCCTCATTACTGAGGAGCAAAAACGACTAGAGACACATAAAGAGTTCACCTAGTACCACTGTGCAATTACTTCAGTGGGAGGTACTATAGAGCACCAAAAAATGGCCAAATTGTGACATCATTCATCACATTGTCCCCTCATTATTAAGAAGCGGGGACGCCTAGAGACAAGCGAAGAGTTCAGGGAATGCTTACTGTTTCACTCCCCATTGCCTTACGATAAATGTGCTGACCCTTTCTTCGCTACACGTACTGTGCAGTTAGGGTGCATGTGTTGGCTCTAACTGTTACGTATGAACCAAACTCTCAAAATAGTCTAACCCGGAGATAAAGATAAAGTTAAAGACAAGGACAACAGGCGGCTTACCTCTCCGTCGGTACCTCGCGTCTTGTTGCGAGCGGAAGTGGAGGTATGGGTAATGCCGCCTAGTCCCCATAAATAGTACTCGGTAGTTAGAAGCCGGTGTGTGTAGAATCTTACCGGAAGCGAGTGCAATGGGAAGCACTGCTTATTTGCGCATGCGCGATGGTCGGAACGCACTGTTTCACCGCATCTGCGCAGTAAAACGTTGACGCCCAGCTTAAGCGTCAGGGCTTTTACACTCTCGTAATGACGAGAAACATGCCTTAAGAGTTCACATCATAAACCAGGAAGGAATGACCTGGCATCAATGGGTCTAGTTCGTTAATCATGATATTTTGTCAAACATCGTGTAGCAAAAAAAGCACTTACACTGAAAAGGTCAAGAATCTCAAATAGTCTCTAGATGTATGTTGTGCCATAGTATAGTCTATCAAAGCCTGAGTGAGGTCAGGGATTGCTAAATCAAGCCCCTTAATTGGTAATCTTCGAATAGAATTATCACACAAAGTGTGTTTTGTTATATTAAATTATTTAGGCGAAGTAGGAGGGCAGCTTGCATAAATGCGTTGGGAGAGCTATGGAAGCGAACCAAGCTGTGTTCGCATTTATTATGTAATGACCCGCAACTGAACAGTTGCTCTAAACAGTAAAAAACAAAACAGGTATGTGGAGGGTCGAGGGGAATCTTTAACGACCTGTCTGCTCATACCCCTTGTACCAATATTCCATATACAAAAAAGCAGACCAGGTCTAGAAACAATGTGTGACTCTACCAGTCACCGTGGTCACACGTAGTGTGTATGCAAGTGATGATTGTTGTCCGTGTAGATTCATTGAGAACACATTATAACAAAACCAACAACAATTATAGAACAAAGACTAAAGCGATTCCCATCAGACCACCCTTCTTGGTGGATTTCACGTCATGTGGGGATCGCTGAACATTCCATCCGACCATATAGTGCCGGTGTGGGAATGAAGTAACAGTGATGTAGTCATAATAAACATCCCAGAAAAGTATGGGTGAAAGAGTGCAGTGCTACAGTGATAGTGATTAATAAAAATGACTACACGGACTCTGAACATGATTAAAACAGAAGTCCGTGTGCCAAAAGTTAAGAAAGCGCCAAGTAGTAAGGCTGCCTACTGGCGCAGTGCAGCGTGGTCAACATGTTTCAGCCATAGGGGGCAATGCCCCGGCTTTCTTCAGGACCTTGTAATATAAAAATGGCTACTGCACCTACATCAAAGTGAAAGATATACAAAAAATGTACTACAAACACAATATATAAATTATTGTCTACCAGGAACTCCAATACTTATGTGTCCACTGGAGGGAGATCAATGTGTTTTCTTCCTATCAAAAAACATGAAAACATTTCATCAGACAACACTAGACAGTACATAAACAACCACATGTTTACACAGAGACCGATTGGCCACAACTGCAAGAATAATTTGCATTCTGCATTTTTAACATTTATAAACCATTATAAACGAGCATACTAGCTTCATCCCCATGAGGCATTTCCCCATGGTGATACTCACCCAGCTTTGTGTGGGTGAAGACCTCACCTCACCCGGCGACCGCTCGGGAGTATGAGGCCCCGCTCTGTAGTGTAGAAGAAGGGGGGGCAGTAAGTACATGGCTTTACAGTACCCAATCAAATTACTCTACACTCATATCCCAACAGACCAGTGCAAGCGATCCTTCTTCCCCAAAAGGAAACTACCCAATGGGGTCCCGTAAAACAAATGGGGACCACATAGCCTGCAATATATTTCATTCTGCAGGGTATCATATAGGCACTCATGTGCATATCTGGATGACTAATCCTTCAGTAGCATTAAAGATCTATATGCTGGCCTAACACCGCTGTGCATTGACTTCGGTGGGAGGTACTATAAGGCACCAGAGAGTGGCCAAATTGTGACATCCATAATCATATTGTCCCCTCATTACTGAGGAGCAAAAACGACTAGAGACACATAAAGAGTTCACCTAGTACCACTGTGCAATTACTTCAGTGGGAGGTACTATAGAGCACCAAAAAATGGCCAAATTGTGACATCATTCATCACATTGTCCCCTCATTATTAAGAAGCGGGGACGCCTAGAGACAAGCGAAGAGTTCAGGGAATGCTTACTGTTTCACTCCCCATTGCCTTACGATAAATGTGCTGACCCTTTCTTCGCTACACGTACTGTGCAGTTAGGGTGCATGTGTTGGCTCTAACTGTTACGTATGAACCAAACTCTCAAAATAGTCTAACCCGGAGATAAAGATAAAGTTAAAGACAAGGACAACAGGCGGCTTACCTCTCCGTCGGTACCTCGCGTCTTGTTGCGAGCGGAAGTGGAGGTATGGGTAATGCCGCCTAGTCCCCATAAATAGTACTCGGTAGATAGAAGCCGGTGTGTGTAGAATCTTACCGGAAGCGAGTGCAATGGGAAGCACTGCTTATTTGCGCATGCGCGATGGTCGGAACGCACTGTTTCACCGCATCTGCGCAGTAAAACGTTGACGCCCAGCTTAAGCGTCAGGGCTTTTACACTCTCGTAATGACGAGAAACATGCCTTAAGAGTTCACATCATAAACCAGGAAGGAATGACCTGGCATCAATGGGTCTAGTTCGTTAATCATGATATTTTGTCAAACATCGTGTAGCAAAAAAAGCACTTACACTGAAAAGGTCAAGAATCTCAAATAGTCTCTAGATGTATGTTGTGCCATAGTATAGTCTATCAAAGCCTGAGTGAGGTCAGGGATTGCTAAATCAAGCCCCTTAATTGGTAATCTTCGAATAGAATTATCACACAAAGTGTGTTTTGTTATATTAAATTATTTAGGCGAAGTAGGAGGGCAGCTTGCATAAATGCGTTGGGAGAGCTATAGAAGCGAACCAAGCTGTGTTCGCATTTATTATGTAATGACCCGCAACTGAACAGTTGCTCTAAACAGTAAAAAACAAAACAGGTATGTGGAGGGTCGAGGGGAATCTTTAACGACCTGTCTGCTCATACCCCTTGTACCAATATTCCATATACAAAAAAGCAGACCAGGTCTAGAAACAATGTGTGACTCTACCAGTCACCGTGGTCACACGTAGTGTGTATGCAAGTGATGATTGTTGTCCGTGTAGATTCATTGAGAACACATTATAACAAAACCAACAACAATTATAGAACAAAGACTAAAGCGATTCCCATCAGACCACCCTTCTTGGTGGATTTCACGTCATGTGGGGATCGCTGAACATTCCATCCGACCATATAGTGCCGGTGTGGGAATGAAGTAACAGTGATGTAGTCATAATAAACATCCCAGAAAAGTATGGGTGAAAGAGTGCAGTGCTACAGTGATAGTGATTAATAAAAATGACTACACGGACTCTGAACATGATTAAAACAGAAGTCCGTGTGCCAAAAGTTAAGAAAGCGCCAAGTAGTAAGGCTGCCTACTGGCGCAGTGCAGCGTGGTCAACATGTTTCAGCCATAGGGGGCAATGCCCCGGCTTTCTTCAGGACCTTGTAATATAAAAATGGCTACTGCACCTACATCAAAGTGAAAGATATACAAAAAATGTACTACAAACACAATATATAAATTATTGTCTACCAGGAACTCCAATACTTATGTGTCCACTGGAGGGAGATCAATGTGTTTTCTTCCTATCAAAAAACATGAAAACATTTCATCAGACAACACTAGACAGTACATAAACAACCACATGTTTACACAGAGACCGATTGGCCACAACTGCAAGAATAATTTGCATTCTGCATTTTTAACATTTATAAACCATTATAAACGAGCATACTAGCTTCATCCCCATGAGGCATTTCCCCATGGTGATACTCACCCAGCTTTGTGTGGGTGAAGACCTCACCTCACCCGGCGACCGCTCGGGAGTATGAGGCCCCGCTCTGTAGTGTAGAAGAAGGGGGGGCAGTAAGTACATGGCTTTACAGTACCCAATCAAATTACTCTACACTCATATCCCAACAGACCAGTGCAAGCGATCCTTCTTCCCCAAAAGGAAACTACCCAATGGGGTCCCGTAAAACAAATGGGGACCACATAGCCTGCAATATATTTCATTCTGCAGGGTATCATATAGGCACTCATGTGCATATCTGGATGACTAATCCTTCAGTAGCATTAAAGATCTATATGCTGGCCTAACACCGCTGTGCATTGACTTCGGTGGGAGGTACTATAAGGCACCAGAGAGTGGCCAAATTGTGACATCCATAATCATATTGTCCCCTCATTACTGAGGAGCAAAAACGACTAGAGACACATAAAGAGTTCACCTAGTACCACTGTGCAATTACTTCAGTGGGAGGTACTATAGAGCACCAAAAAATGGCCAAATTGTGACATCATTCATCACATTGTCCCCTCATTATTAAGAAGCGGGGACGCCTAGAGACAAGCGAAGAGTTCAGGGAATGCTTACTGTTTCACTCCCCATTGCCTTACGATAAATGTGCTGACCCTTTCTTCGCTACACGTACTGTGCAGTTAGGGTGCATGTGTTGGCTCTAACTGTTACGTATGAACCAAACTCTCAAAATAGTCTAACCCGGAGATAAAGATAAAGTTAAAGACAAGGACAACAGGCGGCTTACCTCTCCGTCGGTACCTCGCGTCTTGTTGCGAGCGGAAGTGGAGGTATGGGTAATGCCGCCTAGTCCCCATAAATAGTACTCGGTAGTTAGAAGCCGGTGTGTGTAGAATCTTACCGGAAGCGAGTGCAATGGGAAGCACTGCTTATTTGCGCATGCGCGATGGTCGGAACGCACTGTTTCACCGCATCTGCGCAGTAAAACGTTGACGCCCAGCTTAAGCGTCAGGGCTTTTACACTCTCGTAATGACGAGAAACATGCCTTAAGAGTTCACATCATAAACCAGGAAGGAATGACCTGGCATCAATGGGTCTAGTTCGTTAATCATGATATTTTGTCAAACATCGTGTAGCAAAAAAAGCACTTACACTGAAAAGGTCAAGAATCTCAAATAGTCTCTAGATGTATGTTGTGCCATAGTATAGTCTATCAAAGCCTGAGTGAGGTCAGGGATTGCTAAATCAAGCCCCTTAATTGGTAATCTTCGAATAGAATTATCACACAAAGTGTGTTTTGTTATATTAAATTATTTAGGCGAAGTAGGAGGGCAGCTTGCATAAATGCGTTGGGAGAGCTATGGAAGCGAACCAAGCTGTGTTCGCATTTATTATGTAATGACCCGCAACTGAACAGTTGCTCTAAACAGTAAAAAACAAAACAGGTATGTGGAGGGTCGAGGGGAATCTTTAACGACCTGTCTGCTCATACCCCTTGTACCAATATTCCATATACAAAAAAGCAGACCAGGTCTAGAAACAATGTGTGACTCTACCAGTCACCGTGGTCACACGTAGTGTGTATGCAAGTGATGATTGTTGTCCGTGTAGATTCATTGAGAACACATTATAACAAAACCAACAACAATTATAGAACAAAGACTAAAGCGATTCCCATCAGACCACCCTTCTTGGTGGATTTCACGTCATGTGGGGATCGCTGAACATTCCATCCGACCATATAGTGCCGGTGTGGGAATGAAGTAACAGTGATGTAGTCATAATAAACATCCCAGAAAAGTATGGGTGAAAGAGTGCAGTGCTACAGTGATAGTGATTAATAAAAATGACTACACGGACTCTGAACATGATTAAAACAGAAGTCCGTGTGCCAAAAGTTAAGAAAGCGCCAAGTAGTAAGGCTGCCTACTGGCGCAGTGCAGCGTGGTCAACATGTTTCAGCCATAGGGGGCAATGCCCCGGCTTTCTTCAGGACCTTGTAATATAAAAATGGCTACTGCACCTACATCAAAGTGAAAGATATACAAAAAATGTACTACAAACACAATATATAAATTATTGTCTACCAGGAACTCCAATACTTATGTGTCCACTGGAGGGAGATCAATGTGTTTTCTTCCTATCAAAAAACATGAAAACATTTCATCAGACAACACTAGACAGTACATAAACAACCACATGTTTACACAGAGACCGATTGGCCACAACTGCAAGAATAATTTGCATTCTGCATTTTTAACATTTATAAACCATTATAAACGAGCATACTAGCTTCATCCCCATGAGGCATTTCCCCATGGTGATACTCACCCAGCTTTGTGTGGGTGAAGACCTCACCTCACCCGGCGACCGCTCGGGAGTATGAGGCCCCGCTCTGTAGTGTAGAAGAAGGGGGGGCAGTAAGTACATGGCTTTACAGTACCCAATCAAATTACTCTACACTCATATCCCAACAGACCAGTGCAAGCGATCCTTCTTCCCCAAAAGGAAACTACCCAATGGGGTCCCGTAAAACAAATGGGGACCACATAGCCTGCAATATATTTCATTCTGCAGGGTATCATATAGGCACTCATGTGCATATCTGGAAGGCACCAGAGAGTGGCCAAATTGTGACATCCATAATCATATTGTCCCCTCATTACTGAGGAGCAAAAACGACTAGAGACACATAAAGAGTTCACCTAGTACCACTGTGCAATTACTTCAGTGGGAGGTACTATAGAGCACCAAAAAATGGCCAAATTGTGACATCATTCATCACATTGTCCCCTCATTATTAAGAAGCGGGGACGCCTAGAGACAAGCGAAGAGTTCAGGGAATGCTTACTGTTTCACTCCCCATTGCCTTACGATAAATGTGCTGACCCTTTCTTTGCTACACGTACTGTGCAGTTAGGGTGCATGTGTTGGCTCTAACTGTTACGTATGAACCAAACTCTCAAAATAGTCTAACCCGGAGATAAAGATAAAGTTAAAGACAAGGACAACAGGCGGCTTACCTCTCCGTCGGTACCTCGCGTCTTGTTGCGAGCGGAAGTGGAGGTATGGGTAATGCCGCCTAGTCCCCATAAATAGTACTCGGTAGTTAGAAGCCGGTGTGTGTAGAATCTTACCGGGTTAGACTATTTTGAGAGTTTGGTTCATACGTAACAGTTAGAGCCAACACATGCACCCTAACTGCACAGTACGTGTAGCGAAGAAAGGGTCAGCACATTTATCGTAAGGCAATGGGGAGTGAAACATTAAGCATTCCCTGAACTCTTCGCTTGTCTCTAGGCGTCCCCGCTTCTTAATAATGAGGGGACAATGTGATGAATGATGTCACAATTTGGCCATTTTTTGGTGCTCTATAGTACCTCCCACTGAAGTAATTGCACAGTGGTACTAGGTGAACTCTTTATGTGTCTCTAGTCGTTTTTGCTCCTCAGTAATGAGGGGACAATATGATTATGGATGTCACAATTTGGCCACTCTCTGGTGCCTTATAGTACCTCCCACCGAAGTCAATGCACAGCGGTGTTAGGCCAGCATATAGATCTTTAATGCTACTGAAGGATTAGTCATCCAGATATGCACATGAGTGCCTATATGATACCCTGCAGAATGAAATATATTGCAGGCTATGTGGTCCCCATTTGTTTTACGGGACCCCATTGGGTAGTTTCCTTTTGGGGAAGAAGGATCGCTTGCACTGGTCTGTTGGGATATGAGTGTAGAGTAATTTGATTGGGTACTGTAAAGCCATGTACTTACTGCCCCCCCTTCTTCTACACTACAGAGCGGGGCCTCATACTCCCGAGCGGTCGCCGGGTGAGGTGAGGTCTTCACCCACACAAAGCTGGGTGAGTATCACCATGGGGAAATGCCTCATGGGGATGAAGCTAGTATGCTCGTTTATAATGGTTTATAAATGTTAAAAATGCAGAATGCAAATTATTCTTGCAGTTGTGGCCAATCGGTCTCTGTGTAAACATGTGGTTGTTTATGTACTGTCTAGTGTTGTCTGATGAAATGTTTTCATGTTTTTTGATAGGAAGAAAACACATTGATCTCCCTCCAGTGGACACATAAGTATTGGAGTTCCTGGTAGACAATAATTTATATATTGTGTTTGTAGTACATTTTTTGTATATCTTTCACTTTGATGTAGGTGCAGTAGCCATTTTTATATTACAAGGTCCTGAAGAAAGCCGGGGCATTGCCCCCTATGGCTGAAACATGTTGACCACGCTGCACTGCGCCAGTAGGCAGCCTTACTACTTGGCGCTTTCTTAACTTTTGGCACACGGACTTCTGTTTTAATCATGTTCAGAGTCCGTGTAGTCATTTTTATTAATCACTATCACTGTAGCACTGCACTCTTTCACCCATACTTTTCTGGGATGTTTATTATGACTACATCACTGTTACTTCATTCCCACACCGGCACTATATGGTCGGATGGAATGTTCAGCGATCCCCACATGACGTGAAATCCACCAAGAAGGGTGGTCTGATGGGAATCGCTTTAGTCTTTGTTCTATAATTGTTGTTGGTTTTGTTATAATGTGTTCTCAATGAATCTACACGGACAACAATCATCACTTGCATACACACTACGTGTGACCACGGTGACTGGTAGAGTCACACATTGTTTCTAGACCTGGTCTGCTTTTTTGTATATGGAATTTGGCATTGTGTCTACTTTTCAAAAATCTATAGCTTTTGAGAATCACACATAGGTTTCATAGTGATTTCCACCACAAACCGGAAGTGGGTTGAAAGCAAAAAACATGAAAAATGGGCTACCTTTATGAAAAATGCCAAAAGTGTGGTAAAAACTGTTTTTGATTCAGCTCTGCATGTTCCTGAAAGCCTAGAAAATGGTAACTTTAGCACAGCAAAATTTTTCTTGATGCCGTTTTTAGCGGAAAAACACACTTTTTGCAGAGCACTTTATCCTATTTTTCCCCAAAAACTCAACATTTAACTATATTTTGCCCATTTTCTCAGTCTCATCCAGGAGAATCCACAAACCCTGGGTACCTTTAGAATTCTGGAATGCTGGAAAAAAGGATGCAAAGTGGGCATGGATACCATATGTGGAAAAAAGTTATGGGTGCCTAAGCGCAAACAACCCCAAATAGCCAAAAAAGCATTTAGAAAGCACAGTGGATAAGGCGTGCAGCGAAAGGGTTAAAAAAGTGTGCCTCTGCCACCAGATTCAGCTTGTGATAATATTTCATGGAGCACCAACATGAGCTGGGCAGATTTACCCCATATGTGTTAGAAATGTCCCTCAGCCAATGTACCCAGAGATGGACAAATTATGTAAACTAGGACACTTCTATCAGCTCCCCCACATTTGGCAGGTGTCACCTTCTTTTTACTTCCATTCACCCACATTAAAAACAAAATGCCACCATAGGGTCATCCACATTTCAAACCTACATCACCCTCCAAAACACAAGTTCATTCTTCATTCACCTTAAAGATTGCTTTCTAACCTATTTAGAACCACAACCCACTTTTTAGAACGACAAACCTTTGCGAACCAACTAGCTTTATTGGACATGAAACAAGGCAATTTTTAACGCATTTTTTTAAAAATAATTATTTTCTAACATTTATTATATTTTAGGAAATGTAATATAATTCCTGCTGGAAGGCCAGTAGGGTTGAATCAGAGTCAGTCACATTTAAAGCATTTTGGGAATGTTCGAAGATGGGGAGATTTGAAAATGGGGAAAGATGTCAGTGGGTAATCTGCTGTAACATGACTTTAGTAGGACAATGCCCAGAACACACACATCACTAGGAACACAAATGTGCTTATCCGCTGGTGTCATGGTGCATTTACATTATGAACAAAGTACTGTGGAGGAGTGAGTTACAAATCAAACACAAGCTTCAAATGTGCCTGGATCTGACTCAGCCCTACTGAGCCTCCAACAGAACTGGCCTGCAAGTATTTACATTAAATTGTCTGTGTAGCCTAGTGCTCTCAGGCCCTGATGAGAGGTGCATGCAGCTGGCAAGACAAGTACACTCTAGGCTGCAGCTTGAACACAGGCCAGAGCTACTGATCTGAAAAAACAGCAGAAAAGCAGATGCTGCAAAATTGTCAATTTCAGGAATATCAGAGTATTATCTCTTGAAGGGGATCGATTTCAGCTTCTCAGCAAACACTCTCCCGAAACTGGATTCGACAAAAGTTAAGACACTCAAAATACTTTATACGGTTGGACCCCTATGTTGGCAAGCATCACTTTCTGGCATAAAATGTAACCTGGACCAGTAGTTCTTGTTGAACAAATCATATCAGCAGGCTGGGAACTATGCGTAGTAGAATACAGTAGGCCGATGTATAACCACAGTAACCTGAACGTTCATGAAATATGTGATTTTTTTATTGAATGAATGACCAATAGTAAAACACATTTTTCTGAACAGCCGCAGCAGTCTGTCTGGCAGAGGAGTTATGACTTTGATGCTGGGATGATTAGTAGATGTTTTGTGTAACATTTTCCACTCATTAAGATAATGTTGCTGGTTAGGTGTTTTTTTCTAACGTAACAGAGTCCCACTATTAACTCATCTGTATGTCGAGGCCCAAGGCCAATTCTCTTAAGCATATTTCCCAAATTTCAAGTTGATAGCTACCAGACTTCAACTGTCTCTACTTGGCCAGACAGTTTACCGACCAGAGCATCCAAAGACATATAGCACTTGCAACAAGTGACAACCATTAAACCTTCTTTCTGCATTTCTATGTCCTCAGATTGCATGCAGCGATCCGCATAATATATTAAAACCAAGCATGAAACCTTGTATTACATATATTGATTGTTTCTCTCCTTCTTTTCTATCAAATAGCTATCTCCTACCCACGCATTGTTATTTCTGAGTGGAGCCCTCTCTGTTGCATGCCTGTTTACCCAACTCTCTACTAAATTTCTGCAAAATGACCATACCCTCTCTTACATCACACACTCTCCTTCAGTGTAACCATTCCTTGCATTCTAACAATATCTGACCCTACTCAACACCAAATCACACTAATGACCCCCCACCAACTCCCACTAACATTAATCTGCCACGAAGAAGCTGGAGACAATGCATGCAATAGTTTTACTGAGAGGACAATACTAATCCCAATAGCCAACACTAGCTAATGACCCCTGGACTAACCCCTCATAATGAGGTCTAGAGGTGGTTAATGCCCACTATAAAGCGCTTCTATGGCTCGTCGAGGATAGTTAGCCCTATATAAATACAATTACAATACAATAGAAAGACCCTCATTAGAGTTAGACCTATAACATAGTACAGTAAAAATGCTAGAGAACCCCCTTGTGAACACTCTTGCATGGGGTTCTGATCTGAGCATGCCACCGTGCCACAGGAGCCCAGTGATTGGCACTTTAATGCCACTTGTGATCTAAGGACTCCACATGCATATTCAGTATGGGAATCTCAGATTTGGAATTGTAGGCATTGTGGTTGATTAGATCACAAGAAAGGAATGGAGCTCAGCCACTACATCATTAGTATGGCATTTTCTCGCTTTAACAATTTATGCATGCACACTTATTAATTTATTGGTCCACCCACACACACGCGAGCTTGGGAGTTTAGTTGAGTGTATTGGCCTGGCAATAGGTAATAAACACAACCAGTGCTCCTCCTTTCTGCACAAGGGTTGATTGTATATCCACATTTCCATGCTCCTTTGATGTTTGTGGCATTTTGCTGACAAGGTAACTTTGAAAGTTGTTGCAACTCTCTGTCACTTATTATGTGGAAAACCACACAGTACAAATGTATCCAGGAAGGAGTCTAAAAACACAGATAATACACTAACACATCATAAAGGATTGGCTTGACATCACGAATTTGCTTTATGTAGACTACGTTTATGCATTGTCTGTACTGCATTTCGGAGCATCCATCTATGATGAAATGCTGAGCAGAGACCAATGCAGAGAGATCGGCTCATTGCTTTACACCTTGCATCAGTAGTGGAAAAATAATGAAGTACCTGGGGCCTAATCTGCTCTCTGTAGTCTGTTGTGGGTTAGAAAGCGCCGGGACACTCCTCGGAGTAGCCGAGCGCTATATAAGACACCCATAACATAACATCTGGAAAAGGGTTCAATCATTTGTGCCTTGCCTTCACATTTGTTTCACATGTGTATTCCCTTGTGCTTGCTTGAATCAGATCCATTCTTCATGAGTATCAGCACTGAGAGTTCAATGTAGTGCAAGTTAAATACACATCTTCGTATTCACAGAAAAGCACTATTCACTTGGCAGCTGCCAAATCACATGGTATTTATAGTACCTGGTAGAACAGGCGGGTGTGACCCTACCTCCATCCCAAGGCAAACAAGGAACAATCTTCAAATGGGAACTCAGACCTACAGTCCGTTGTTAAAGCTCAGATAACAAGGACTTCTCATTCACCACGTGATTCGTGGAGAGGGCAAAGTTCTGTTCTGTTCTTTTACTTTATTGACTTTTTCTGTATTTCTTTGTGCTGCTTCTTATTTTCACTGTTCATTTCTGTCCCTTACTCGCCCTCCAGCTCCCCACTTCCTGCCCTCACCGCTGCTCGCTCCCCATGGCCATACCCTCCCACCTCCCCAACATTACTTAATGGCGGCCTCTGTTTGGTAAAGGAGCGACCTCACTGACCTTGTCAGCGTGTAGCTACACCTAATAGTGGTCTGCTCTCCTGAGCCCAGGCTCGCAGTTTGAGCCCCTCCTCCACCCACAGTCCCCTGCATGCACCTCATCCCTTTTGGCCCAGTGGTGAGCTCTCGTTCTGTCTGCTGTTGTTTCTTTTCTATTCTTTTTATTCTATTGATGTTGTTTCCTTTCTTTTACTTTTGTTTGTATTTCTTTGTGCTGCCTCTTAATTTCACTGTTCACTTCTGTCCTTTACTCGCACCATGGTTCCTACCTTCCTGCGCTCACCGTTGCTGGCTCCCTGTCCCATCTCAAGCACTGTTTTCCCACCTTCCAACTGACCAGCCCCCTCAACACTACTTAATGGCGCCTGCTGCATGGGCGTGCATGCAGCGTGCTGAAAATGCCTCAAAGACAAGCTCATCTGTGCCCGTCCTTGCCAAGCGCCACAGACCCTGGATCCAGCAGCCTCCACCGCTACAATGCCAGCACCCTCCTTGCGCTCAACCCCGGACGTTCCACCGTCTGCCACCTTGCATCACTGAAGAACTCGCAATGCCTGGTTGCCTGCCACAACTGCGCCTTCACCTGCCTTCGCACAATGGACCTACCGACCACACAACCCTCAAGAAATGGACCCGACCACTTCAGCTGCATCTTACTCAACACCCGCTCCCTCAAAAGACACGCGGAAGAGATCTGGGACCTGCTCAACTCCATCTCCCCAACATCTTATTCACGGAAACCTGGATGAAGCCCACCTCAGCACCAGGCATCACAACCTCAATCCCAAACGGCTACAAAATCATCGCAATTTACTGCTTTAACCGGCTGGGAGGAGGCATCACTATTATACACAAAAACACTCTCTGCCTCACAACCAGCTTCGACGACTGCTCACCCAACATGGAACACCTCCACTTCTAGATCCAGACCAACCCAAACGTCACCCTCCATGGCACCCTCATCTACAGACCTCCGGGACCCAGCCACCCTTCGGCGAAGCCATAGTCAACTTCATTGCCCACCAGGCTCTCGCCTCAACGGACTACATCCTCCTTGGCTACCTCAATTTCCAATTGGACAACCTTGATGACCACAACACCTCACCCCACCTTGCCACCACTGCACTCAAGCAACTGGTCACCTCTCCAACTCACTCAACAGGACACACGCTCGACCCCATCTTCTCCGCAAGCAACAGCATCTCTATCAGCCAGACCTCCGACCCACATTCCACAGACCACCACGGATTCCACTTCGCCTTCATCAAACCCACTATAAGGCACCATGCCCACCGCTATCCCCTCAGAAGCTGGAACAAGGTCACCTAAGACTAGCTCACCACCTCCCTCAGCAAAACCCCACCACTGACATCCACAGATGCTAACGCCTCAGCACGCAAACTCCACTGTTGGATCTTCAACTGTGCCAGCTCTCTGGCTCCCTTCAGGAAACCCTCAGGCGAGCAGCCCTCCAAGAAAGCCTGCTGGACATCTCCCGCCATCCAAGAGTCCAGGCGCGCCTGCAGAAGGCTTGAGTAAATATGGAGGAGCAGTAAGATCATGGCAGGCCATGCAACCTTCAAAACACCTGACACTGCAAACCACCACCTCATCAGAATAACAAAGAAAGCAGCAAAGATCTCTTCACCATGTTCAAAGAATTTGCCAAACCCAACACATAGACAGCAGCTCTTCGACAATGTCGCCACCTCTTCCACTGCAACCTAAGACCCACCCACCCAACTGCAACCACTGTACCCGATGACTCCAGACCCCAGCAGACTCTGCCCAACTGGACCACCTTCACCTCTGACGACACCCTCAGGATCATGAAGAACATCAACTTCGGGGCCCCCTCAGATCCCTGCCCTCAACAAATCTTCAACAGAGTAAGCACCTCCATTGCACCTGAACTCTGCTACACCATCAACTGCTCCATTGAGTCTGCCACCTTCCTTGAAGACTGAAAACACAGAGTGATCGACCCCCTGCTGAAGAAACCCTCTTACGGCCAACACGATGGACCTCGGAAACTACAGACCCATCTTTCTGCTCCACTTCCCAGCCAAAGACATCGAGAAGGCCATCTACACCCAACTCACTGAATTTATTGAAATGGACCACATCCCAGACCTCTCCCAATCGGTAATCAGATGCACCCTCCTCAACCGAGGCAAGACTGCAGCCCATATCCTCCAGGACCTCTCAGGCGCCGTCAACACTGCCTCCCATTAAACCCTCTGTGCAACACTCTACTACGCCGGCATCCGCTACAAAGCCCTAGAATGGATCCGCTCCTTCCTCACTGGTCGAACACAGAGAGTCAGACTTCCACTGTTCTACTCAGAACTCACAGCTATCACTTACGGGGTGCCTCAGGGATCCTCCATGAGCCGCACCCTCTTCAACATCTACTTTTTTTTTTTGGTTGTAAACAAGTTTTATTGCATATTCTGGCAGCATATGTGGTTCATTGCATTATACACAGCTATATTTGCCAACAACCCAACAGGCAGGCAGCGTTTATCGTTTGAATTTACTATTCCTGTCAGCATGTATTCCTTGCAAGAAAGTCAATATCGCTTTCACATATTTACAATTTTAAACCTAACTTCCCCCTCCCTCCAACTTCCATCCAAACAATGCACATACAGTGTAGGCAGTAGCTTCCAATGTATCCTTTCCAGTCTGCACCTTTACGTTACGATTTACCAGCTCATTGCGGTGTCATATACTTCATAATCCCTGAGAGCCCCAATCCCATTCTTCAACATTATTCCTCCCAGTGGCAAATACGCCATGTCTCGTCCTGCGCGTATTGCCCCAATTACACATCTTCTCCTCCCGACCGCAACCAACCGTGAATGGCTCCCAGATGTCAGAGGGACAAGATCTGCTAGGCATTAATTCCCAGAAAGTGAAGAACTGATCTCTGCAGTAGGTGACTGCTTTCAACCATCCTGCTACCGTGGGCAGCGCAGGTTTTTTCCAGTGTATAGATACATGCCATTTTGCCATCAGCAGCAGCATGGCCGTGAGCTTGTGATACTCCGTCGGGATTTCTTTAACATATCCAAGCAGCACCACCTTTGGCATCTCTGGTATCACATTATGTATTATGTGCCCTACATGTTTAAGTATGTCAGCCCAGTATGTTGCTATAGGTCCACAAGCCCATGCGAGGTGAACAAAGGTTGCATCCTGTGCTCTACACCTCCAGCATCTCGCATCTAGAGGTGGCCCCATCCGGTGTAGCTGCAGTGGCGTACGGTAGAGTCTGTGTAAAAAATTAAAGTGAATTAGATGTAGCCTGTATTTTGGCAAACACTGTTCCATCTGGGAACAGCAGAATTGCCATTGTTCTTCCGTTATGGTCAGGTCTGTCTCTCTTTCCCACTCTTCTCTAGACGTTGTGCTAGTAACTGGGTAATCTCTCTGTGTCGCGCTATATATATGTGTGATCAACTTACGAGGGGATGGATTGCTTAAGTCATTTTCCAGAGCTGATAGAGTGGGCAGTTCAACAGGGAACCCGGCAAATCTGGCCTTGCATGCCGCTCTGAGCTGATAATACAGCAGCATATCTGAGGCAGTAGGCGCCTGTGTGCTACACATCTGTGCCATGGTCAAGAATTCTCTATTAGTGAAAAGATCACCCCCTGTCTGTAAGCTGTGCGCCCCAGCTCTTAATTTAATGGCCTTGTCCATTAAGGACCCTATCAGCGGATTATCTCCTATAGGCATGGACGGTGCATACATTACTTCTTGGTGCACTCTCTTTGCTATGCTCCCTAAACACCCCCATCTCATCGTCTCCACCGTATCTATTTCTTCATGGGGTCGTTTATATGGTGCATATACAGCCGTTTTCAGTGGTAGAGGTGCAACCGTACCAATTTCTATCGCCACATGGGGCTGAAATGGCGTGGGATGATGCCAATAGTGCAGGTATTGCGCCTGCGAACTGTAGGCGTATAACTCAAAATCTGGAGCGCCTAGTCCCCCTTGCGAAAATGGTAGTGTCAGAACCCTCCATGAGATCCTTGGTTGCCTCCCTGCCCAGAGTAATTCTAGCACATTAGAGCGTAGTCGCTTAAAAAAATGCGCGTTTAGTGGCACGGGAATATTTACAAATAAATAAAATATTTTAGGCAGTATAACCATTTTTGTGATGGCTATTCGCCCCATCAAAGACAGCGGTAACCCCTTCCACCTGTGCCCTTTACTTTCAAGCCAGTCTATCAGTCAGCCGTAATTCTCCAGCCATATTTCCTGCAGTGATCTGCTCATCAAATATCTCGTCGCCTCACCCGCCCATTGAATCGGGAATTCCGAGTCGAATGGTACCGTATCATCAGTTAGCGGCATCAGCACCGACTTGGACCAGTTGATCTGGATCCCAGTTAGGCCCCCGCATCTTATCAATTCCCTCATCACTATATCGAAATTATCCTTGCAATTGGTCAGGTATATTGTCATGTCATCCGCATACATGGATATTAAGAGGCCCCTGGTCATGAAGCCTATGCTCCTTTGTGTGTGATGTTGCCGGAGCTTAGCAGCCAACGGCTCTGTGGCTATAGCAAACAACAACGGAGACAGCGGGCAGCCCTGTCTTGTCCATCTCGTAATATTAAAAGGGTCAGATCTCTGTCCATTAACTCTGACTCGTGCTGCCGTGTTTGTATATAATATTTGGATTTGCCTAATGTATATGGGGTTGAGGCCCATACGGGTCAGTAAAGTAAAAAGGAATTTCCATTCTAGCGAGTCAAACGCTTTTGTGGCGTCCAACAATGCTGCCACAGCTTGTACATGGGGGGATAAGTAATGTAGTGTGCCGAAGAGCGTCCTCAGATTGTGCTTGGTGGAGCACCCTGGTATAAAGCCAGATTGATCTGGCAGCGCAATCTGGGTTGTAGTCTATTCGCTATTAGTTTGGCATATATTTTGGCGTCCGAATTCATCAGGGACAATGGACGATACGAATCCGGGTTAGTTGGGTCCTTGTCGGGTTTCAATATGGTAATAATTGTAGCCTCACAAAGTGTCAGGGGGAGTTTGCCAGTGTCTAACGCTTCGTGAAAAACCTTCAACAGTCTGCCAGCCACTATCTCAGCATATTCTTTGTAAAAGGCCACCGTCAAGCCTTCAGCCTCGGTGCCTTGTCCGCTGGCATGCT